>NC_090449.1:1058877173-1059181895 GCF_031143425.1 Pleurodeles waltl
AGAGACAAAGGATACACTGGGTCAATGGCTGAATCAATATTACCGTTGCTGTACACAGCACACTCACACACGGGGAGCAGGCCTACACAATATACATTGCACTGCCAGTCATATGGCTAGCCACCAAGACATGAGGAGGGGCACACACCACCAAATGCAGCACACCTGGGACCCACACAGCCCTGACCAGTAGTGGATGCCTATGCTAGGTTGCAAGATTTTCCCTTCTGAACCCTAGCACCTATGCTGCAATGTCAGGCCTGGCCTATGGGCAACCACTGACACACATCCCCCATCCGGATACTACCCTCCCATGCGTAAGTTGTACGGATGGGCACTGTACTCACCCCATTGTGGCTGCTGTGATGCCCTCAAGCGCCCATCCAGCTCTGGGTAGGCCACTCCCAGAATGCGGGCCATCAGGGGGGTCAGGGTTTGACGGGAACCACTTCCTTGTTGGGAGGCCATCCCCAGCTGGGCTTCCACCATCTTCTGTGCCCAGCATCTCAGGTCCTCCCACCGTTTGCGACAGTGGGTGCTCCGCCTGCCATAGACCCCCAGGCTCCGCACATCCTTGGCGATGGCACACCATATACCCTTCATTTGATGGGCGCTGACCTGCAGAGGCAATACACACAGGAAAATAACATTCTCCAGTATTGGATCTTTCATAGATTCACATGCTTGAATCATCCCCGTCGTCGAGGTGGGAGCCTCACGGTAAATTTAAATATATAAAAAGCAGTAAGTCAGTAAAAATAAACCAGTAGGCCCAAGTAGGCCTCATAAGGTATTTTACAGTCTATCCACTTTGTTTTGTGAAAAGACCCAAACTTGAGTATCAACCAATCAGGATTCAGCCCCTCCCAAACACTCCCAACAGAGGCTGAATTCCCTCAGATTTTCTACCGCACGTCGTGTGAAGGGAGTCTCCCTGAGCTCTGCTCAGTTTTTTTCCTATTTTCTGACTGAAGATTGTTTTTTCTCTCAGGAAACTAGTTACAACTTTACTATGTCTGAAAAGGCAAAGAAGGGTCTGTTCAGAGACTGTGACAACTGTGGGAAGAAGAGACTACATATTGATGACCCCCACAAGAAGTGTATTTACTGCCTTCATCCAGACCATAAGGTGAGAGACTGCAAAATTTGTCGCACCTTTAGTCAAAAAACCCTCAAAGACCGAGAGGGTAGACTTCTCTTATGGCTGCAAAAACAGAAAGCCTTAGAGCATCCTTCATCAGACAGCGAAGAGTCACCACAAACTTCTCGCCCTCAGAAAAGAACAGGTGAGAGAGATAGAGGTGCGGATGAACCACCAAGAAAAATGCACAAAAAGACTAAACAAGTCTTAACTGAAGAGGCAGTTAAACATGGACCAAAAAAGGTTCATTCAGAACCTACTACGCCGTTACACCGGAAAAGCACCTCAAAGAAACCATCCCTGTCTCTGTCACCACAAAAAGAGTCAGAAAAACTCTTTTTGGTGAAAAAACAACCGTCGACGACCGCCCCGTCGACGACAGTGTCGACGGTAACAGCGACCACGGTATCGTCGACGTTCACAACACCATCCTCACCGATGATTATGACGTCGTCGCCTTTGTCATCGACGACGATTATTACTGCAAAAATCTTCAAAAGAGCTTCGTCGGCAACCACATCGTCGACAGCGGAGGCCTCCTGGGTTCACAAATCATCCAGTGCACTCCCATCTACGCAAACTACGTCGGCGAAGCGACCGTCGTCGCTAAAATACCCGTCGACGAAGGGACCGTCGACTAAGGAAAAGACGCAGTCATGGACGGAAGCGTCGACGAGAGACCCGTCGACGAGAGACCCGTCGACGACAGTACAGTTGACGACAGTACCGTCGACGAGGGAGCCGTCGACGAGGGAGCCGTCGACGAGGGAACCGTCGACGAGGGAACCGTCGACGAGGGAACCGTCGACGAGGGAACTGTCGACGATGGATCCGACGATCACCACAGCATTAACAGTTTACAAACCTTTGGACATTTCACCAGCTCATTCCTCATACCATCATGAGGACTCCACCAGATTCTTACCCCTTTCCCTTATTAATATAGGGGACAAGTCATCTGACATTTTGCCGATGCATACATCACCAAGTAAGGTGCTGCCATACCCACCGCAACATCTTTTAGACGATGAGGATGATGACGTTCAAGGCATGTTTGGGGCAGCTAGTAGCCCGTCCCAACTAAATGTCAAATGTCAAGAGTTTGATGAAGAAGAGGATCAACATTACCAGCATAGTTATGCTTCAACATCTTATCCACAGGCAAACCAACCATCGCCTCTAGCTATGCCTAGCACATTAGTGACAGATTTACAACATATGTTGAAGGACTACTATAAAAGGTTCCCACTGTCAACTCAGTCCACGCCACCTAGACCTCAGAGTTACCAGCAAGCTCAAACTACTAATGTTTCCGAAACGCCACAGGCTAGTAGACCTGTAACTAGCCAAGCTCCGGAAGCTTACCTCTCGTCGGACGACGAAAGGGAAGAGGGCGAGCTAGCAGATTCAGCGGCTAGTGAATGGGACGACTATCTCGTTCCCACACCATCTCCACCTCCAGCAGCTCCAGTGGATTCTCCTCCAGAAGACATAGGAGGTTTCCATAATATCATAGAGAGAGCGGCGAAACGTTTTGGCCTGGAAATTGTTTCCCATGAAACTGAGTGTTTTTTGTATGACTTTAAAGAGCCATCAAAGAGATCTGTAAGAGCCATACCTATTGTGGATTTCTTGTGGCAGGAGGGTTTGAAGGCAATGAAAAACCCGGCAACAGTGCCTTCACAAATGCCAAGACTAGAGAAAAAATACAAGGCCCCAGATGATTCTCCGGCCTGTTTAGTCTCACAACCGAAACCTGACTCGGTTATATCACAGGCGGCTCAACGACGATCCAAAAACCCCTCTACACCTATTGCGTCTCCCCCAGACAAAGAGGGAAGGAGACTAGACAATATCGGTAAGAAATTCTCCTCGGTTGCTGCAGTAACGGTCAAGGCGGCAAATTCCCTCGCCATCCTGGGAAGGTACGATCGGCAGATGTGGGCAGACATGTCCGTTTTTGTAGATTCACTGCCAGAAGATCTCAAGGTGGAGGCTAAAAAGGTATTGCAGGAGGGAGAAAGGGTTTCCGCAGAGATAATAGACAGTGCAATAGATATTTCCCTCACTGGCTTTCGACAATTTGCTGGAGCAGCAGTCCTGCGCAGACAAGGGTGGCTTAAAGCTACTTCATTCAGACCAGAAGTCCAGACTCGTGTTCTCGACATGCCCTTCGATGGAGAGAGTTTGTTTGGCAAACATGTCGATGATATGCTGCAGGCTATCAAGACGGATACCGATACGGCAAAATCCCTAGGTACCCTGCAATATAAAAAACTACCTTTTCGTGGAGCAAGGGGTAGAGGTAATTACTCCTTTTGAGGTGGATACCAACAATACAGGTCACAATATACATCTTCCTCCACAGGACCAGGACATCAGCACCATCAACAACAGCAGCATTATCGATTACCACCAGCCGCAGCTTACAAACATCCGGCTAGAGGAAGAGGAGCTGCCCGAGCAAGAGATACAGGCAGAAAGCAATGACCAGCGGATAATCTCAACACCTCCCCAATCAATATTGAAGGTCGGAGGTCGCATCAATTCTTATTTCCCCAAGTGGAAGGCTATAACATCGGACAGATGGGTACTAGATGTGGTGACCAGAGGTCATACTCTGGAATTCATCCAAACACCACCGAGTGTCCCTCCATCGGGTACACCGCCTCTGAGGTTGAGCCAACTTCTCAGGGAAGTAAGGATAATGCTAACAAAAGGAGCAATAGAACCAGTCCCTTTATCTCAAAGGAACAAGGGATTCTATTCCCGGTTTTTCCTTCTCAAGAAACCCTCAGGAGACTGGCGCCCCATCCTGGACTTGAGAGCACTAAACAAGTTTCTAAAGAAACAATCGTTCAGGATGGTAACGTTGCAGGATGTCCTGCGTCTCTTATACACGGGCGATTGGATGGCATCCCTAGACCTCCAGGATGCTTATTTTCATATCCCCATATATCGCAACCATCGCAAATTTTTAAGGTTCAGGGTAGGAAGTATGCACCTCCAATTCCGGGTTCTACCATTCGGTCTCAAATCAGCCCCCAGAATCTTCACAAAAATGCTAGCTCCAGTAGCAGCACATCTTCGCCAGGCAGGTATCCAGGTCTTCCCTTACCTGGACGACTGGCTTATAAAGGCACCCTCAAAATTCCAAGTAACAAATCATATTTCCTATTGCCTTCATTTGTTACACAGCCTGGGGTTTGTAGTCAACTACCAGAAATCTCAGATATACCCCAAACAAGAATTGAGTTTCTTGGGAGCAATTTTGGACACAGTACGCAGCAAAGCGTACCCATCACACGAGAGGAAACAAAAGTTAACCTCGTTGGCAAACAACCTATCCAGAAAAAAGTTCGTTTCAGTCCGCATCTACAAATCATTGCTCGGAATGATATCATCGTGCATTCCGCTAGTCCCAGATTGCAGGCTCCATATGCGACCCCTGCAAGAGCAATTGGACATACAATGGACACAGGTCCTCGGCTCCTTCGAAGACAAGATTCGCATAACGCCTCTAATGAAGAACACTATGAGGTGGTGGGCGACTCCAACCAATTTCTCAAAAGGGCTGTCTTTTCTTCTTCAAACACCAAGTTACATAGTAACAACGGATGCCTCTCTCGAAGGATGGGGTGCACATTGCCAGGACCTGCAAATCAGCAGAATCTGGAATCAGCAAGAGAGCCAGCTCCACATCAATTATCTAGAACTCAAAGCAATACATTTAGCTCTAAAAGCTTTCTTGCCAAAGATACAATGTTCAAGCGTCTTAATCCGGACGGACAACATGACCAGCATGTTTTATCTAAACAAGCAAGGAGGCACAAGGTCCCTACAACTCTCGCAGCTAGCCCAACAAATTTGGACATGTGCCATCAAACACAATATTTCACTAAAAGCGGAGCATGTGCCAGGACAGATCAATGTTCTAGCAGACACCTTGAGCAGGACAGTAATTCCTTATCACGAGTGGGAGCTAGACCAGAAAACTCTCAATGGCCTGTTTCTATTATGGGGCAAACCAAACTTAGACCTATTTGCCACTCTCGAGAACAAGAAATGCCAGTTCTACGCAAGTTGGCTTCCCCAAAAAGATTTGTGGGGGAATGCGTTTTCGATGAGATGGTCAGGAGTTTATGCCTACGCTTTTCCTCCGATCCCGCTCATTCCGAGAGTCATCAGAAAAATGAAGACGGAGGGGTGTCGACTTCTACTCATAGCTCCCAGATGGCCCAGACAAATATGGTATACGGAGCTCCTCATGCTCTCCGAACGACCACATCTACCACTCAGACAGAGTCCGACTCTTTTAACGATGCACCAGGGACAAGTCACACACCCACATCCGTCGTCTCTTCATTTGTCGGCTTGGCTCCTGAACACAATGAATACTTAAATCTAAAAATCTCCCCAGAGTGTAGAGACATCTTAGCAAAAGCTAGAGCTGACACTACCAACAAAACCTATAGACTTAAATGGAAACGGTTTTGTGTTTGGTGTGCAGCGGAAAATATACATCCTTTATCTTCTACTCCGGAACAGATACTTCCATATCTCCTGCTCCTGGCAAAATCAGGACTTGCATATTCTTCCATACGGGTACATCTGGCAGCAATCTCCAGATACCGCAGATCACCAGATAGACTCTCTTTGTGTTCCACAAGAATTGTCAAACAATTTATGAAGGGCCTTTTTCGGGTCTTCCCGCCAATTAGGAAACCCCCGCCTCTATGGTCATTGAATGTTGTGTTGATGCAACTCATGAAAGCTCCTTTTGAGCCGATCCACAAAGCTGACCTAAAATTCCTCGCATGGAAAACAGCGTTACTGTTAGCTCTTACTTCGGCAAAAAGAGTCAGTGACATTCAGGCTTTCACCATCAAACAGCCGTTCCTCCAGTTTACAAACTCAGGTGTCATCCTGCGGACAAATCCTAAATTCATTCCGAAAGTTCCCTCAACATTTCATTTAAATGAACCAGTCATCTTAAAAACCTTTTTTCCAAATCCGCAAACAGTGGCGGAAAAAACATTACATTCTCTCGATATTAAAAGATGTTTAAAGTTTTATCTACAGAAAACTCAGGCCATCCGCCAGTCGGATCAATTATTTGTAGCGTTCGGCGGAACAAAGAAGGGACACGCGGTGTCCAAACAGACTTTAGCAAGATGGATTGGCCTGGCGATTCAATTCTGCCATTCAAAAGCAGGAAAGCCGCTCCACACCAAGGTGAGAGCCCACTCTACAAGATCGGTAGCCACTTCAGCGGCACTCTTTGCAGGTGTACCACTACATAGCATCTGTAGTCAGCAACATGGTCCAGCCAACACACATTTACAAGACATTACTGTCTAGAGGAGACAAACCAGGTCGATACAGCAGTGGGACAAGCAGTGCTGAGGCATCTATTTCGTTAAGGTGAGCCTCTTACATATCCCACCACCACACTCGAGGTATGGTCATTAATGGTTCATTTTCTTCTACTGTTTAACGTGTCGTATTCTCCATAATAATAGCATAAACTGTGTCAGGATTTCTTGCCACACACATTTTATTGCTTTTATATTCGTATGTTTGTGAATATAAATATAATTATATGTAAGTGCATATTTAAAACTGAACTGATGTGAATCACATCACGTATAGAATTACGATGGAATTACAGTCAATGTAATTCAGTAAGTAAGAAAACATTACTGCTCGTTACTCGGATTCAAGCATGTGAATCTATGAAAGATCCAATACTGGAGAAGAAAATTAGTTACTTACCTGTAACTGCAGTTCTCCAGTATTGGTATCTTTCATAGATTCACATGCGACCCACCCTCCTCCCCTCAGAGGCTCCCCTATTATACAGATATTAAACTTCACACTCCTAATAGAAAATCTGAGGGAATTCAGCCTCTGTTGGGAGTGTTTGGGAGGGGCTGAATCCTGATTGGTTGATACTCAAGTTTGGGTCTTTTCACAAAACAAAGTGGATAGACTGTAAAATACCTTATGAGGCCTACTTGGGCCTACTGGTTTATTTTTACTGACTTACTGCTTTTTATATATTTAAATTTACCGTGAGGCTCCCACCTCGACGACGGGGATGATTCAAGCATGTGAATCTATGAAAGATACCAATACTGGAGAACTGCAGTTACAGGTAAGTAACTAATTTTCTTACACAAACAGTCCTGCCTGTTACACTTATGGCCCACCATACCTCTTCCCATCACCATTTCCACACACATGGCCCAGCACACAACATGTATGCTGCCAAGAGGACATCCACCCACCCCCTTACATGAGGCCTTCACACACACAATTCCATGCATTCATGCCACATACATCGTGCCCACAGTGTACTCACCTTTTGGTCTGGAGACCCATACAGCAGTCCGTACTGGGGGTAGAACCCCATCCACTAGTATCTCTAACTCCTCCGAAGTGAAGGCTGGGCTCTTTCCCCAGTCAAATGGGCCATGGTAGGTTCCAGACACAGGACCTACACATGCAGTGTAGGTCCTCTCCTGTGGAATGTCAGGTAGCAAGTGCGGAATATGATAGAAAATGGCAGTCACATCTGCGGCGGTGGCAGTGCATACCGTCACTGCTGGCGTAGATCACCATTGGCCACTGTAACCCATAGGGCCCAATGTTAGCCAATGAGGAGTTGCCTGGCGGTTCACGACTGCCTACCGCAATAGCACCCAACGTCAGCGGAATTACCTCACTTCCACCTGTCCCTCCACACAGGACAGGCGGACACCATTTCAGAGGGGGTGCAGGCCCTAGAATAATGCTGCATCACAGGAGATATTAGCACATACTAGCCAAATCACAATGAGCCATTACATGCTTACAGGATGCAAAGTACTGTTGTAGCCCCATTGTTCAGTTTGTGACCTGCTCCTCACTCTTTTGTCCCTTAGATTGCTACCACTGCGGATGAATAGGAGATGGAGACATACCTCCGTGTACAGACCCCTCGTGGACTTGGCAACACTGGAGGACAGGCACATTATCCTCACCTATAGCCTGGACAGGGCCACAATCACAGAGCTCTGTGCCCAGTTGGAGCCTGACCTGATATCTGATATCCGTCACCCCAATAGGATCCCCCCTCTTGTGCAAGTGCTATCAGTGCTCCATTTCCTGGCAACTGGTTCTTTCCAAGGGACAGTGGGCTTGGCAGCAGGAATGTCACAGTCAATGTTCTCAATAGTGCTGACAAGAATGTTGTCTGCCCTGATAAAACACATGTACAGCTACTTTGTTTTTCCCCCAGGTTGAAGATTTGGCCACTGTGAAGGCCGAGTGTTATGCAATAGTACATATCCCCAACATAATTGGGGCGATTGATGAAACACATATTACATTTGTCATCTCCCCCACCACACCCCTTGCAGAATGAAGAGGTGTTCAAGAATCGGAAGAGTTTCCACTCCATGAATGTGCGGATGGTGTGCTTGGTGGTCTAGTACATCTCCCACGTCAATGCTAAGTATCTTGGGTCAGTGTATGATGCCTTTGTCCTAAGGAATAGCAGCATCCCAAATGTGATGGCCCAACTACAGAGGCACAGGGTGTGGCTAATAGGTGAGCCCTGTATCCTACCCAGTATATGTTGGTGTATGGGTATGGTGTGGGCCACATAGGATAGTGTGTGGACAAATGTCCCTCAGTATTTGCAGGTGACTCTGGTTACCCAAACCTATCATGGCTGCTGACCCCTTTGAGGAAAGCCAGGACAAGGGCAGAAAAACGTTACAATGAGGCACATGGGCGGACAAGAAGGATATTTGAAAGGACCTTTGGCCTCCTGAAGGTGCCTCCATCTAACAGGTGGATCCCTGTGCTACTCACCAAAGAAGGTCTTCCAGATAGTGGTGGCATGCTGTATGTTGCATAACCTGCCCCATTCCTGCTGGAGGAGGAGGCTGGAGATGCCTGTGTGGCAGTAGTAGACCCTGTGGACAGTGAGGAGGAGGAGGATGAGGACAACAGAACATCTGTGATCTGACAATACTTCCAATGACACACAGGTAGGACAGTGTTACTTCACATTTCAATGACTTTTGTTTTAATTTGTGTCGCAATGGCATGGTGATATTTCCCACTTCTATGCCCACTTACTGTTCCCTCTGGCAATTCATTTTGCAGATGTGGTGACCTGACATATACTCATGATGTGATCACTACAGCCAGCTACAGGTCATTGATCTATGCTCATTCTTTGTACAGTTGATTTGCAATGTTTGTACCTGTTACAAAGAATACATATTTGGTATACATGACATACTCCAAATGTTTTTTTTTTCAAAGGGTGTTTATTTTATTAAAGTGCTAACATATGGAGGGACAAGTGCAATGGGATGGGGTGATGATGGAAGAAAGTCCAGGGTATTGTTCCAGTCTGTTTGTCGCACAGGTGCATTGTCCAAGGGGTCATGGGAAGGGACAGGGTGACTTAGTGGGACACATGGTTGACAATCAGGAGAGTCTCATTTCTGCAGGTGGAGGGGTGCTGGTAGCCTGTGAGTCCTGTGGCGGGGCCTCCTGGCCACTAGCAGCAGTGGAGGTGGAAGGCTGTTCAGATGTCCGGCTAGTGGCAGGGGCCCACTGGTGTGAGACTGCCTCCCTCATAATGTTGGCCATGTCTGCCAGCACCCCTGCAATAGAGATCAGGGTATTGTTAATAGCCTGCAAGTCCTCCCTGATCCCCTGGTACTGTCCCTCCTGCAGCCGCCTGTTCTCCTGCACGTTGTCCAGGATCTGGCCCATCGTGTCCTGGGAATGTTGATAGGCTCCCAGGATCTCGGTGAGTGCCTCCTGGAGAGTCGGTTCCCTGGGCCTGTACTCCCCCTGGCGCACAGCAGTCCTTCCAGTGTCCCTGTTGGCCTGTGCCTCTGTCCCCTGAACCGTGTGCCCACTGACCCCAGGTCCCTGATTGTCTTGGGGGTGAGGTGTGCCCCGGGGTCCCTGCAGCGGTGGACACACTGCTGATTGATGGGTCCTGGGGACAGAGGTATGGGTACGCTGGGTGCGTGCTGTGGTGGTGTTTCCTGGTGGGGGAGGCTTTGTGGTGGTGTGTGACTGGCCATGGGTAACCGCCTGTCCAGAGGTCCCTGATGGGCCAGGTATGTCATCCAGATCCTGAAGACCAGAGTTGCTGTCATCACCTTGGGCCTCTTCTGTTGGGGGACTGGATAGTGGTGGCACCCCCTCTCCGCTGACATTGGCTGGGATACCTGTGGGCATTTAAATGATGTGTTATTGTTTCTGTGTCTGTCATATTGTACATCCTTGGCTTACCCTTCTTTGGTTGGATTTGCCCTGCCAGCTTTCACTTGTGTACGTTAGTGTATGGTTGGATAGTTAATTCTATATAGTGTGCATGCTTTAGTGATGAGTGTTCATGCTGGGGCTGTGAGTGGTGTCCATGCATTGGTACAGCATGCAAGTCTTGTCATTGGGATGAGTGAAATGTGATGGTGGGGTGTGTGGGATGTAGTGGAGTGATGGGAGTGAGGGTGAGGGTATGTGATGGCATGCAGGTAGTGGGGTGATAATAGTAGAGAGTTGACTTACCAGAGTCCAGTCCTCCTCTGACTCCGGCCAGGCCCTCAGGTTGCAGTATTACCAAGACTTGCTCCTCCCATACTGTGAGTTGTGGGGGAGGAGGTGTGGGGGTGAGTGTCTGGATGTGAAAGCGGGTGTGAGAATATCTTTCTGGGTGTGACAGTGGGTGCCTGGCTGTGAGAGTGTGCCTGGACCTGACAGTGGGTGTGCAAGTCTGTACGTGTGTGTGTGAGTCTCTCTGGGTTTGAAAGTGTGTGTGAAAGTGTCGGTCTAAATGTGTGAGTGTCTGTCTAGGTGTCAGACTCAGGTGAGTGTCTGGGTGTGAGACTGTCTGGGTATAAAACTGGGTGTGAGACGTGGTGTCAGAGAGCATGTGAGAGTGTCTGGGTGTCACTGGGTGTAAAAGTGTGTGACTGGGTGTGAGAGTGTGTGCAAAAATATCTGGATGTCTGAGTTCATGTAAGAGTGTCTGAGTGTGAGAGTGGGTGTGAGAGTGTCTACCTGGGTATAAAACTGGGTGTGAGACTGGGTGGCAGAGTTTTGTGTGACAGTCTCTCTGGGTTCGAGAGTGGGTGTGAGAGTGTGTCACTGGGTGTGAGAGTGTGTGAGTGGGTGTCAGAATGCATCTGGGTGTGTGAGTGATGGTAAGAGGGTCTGGGTGTGTGATTGGGTGTGAGAGTGCCTGTATGGGTATTTGAGTGGGTGTGAGAGTGTCAGTCTAGGTGTGTGAGTGAATGTTAGAGTGTCTGGGTGGGTGTGTTATTACATGTGAGAGTGTCTGGGTGGGTTTGTCAGTGGATGTGAGAGTGTGTGCTGGTGTGTGAGTGGGTGTGAGAGTGTCTGCATGTGTGTGAGATTGGGTGTAACAGTGTCTGTACGGTTGTCTGAGTGGGTGTGTGTCTGTCTTGGTGTCACAGTAGGTGTAAGAGTGTATCTGGGTGTCACAGTGAGTTTGAGAGCACCTTTATATGTATCTGAGTGGCTGAGAGTTTTTTATTTTTTATTTGTGTTTCCAGAAATCTGTGGATTTACACTGTGGGCCATGCTGAGCCCCGGGGGTGGATCCACGGATCTAAAATTTTAAAAAGTATAGGCATTTAAAGCCCATTACTTCATGTCTGTCTCATTTTTATTCACACTTGGGGTCAGAGAACCTCTACCCTGACCCATCATTCCCAATCCACCTCATATTTCAGCCCTATGGACCGCTGCAGCTGCCATTTTGTCTTATCGGGGAAGGGCCACTGGGGCTGAAATAAGGTTGCCATGGACATGAAGTTGTCAGGGTAGAGGTTCCCTGACCACATGGGGTAAATTAAAATGTGACAGAACAATAAGTAATGGCCTGAAAATGCCTATAAATTATTTTTTTAATGTTTTCCGAACATTCCCTGACCCCTTTATGTCCATCACAGCCCATATTTCAGCCGGGGGACCATTCCCCAATTAAAAAATGGCAGCGGCAACCTCCCTGTCAGGTTGTGGCTAGCCAATCAGATTGTTCTTGCATTGGCTTGTGAGTCCGGGGGTCCACCGTGGGTGGATACACAGAGGATCTGTGTTCCCAGATATCTATATTTTTTGCCCTTTAATATTTCCGAAACCTCTGAATGGTACACAAATCACAAAAAGCAATCTGCGTACCATGATCTCGCTTCCTGCCAAATTTTGTGTTATTTCGTTCAGCAGTTTGTGCTATAGGTGTGTCTAAAGACCCTATGGGAAAATGCATGGGAAAAATGCATTTTGGGACCCTCCTTTTTTCTCAGCTCCCCCCACTTGGCGGATAACCCTGAAACTTTCGAGACAGCAGCTGCACTGACTGTCGTATACGTTTTGAACATTTCGGGAAGATTCATCAAACTGAACCAAAGTTATTGGCAAAACAGAAAACGCTTTTCCTATGGAACCATGAAAATGAGGTCCTAACTATAACTACCTACTGGCGACTGCTAGTAGGTAATGTGTAGGTTTTTTCCACAAAAAGACAAAGGTTAAAGATAAGTTATAGTTAAGTAAACTTTATGTTTGGTATACATTCTCAAACTACACAAACATCAGAAATTCTGAAGGTATAGGCTGTCTCTTAAATTTATCATTTACGCACTACTTACTTGCTTATTTATTTCTTATTGGTGACAAACCAATTTTTTAGTACACAAACATAAGAAATTCAAACGTTATAGTTATGTGTTGAATTTATAATTTACGCACTACTTTCAAATCACTGTGTCGTACTTAGAACTCACAGTGCACCTCTGTACACAGTCTTGTCACCTCATTTGCCACAGTACATTAAGTATAACTCGCTACTGCACCATGGACTGTGTTATGACAATTCATGTAATTTCTAATGCCATAAGTATTTTAGGTAGTGCAATGATTTAAAATGCTCTAACTTTTGTAAGATGCAAGCGTATAGTTTGTGCATCGAGAAGAGGCTAGTTATAGTTAACGTGGTGTGGCGAGTGAGGTTACAAGGCTGTGTATGTGATGGAGGAGGGAGCAGTGAGGGCATTGCAAATGGTCGTTGATGAAGCGTGAAGAGCATGCCATGTTTCGCGGCTGGTTTTCGCTGCAGTGCAAAGATCCTCTTGATCGTCACATACAGTAATTGCTGGAGATTCACCTTGCATGTCACCATGAGCTGTCAATGCTCTAGTGCGGATTAAAAATCTCATGATGCTGGTCATCCCTGGCGGTCACTGAAGGCTGAAGAGTTGGTTTCAGCAGTGCTTCGTGTCAGCATGGGCAGCAAGATTCTAGCACAAATGGGTCTGTTTGCAGTCAAGGAGAGCCCAGAACTTCATGGTTTCTTCTTTTCTTCAAGGAGGCCACACCAAGGGTCCAGGACCTGGGCGGCATCACTTGGTGGTCAGGAACATACTCTAGCAGAGGCCAGGAGGTCTAGTTGCAGGGCCAGGCATGTCCATTTGCAGCAGTTAAGCTGGGCAGTTGCCGAAAGGCCTCTGGAGCTTGTTATGTCCCTGTAGAAACTGTAGAATGGAGGCCAGTCAGCTGACCTCTGGACCTGCACTCTTCACCCTAGGCTGAAGTGACTCCAGGCTTCCTTCTCAGCAAGCAGAGCCAGCCTCAGGCAGCAGGGCTTCCTTTTTCTGTAGTGTCCACAGGTCCAGAGGTGTACTGAAGAGTGGGTCGGAGGGTCCCCTTTTTACACCTCTGCCTACTCTGTCTGTCTCGGGGCATAATAGTTTCATGTGAAGCCCTGTGTCAGCTCCCATTTCTCCTAACCTACCAGAGAGGGCCCATTCTCCCAACACCCAAACCCCTTATTGTGATGCTGTCTGATCAGAATACATTAAGGCCAACTGCCAACCACACCTAGTCATGTGATCCAGGAACTGTCTGCAGGCACCAAATGGTTGGTACAGGAAAATCTGACTTTACCCGTAAAGAGGATTTTTAATTAAAATACCTCAGACACCAAACAAGACTTTCTTACCTGCTCTCAATCAAACGTTATCACGTATTAAATGTTATAAAGTGCCCCAATGTTAGTCTGTGAGAGAGGTATAAACAATTTAGGTGTTTTCCACTACCTGAACATGTAAAACTTGAAACTGTATATATAAATATATAATATATATGTATTTTTTTCAGGGTTAGAGTGATACATAAATTATGCAAAAAAGAAGAGAGAGCTCTGGGTAGGTCCCAAGTTTAGGTGGAGAGCATCTCCTGTAATGAGCACCCAGCCACACCAGTGACACTCTTAGATTTGCTCACATCAAATGTTTGTTTTTCTAGCAAAGTTTGTAAGCAGAGGATTCGCACAGTGCCATCCACGCAGAGCTAGAACGGGACAAAGTCTCTTGCCATTTATACAGCAAAATCTTTAAGCATAGCATTGGCACAGTGCCATCCTCGCCGAGCTGTAAAATGACAAAAGCTTTTCACCACTCCAGGCATAGTATTATAGCTTTGGATTGGTATAATACCTTCCAAGTCAACCTGGAATGAGCAAAAGCATTCTCTGACATGTGTTTTTCTATCATAGCTCATCAAAGAGGATTAGCTTTGTCCAGACACAAGGGAGCTCCCAGTATAAGTCAAAACAAAACCTTTCGGGGTTAGAGTTGACACATGCATTATTCAAAAAAAGAAGAGGCATTTGAGGTAAGCAAATCTAGAGTGTCACTGGTGTTGCAGGGTGCTCCTTTCTAATGCTGCCCTCCACCTAAACATAGGAACTACCCAGAGTTCTTTTTTTGTATGTATATATATATATATATATATATATATTTATATATATATATATATATATATATTCACTTAAAAAAACAAAGGTTACAGGGACATTATAGTTAGGTTTTGAATTTACTCGTACAAAACCTTAGAAATTCACCAGTAATAGTTATCTCAAGTAACTATAACTTGTGACCTAAGGTAAGTATAACTCGCTCCCCTGCCATGCACATTTATTTTATTAATAATTTTACAACAGATGTTACAGTGATATTATCAATGATGTTATAAAAGATTAATGAGTGCTGTAATATCTGTGGTAATTATCAGTGTATAGCAAGAGTGCAAGTTATAATTACCTTAGGGCACAAGTTATAGTTACTTAAATAACTCTAACTATAACTGGTTAATTTCTATGGATTTGCCTGAGTTAATTCAGAACCTAACTAAAACGTCCCTATAACCTTTGTTTTTTGTACGTGAATTTCTATGTTTTTTCATTCTGTTTCCTAACTATCCTAACTATAACGTCCCTGTAACCTTCAGTTTTTTCAGTGAAATTCTGTTTTTTTTTTACATAAAGTAATTTTCATTACTATACGTTGATCCAACCACTGCCGTGCAGGGACTTTGGCCGTGAGTGGCAGCAGTTGGCCAACCCCCTATCCCACCCACAAAGACCAGACCCTGCAGCCAGACCCTGCAGCTAAACCCCCAACCACACAACCCCAAGCTGAGCATGGTCTTTGGCAATGCACAGTGAGAGTTTCCCGCAGGGCCCACCAACCCAGCCGATTTTGTACCCGGGGACCGTAACCCTTGGGCCTGGCCTTCAAAATATTTTTTGGGGAGGCACATAGCCTCTCTACCCTAGCCGATTTCAGCCCTGGGGACTCAAGGAAATGACTAGAGACACATACAGTTGAACCCTTAACCTTCAGTGTACCGGTCTGAGACCTTAACCACTAGACCAAAAGCAACACCTTAGCATGTGGTGTCTAGACTTAGCTGTGACATTGAACCCAAAGATTCTGATTTGAGAAGGACATCAATAATACATAACTAGGAATGCTTAATAGTCCGAACACTGGAAAATAAACAGACACACTGCCATGAGATACAATGATTTGAACCTTCAGCCTACTGACAGTCCAAAACCTTTACCATTAGGCCAGAAGTGACCCTATTCTGCTGTGCCTTAAAAGGTAAGTATAATATTCGAGCAAAACTTTTTGCTAGAGTGACGCTTTGAGGTCATTTCACGGAGTGACCATTTCAATAACAATCTCTTTCTCTCTCTTCCGTTCCATTATGGGATGGAGGAGAGAGAGTGACAGGACTGTGGGGGGAGCTACGAGGTCCCTGTGGTCCTAGTCGGCTCCCCCTGTCCTGCAGGAGCTGGAATTGCTCCCACAGGCATGGAGCTGCTTTAAATAGCAGCTCCCTGCTTACAGGAGTAATGTTTTCATCTGCTTCCGATGAAAACCTCATTTTCTGCAAGTGAGAGTTGTTTGACAGCTCTCACTTGTAGAAAGTGAAGTGTTTGCTCTGAGCTCCTGCCAAGTCAGAGCAAACAGCAATGTCCCGGGGTGGACACCCCGGGACATAGCAGGAGCCGATCCTGGGGGGGGTGGTCCCCAGGGCCATCTGTAGTTCCTCAAGGGGTGCTGTGCGGCCCCCTCCAACATTGTATTTGCCCCCGGGAGGTGGTGGTCCTCGGGGCTTGGGGGTCCTGCAATGGATCCCTTTGTTCTTTGTTTGCAGCCTCAGGGAGATGGCGGTCTCTGGGCCTCCAGCAGCAGGGGCGCATAGCCCCCTGCACACAATTGTATATTTGCCTCAGGGAGGTGGTGGTCCACGGGGCTGCAGGGGCACAGCACCCCGCATTCTTAATCTATTTAGCCCCAGGGAGGTGGCGGTCCCCAGGGCTGCGGGGGTGGCTGCGTGGCCCTTCTGCACATAATTTTATGTTTGCTCTGGAGAGGCGGTGGTCTCTGGGACTGCGCCCCCCACATAAATTTGTATCTTTGCCCAAGGGAGGTGGTGCGAGGGAGCTGCCCTGTCCTCCTGCACACAGTTGTATGCTTGCCCCAGGGAGGTGGTGGGCCTGGGGCTGTAGGGGGCGTGTGCCCCTGCATAAAATTGTATCTTTGCCCCAGGCAGGTGGTGGACCTGGGGCTCCAGGTGGGGGACCGCGTGGCCTCCGCATACATAGTGTATTTAACCCCTGGCAGGTGGTGGCCCCTGGGGCTGCGGGGGTCATGCACCCCCAACCCCCTCATACTTAGTGCATGGCGGGGCCATAAGTTATAATTACCTTAGGCCGCAAGTTATAGTTACCTGAAACCACTCTAAATATAACTGCCGAATTTAAATGCTTTTGTACAAGTGAAATCTGAGCCTAACTATAACATCCCTGTAACTTTTGTTTTTTTTCAGTGAATTTCTAAGTATTAAAAAAAATGTTATTTCCTAACTGTAACGTCCCTGCAACCTGGGTGTGTGAGAGGTTTGTGAGTGGGTGTGTGAATGGTTGTGTGGGTGTGTGAGTATGTGGTGGGTGTGGGAGCGCAGGTGTGACTGGGTGTGTATGTCTGTGAGTGGGTGTGGGAGTGGCTATGTGGGTGTGTGAGTAGGAGTGTGAGGGGCTGTGAGTGGTTTTGTGGATGTGGGATTGGGAGTGGCTGTATGGATGTGAGTGACTGTGTGGGTGGGTGTGTGAAAGGTGAGTGGCTCTGTGAGTGATTTTGAAGGTCTGTGAATGGGTGTGTGAGTGACTGTATGGGTGGGAGTGACTGCATGGATGTGTGTGTGTGTGTGTGTGTTTGAGTGGGTGTGTAAGTGGCTGTGTGAGTGGCTGTATAGGTATGTGATTGGGTGTGTGAGTGGTTGTGTGGGTGTGTAAGTGGGTGTGTGAGTGAGTATGTGAGTAGGTTCGAGGGTCTCTGAGTGAGTGTTTTTTTTATTTTTTTTATTGAGATCTGGATCCCCGAATTTACCTGAATCCATGAGGTTCTAGGGAGGATTTGCGGCTCCTCAAATAGTAAAAAAAAAGAAATTAGGTTTTTGGACAATTTCTTGCCTATAAGGGGTCCCTCACAGACTCCTCCATTAGTCCCATGTGGTCAGGATATCCCTACTCAGACCCACTTAATCACTTTTTATCTTTATTTCCCCGCTGGGAACCGAGTCTCGATGAACAAAATGGCATCCTCACTTTTCTCTCAGATTGCAGCCAGCCAATCACAACATTGCTGTTGGTTTGTGGATTTGCGAATCCGTAGAGGATCCGTGACCCTATATTTACAAATCTTAATTTTCTTTAGTATCTCAAGAGCTACTAAATGGATTTACACCAAATAACAGAAAGGGCTCATTTTAGGCCAGGAAACTAACTAACTTTCTGCCAAATTTGGCGTAATTCTGTAGAGCGGTTCAGCCTCTATTCATTTTCAAAATCCCTATGGAAATTAAAATGGACGAAACACATTTTGGGATTCCCCCTTTTTCTTGACCCTCGCTTCAGGGATCACCCCAAAACTTTCCAGACAGCAGCTGACATAAGTGTTGTATATTTTTGGAATAATTTTCTGAAGATTTGTCAACCAGTGCCAAAGATATAGGCAGGTGGAAAAAAAAGCTTTTTCTATAGAAACTAGGTCCTAATTATAACTACCTAATAGTGACTGCCACTAGGTAATATATACATATATATATATATATATATATATATATATATATATATATATATATATATATATACACACACACATATACATATATGTATATATGTATATTATGTACATACATACATATTACTGCATTTTGTGGACTGAAAAATGTTAAAAGAACGACTTAGACTGGGTGTGGAATGTAATAAGAGATCTAGTTGTTCAGGGGACAAGCTGCTTCATAAATCTACTTGTCCTTTAAAAGAATCTACTTGTCCATTTGGTGCCATGTAGTGCAGTGACAAATTATGGCAACAATCTCATTATATAAGAGCTCTGATAATATCCTCTCTGATTATGCCAGGGCTAATACTACAGTATAGTTTAATACTAGCAATTTCCTTATTTTGCTACCTTTTTGCAGATCTACACACTGGGGCTAGAGGAAGTAGTAAGCAATTGTTCCAGGGTTGGAATGCCTTTGAGGCTGTGCAATCCTACTAACTTGCATGTTCTAACCAGCTCTTTTCTAATCTTTTCCCATACAGGGAAAGGTTGGAAATTTACTCCTGACAAAGGCAGAATTAGAAGCTCTTCCAGGGTTGGGAAAAAGTGGTTGGAAGAAAAGGAACTTGTACTCGCTCAGTAGATTTTCGCATGAGCAAATCTACACATGCGTATTTGCCTGTGCTAAAATACAGTTCACAAATATTTTCTAAGAGTCCAATTTCCTGGTCTACTTCTGTACATTTTTATGAATTCATGAAAGCCATAATTCTGCACTAATGCAGACATATACCATGGGTGCACTTTTGTGACTTTATTATAGAATTGGGCTCCTACTTAAGTTGATGTTAACCAAGGCCTTTGCTTTTATTAATATTCTATTTCTCTCTCTATCCATCTATTGGCTGGCTTTACTGTGAGAGATAGCATTCTGCTCTTTCATAAGGAGCATATTAGCGCACACAGTAGTTTTGTTCAGTGCCAGGAAATACTGTGGCAATGTGTGCTTTTGGAGACCAAAAAATGTTTTCACTTTTGGCAATGTTCGTTACAATGGTGAGGGCATGTCAGCTCCCAAAACAATAACGTTTTACAAAAGCCATATCAAAACACTGCATTCATTGACAAAACCAAAAGACTGACCGCCAATATCTGATCAATTGGCTTTGCCAATGCTTTTTTGTTTTCAAGTTTCCCATAATCTTGTTGAAACTGGTTACATTGATTTCCCTTTATTAATAGTTTTGGGAAATATTAGCATGCATCAACACATCTTACTAAATGATGCTTCAAAAAAATGGTACCTAAAATTTCACAGTAATTTAGTAAAATGTTTTTTCCTAGTTGCATTTTTTTCTGAACATTTTATTTAGAAATCTTGCTTACAAGCTTCTGCAAACATTTGCATCTAATCAGAGAGCATTCTGGGAGCATTGCACGTAGCCTCATACTGTTAAACTTTTCACACGTGTACACATTTTTGGAGTCGAGCTTGCGAGTGCATGCGCTAGTGCATGCATCTTGCTTGAGAGACTCTGTTGTGTATAGTTCAGGCCCTGTTGCTCACCATTTGATGATTTGCGTGGCACTCTTCTTTACAGTATCGTAATTCATCAAGGAAGGCCTGGCGTCATTTTGTTCCTCGGTGTGGAGCACGGACCAAGCACCGATTGATTCAACCTAATTAGTGCCTGTCCGCTGCTCCCTACATGATCGAGGTACTATTTTGTTCTTTTTATCTTCTAGTGCCCTGCAAACAGAAGGCTTGTGACTGACAAAAACGTGCCCGGCAGGACAAACAAAATTGCAAAGTATTAATTATTAAAGCTAATTTTCTTTAATTTTGCCAAATTGTCTTTTCTCACTTTCAACTCATGTTTTTGTCTGTTTTTGATTGTGGGCGCTTTTCTCAAAAGATGACAACTTGTTCAAGCGACATTGTTTCTTCATCATGTTTAATTTCTGAAATGATGCTTTAACACATAATGGTGTAGTACACTTCAATCCATCGACCACAATCTGCCCCACTATAATCTACCCTACTTTTCCCCACACTCCAATCCAAACCACTCACCCCAATCCAACCCACCCTACTCCAATCCTCCCAAACCAAACCCCACTTCAATTCACCTTACTCTAATCAAAAACAATCTGCACCACTCCAAAACAATCTGCTCCACCCCAATGCAAAAAATCTGCCCCACTACAATCTGCACCACTCCAATCCAAAACAATAAGCCGCACTCCCATCTACCCTGCTCCAAGCTGGCCCACTTTAACCCAAATAAATCTGCTCCACTCCAATCTGCCTCAATCCAAAGCAATCCGCCCCACTGCAATCTGCTACGCTCCAATCCAAAACAATGTGCCCCACTCCAGTAAAAAAAAAATCTGCCCCACCCTAGTCCACCGCTCTCCAATCTGCTCCACTTTAATCAAAAACAATCTGCCCCACTCCAATCTTTCCCACTCCAAACTGCCCCACTTCAGTCCAAAACAGTCTGTCCCACTCAAATCCGCCCCACTCCAATATGCCCCCACTCCAATCCAAAACAATTTGCCGCACTCCAATCCAGCCCACTCTAGTCTGCCCCATTCCAATCCAGAACAGTCTGCCCCACTCCAATCCAAAACAATATGCCCCACTCCTATACAGTCCACCCCACCATACCGTACCCCAATGCAATCCACCCCATCCCAATTCATCCCACTCCACTCCACCCCTCTCCCATCTAATTACCCCCACACCAACCCAATTCACCCCACTTCAATCCACCCTAATATAATCTATCCCACTCCAATCTGCCACCACTGTAATCTGACCCACTCCAATCCAAAACAGTCCGCCCAACCCCAACCGAAAACAATCTGTCCCCCTCCAAGCAGCCAAATTCTCATCCAAAACAATATGCCTCCCTCCAGTCTGCCTCACTCCAATCCAAAACAATATGCCTCACTCCAGTCTGCACCACTCCAATCCAAAACAATTTGCCCCACTCCAATCTGCCCCACTTCAGTCCAAACAATCTGCCCCACTCCAGTCCATTTCAGTCTGCCCCACTGCAGTCTGTCCCACTCCAATATGCCCCACTTTTTTAACACCTTTATTTATATTTTTTGCATAACAGTAACACATTTCAGCAAAGCAGCTCGCAATTATGTTACAATATGAGCAGTAAAAGCGATGCTCCCCACCCGTACAGTGATGTAAGCACATGTTTTACTTGACAGAATAACGAAAGTCATTGGGTAAGGACGTATGAATATATACATTTCTGTCACTCGGTCACGGTGCAGTCCCTATCCCCCTAATCTGCCCTACTGTAATCCAGAACAACCTGCCCTACTGCGATCCCAAACAACCCACACCAGTCCAAAAGAATCTGCCCCACTACAATCCACCTCACTCAATCCAATCCACCTCACTCCATCCCTGTTCACTCCACTCCAATCCAGTACACCCCACACCAATCCAAACCACCCCAATCCAGTCCAATCCACCCTACTCTAATCCAATTCACCACACTCCAGTTGAACCCACCTCACTACAAACCATCCCACTCCAATCCAACTGACCCTATTACAATCCAACTCATCCATCCCCTCCAACCCAATCCAATCCACTCCAATCAAGTCCACAGCTACTCAGTCCCAATCAAGTCCACAGCTACCCAGTCCTCTTTACCCTAATCCAATCCAACCCACTCCAGTCCAGATTAATCCACCCTACTCCAGTCCATCCCACTCCAAACCACCTTACTCTACCCCACCTCAATACAGTATACCCAACCAATCCAGACCACCCCACTCCAATCTACCAAAATCCAGTCCATTCCAATCCACCCCACCCCTTTCCAATATACCCACACCATCCTAATCCACCCCACTCAATCTATTTACCCCACACTAGTCCACTCAGCTCCACCCCAATCCGTTATACCACAATCTGACCCACCCCACTCCTGTCCAATTTATCCCACACCAAACAATCCAATCCACCTCACCTCAGTGTAATCCACCCCAGTCAAACCCACCCAGCCAAATCCAATCCACTACCTCCACTCCACACCACCCCAATCCATCCCACCCCACCCATTTCAATCCACTGCACCCCACACCAATCAATCCTGTTTGAATCCACCCCACTCTACCCCAGTCCAACCCAACCCATCCCACTTCAGTCCACCACACCTGGCTTCAGTCCACCCTAATACAGTCTGTCACACTCCAATGTGCCCCTCTCCAATCCGCCCCACTCCAATCTACCACCACTCCAATCTTCACCACTCCAAACCCAAACAGTCTGGCCCACTGCAATCCAAAATAATCTGTCCCACTCCAGTCTGCCCCACTCCAAAACAATATGCCCCACACCAGTCCAAAACAATGTGCCCCACTCCAATCCAACCCACCTTACCTCACCCCACCCCACCCCAGTGGAATCCACCCCACCCCATCCCAATTCATCCCACTCCACACCTCTCCCAACTAATTAACCCCACACCAACCCAATTCATCCCACTCCAATCCACTCTGAAATAACCTGCCCCACTCCAATCTGACCCACTCCAATCCACCCTACTCCAATCCAAAACAGTCTGCCCTACTCCAATCCAAACCAATCTGTCCCCCTCCAAGCTACCCCATTCCAATCCAAAACAATATGCCCCACTCCAATCCAAAACAATCTGCCCCACTCCAGTATGCTCCACTTTTTTAACACCTTTATTTATCTATTTTGCATACCAATAACACATGGCAGCAAAGCAGATCACAATTAGGGTACAATATGGGCAGGAAAAGAGATGCTCCTGACCCGTACAGTGATGTACGGCAAATATCCACTCCAATCAAGTCCACAGCTACCCAGTCCACCTCACTCAAATCCAATGTATCCCACTCCAATGCAATCTACTTTAATCCACCCCACCCCAGTCCACATTACCCCACCCTACTCCAGTCCACTCCACTCCAAACCACCTTACTCTACCCCCAATCCAGTACATCCCACTCCAATCCACCCCACCCCAGTCCACATTACCCCACCCTACTCCAGTCCACTCCACTCCAAACCACCTTACTCTACCCCCAATCCAGTACATCCCACTCCAATCCACCCCACTCCTATCCAACCGACCCTACTCCAATCCAACCCGTCCCATCCAATCCACTCCAATCAAGTCCACAGCTACCCAATCCACCTCACTCAAATCCAATGCACCCCACTCCAATGCAATCTACTTTAATCCACCCCAGTCCACATTAACCCACCCTACTCCAGTCCAATCCACTCCTAACCACCTTACTCTACCCCCAGTCCAATACATCCCACTCCAATCCACTCCACTCCAATCAACCCCACCCCAATCCAATCCAACTCACCCCTATCCACCCCACCCTAATCCACCCCACTCAATCCAATCTACCCTCTCAGTCTTTTAAAAAAAATATATGTTTATTGTTATTATACCAACATTACCAAAAAAGGAAGTTACAGTTGTGTACAAGTTTGCTTAATTACTCAGTTATTTCCATGTATCGACATTTATCCCTCTTAGTTTCACATGTTAACAATACAGTTACCATTTGGCATGTAGTCTAGGGTTTGGAAACATTATGCACGTAATAATCATTGTATGACTCGTAACATATGTGAAAAGAGAAAAAAAAACAAAGAGAATACAAAGAGAATACAACAGGTTAAAGATGAGAAGGAAGAAAAGAGAGGTTGAGGTCAAAAAAGGTCAAGATGGGTGTATTCGCGAAAGGAGAGGATGGGGGGGGGGAGAGAGGCGCACACGCCGTGCTCGAGCAGACCCTTTGTCATCCTCCAAGCTGGGATGATATGTTTTCTTAGAATGATTTCGGGTCCGGGCACACGGGGGGGCAGCGATCGTGCAGGCACCAGGGGCGATGTCAACGAGGCGAGCGTGTCTGTAGCCTGGGGCCTCCACACCTGGGCCGGCAACAATATGAGGTGCATTTATGTCCTGCAATCCATGTGTTCTGATGGATACAACTACCTGTGGATTCCTCACCTATTGAATACTCCCATTGCGCCAGCATCCGACGGAAATCTTCTTCCTAGCTTCTGCACGTCGACGAGGACGTCACAATTGCCCACGCGACGCCATCTGACGTCATACAGGCAATAAGAGGTCCTCGCCGACGTCAGTTCCCTTTTTTCCGTGCCATTCGAACAACGGTTATTCTTCGAGGGAGCTACTGTTACTACTCGATGAGGTGATGTCGGTGTTTGCGGCAGAGCTCAGAAGGAAGGGGATAGCGGTATTCCCTTACCTGGACGACTGGTTGATCAAAGCCAAGTCTCCGGAGCTCGTGTTGCATCACCTTCAGTCGACAACCCAGTTGTTGATCGACCTGGGTTTTTCTGTAAATGTGCCCAAATCTCACCTAGAGCCCTCTCAGCGCCTCCTGTGCATAGGAGCAGTACTGGATACAACGTTGAATCATGCCTTTCCTCCGCCTCAGCGGATTCAGGACATTCAGGCATTGGTTCCAATGTTTCGAAGTGGAGCGGTCGTTCCAGTCCTCAAGGTCCTACGTCTGCTCGGTCTGTTCGCTTCTTGCATTCTGTTGGTCACTCACGCTCGCTGGCACATGAGGGCTCTTCAGTGGTGCCTCCGGAAGCAGTGGTCTCAACACAAAGGGGATTTTGAAGGATCCGCAAAGATCTCCGGGAACGCTGCTGCGGATTTAAAATGGTGGATTGCGGATGGCAATCTTTCCCAAGAAAGGCCGTTCTCGCAACCTCCTCCGGTGTCCACAGTAATAACGGATGCTTCCACTCTAGGGTGGGGAGCTCATCTGGGGGACCTGGAGATCAAAGGTTGTTGGTCTCCAGTAGAACAGATGTGTCATATAAATCTGTTGGAGTTGCAGGCTGTGCGTCTTGCACTCAAGGCCTTCCTCCCATCCCTTTGCGGTCAGTCGGTTCAGGTCCTGACGGTCAATACTACCGCAATGTGGTATATAAACAAACAGGGAGGTGTAGGGTCGTATCTTCTCTGCAGAGAAGCTCTGCGGCTTTGGTCCTGGGCAAAGGACCATCAGATTTGTTTGGTAGCAAATCATCTGGCCGGAGTCTTGAACGTGTGTGTGGATACTCTCAGTCGCCATTTCTCGACCGATCATGAGTGGTGTCTCCATCCGGATCAAGTCCGTCTAATCTTCCAGATGTGGGGGTTTCCTCGGATAGATCTGTTTGCCACTCGGGAGAACTCGCACTACTCGTTATTCTGCAGCCTCCAGTATCCGGTACAAGGAGCGTTGGGGGACACGTTTCAGATGACCTGGTGTGACCAGTTGCTTTGCGCATTTCCCCCCATACCCTTGATTCCTCGAGTTTTGAGGAAAATTGACCAAGACCGGGCTCAAGTCATCTTAATAGCTCCGGATTGGCCAAGGAGGGTATGGTACACGGACCTTCTCCAACTCTCACTATGCCCTCCGCTCCGTCTCCCTCTCAGGGCAGACCTCCTCTCGTAGTCGCAGGGGCAGGTTTTACACCCCCACCTTCAGAGCCTGCACCTTCATGCCTGGAGATTGAACGGGGCAACCTGAGTTCCTTTTCTCTCCCGCCTGACGTAGTGGATGTTATTCTATCGGCCAGGCGACACTCCACTAAATCTATCTACGCTAATAGGTGGGCTAAATTTGTGAATTGGTGTGGAGAGAGGCAAATTTACCCCTTACGTGCCCACTTATCAGATATCTTGTCTTTTGCTTTGACTCTGGCACAGAGGGGTTGTGCAGTGGCTACTGTCAAGGGTTATTTATCTGCCCTGTCAGCCTTTCTATGTCTTCCGGACCAGCCTTCTCTATTCAAATCCCCTATAGCACTTAGATTTTTAAAAGGTCTCATTAACAAATTTCCTCCCACTCCTTTCATTATGCCTCAGTGGGATTTAAATCTAGTCTTAACATTTCTTATGGGTTCACCGTTTGAGCCTGTGCATTCTTGCCCTTTAAGGTTATTAGTCCTAAAGACTGTTTTTCTTGTTGCAATTACTTCCGCAAGAAGAGTGAGTGAGCTGCAGGCTCTTTCTGTTAGACCCCCTTACACATCTTTTTATGGGGACAAGGTGGTGTTGAGGACCAAGGCTGCTTTCCTACCGAAGGTTGTTTCACCCTTTCATATGGCCCAAACGATTACTCTTTCCTCGTTTTATCCTCCGCCTCATCCTTCGAAAGAAGAAGAAAGACTACACCGCTTAGACCCGAGGAGAGCGCTAAGCTTCTATGTGGACAGAATGAAGGATTTCAGGTTGGAGGATTAGCTCTTCATCGGGTACGTGGGAAAGAGGAGAGGAAGGGCAGTCCACACGAGAACACTCTCCAGGTGGGTCATTCTTTGCATTCAAATGTGTTACTCTTTAGCAAAGAAGGAACCCCCTGATAGTATAAAAGCTCATTCCACCAGAGCTAAGTCGGCCTCTTCGGCCTTGGCTAGGGGTGTTCCTGTGGTCGACATCTTCAAGGCCGCAACTTGGTCATCCCTCCACACTTTTGCGAAGCATTACTGCTTGGATTCTGAGGTTAGGAGGGATGGCCATTTTGCACGGTCAGTGCTGCAGGATTTCTTGGTTTGACCATTCAGGCACCCTCCACCAAATGCGGTACTGCTTTGGGACTCTATTCAATAGGTGAGGAATCCACAGGTAGTTGTATCCATCAGAGGAATGAGTTACTTACCTTCGGTAACAACTTTTCTGGTGGATACATTAGCTACCTGTGGATTCTTCACGTTGCCTGTCTGGTCTAACCAAGTTGTTCTTGGGTGTGCTCCTCTTGGTATGTGAGGGCTTGTACATATTCTGTATATATATTTATTTATGTATTTATAAAAAAATAAAAATAAAAAGAGGATCTTTAATTTTTGGAATGATGTGTTTATCTTCGATATTATTAAACATTGTTATTTGATTGTTTGTCTCAATGGCCTATTAGTCTCAGGCACGTAAAAAATGTTGGTACTGACATCGGCACGTCGGCGAGGGCCTCTTATTGCCTGTATGACGTCAGACGGCGTCGCGTTGGCAATTGTTACGTCCTCGTCGACGTGCAGAAGCTAGGAAGAAGATTTCCGTTGGATGCTGGCGCAATGGGAGTATTCAATAGGTGAGGAATCCACAGGTAGCTAATGTATCCACCAGAAAAGTCGTTACCGAAGGTAAGTAACTCGTTCTTCTAATATATTGTGAGATGTGTTTGTGTCACGGCATGTCTACCAGGGTGTTTCCTGTGATTCCTGCAGTTACAGTTCTTGTGTTCTGTGTGGCTTCCACCCTGCATTTATTAGTGTGCTAATTGTGTCGACGTTCCAAGTATGTGCTATGATTGTTAGTTGTTACCTATTCATGACGTCTGTTCAGGGGGGTAATTTGTCATCTTTGCTTTCTAAAAGAGTCACAAAGGAACTCCAGGTCTCTGCACCCTTGACCTGGATCCCCGTGTCCTGAAGTGATTGCAGTGTATGTTCTTCTGCCTTTGCCCAGCGTAATAACTCCATTTGCCATTGGTGTATGCTAGGCGCACTGGGTGCTTTCCAGTGCATAGCTATCAGGCATCTGTACATCACTAGTGCTAGTGCTATGCATCTGTGTGTCTGCTTCCGCCTTTTAGATCTTACCCCTATACCCAGAAGACATAGCTCGGGTTGGGGGACATTGGGATATCAGTCCATTCGGACAACAAATTTATTATACCATTCCATGTGCGCTGAATTGGTGGACATTCCCATGTCATATGAAAAAAGGTAGTTTCTGCGGTGCCGCACCTAGGGCAACTCTGTGGTGTTTGGGGGAACATGCGTGCTAGTCGGTGAGGTGACAAATATGCTTGATGTACATAATTAAACTGAGTATAGCGGAATTGGGGATTACGTGACACTTCATAATTCATTTGCATAGCCTGGTTCCGTGCTTGTGCCTGGAGCGGCTCCGATAATACCTGATCCCACTTGTTTTTTGCTAGCTCCTGTCCATGTTCAGTGTGTGTTGTCAGGATTTTATATATTCTGGATACGTTTATTGGGATAGTAGTACTATCTAACAAATCATGTAATATAGGGGCAATTTTTGGTTCATTTTGCCAACAGTTCCAGTTTGAGCGAGCTAATTGTCGTAATGCACTGTATGCTATGAAGCTTCCCTGCCCCAGGTTATGGGCATTGGCCAGTGCATCATATGTTGAAAAGCGTCCTTCGCTGTAGATATCACCCACTGTTTGTATACCCTTCTGTGGCCATATGTGCAGGCCTACCTTTCCTGCTATGTTTTCAATTTTTGGGATGGCCAGTAGTGGGATCTTGGGGGAGTATTGCGGCTTTTTGTCCCCAGCTAGTGCGAAGCGTCCCCATATCCAGTGAGCGATATTTAGTAGGATGTTTTGTGTGTGCATTGATCCTTCTCGGTTCATCAGATATTGTAGTATACTAGTGTGGCCTAGGTCCGAGTATCGTCTGCGTTTCTGCATTTGTGAGATTTCCAAGCCAATAAAACACCCATTGTAGCTGGGCAGAAGCATAATATAATTAAAATCTTGGTTCCCCTAGCCCTCCCGCTGTGAGTGGTTGATATATTTTCGTTAGCGCCACACGCCGATGACCCTTGACCCATATTAGGTCTGTTAGTATGCTGTTCAGTGATATAAAAAAAAAAGCAGGGAGCACCAATGGGAGTGCCATGAAGAAGTACAGCAGACACGGTAGTACCAACACCTTTGCTATAGCAACTCTGCCCATGGGAGAGAGTGGGAGCGAGCACCAGAAAGATAATGAGCCCCTAACGGAGTGTATCACTTGACCCAGGTTTCCATCTTTGAGATCCGATGGGTCATGATATACATTTATTCCCAAATATTTAAAAGTAGTGTAGCACCATTTCAGGTCCCCCGGGCTGGAAATCGAACGGTGTATTTCGGGTACTGGTCGCATGGGAAATAGGCAGGATTTTGACCAATTTACTTTTAACCCAGACACCACTCTGAATTTGTGTAGTAACCCCAGCAAGTCAGGCAGAGACTCTGAGTGATTTCGTAAAAATATGAATGCGTCGTCTGCATACAGTGATACTACGCGATGCGTGTGTCCGTCCAGGATGCCCCATGCTGGAGCCAGTGAGCGTAGCCGGGCGGCTAGTGGTTTGATGGCGAGGGCGAACAGCAATGGTGATAGTGGGCAACCCTGTCTTGTGCCCCTTTCTATGGGGAACTTCTCAGATATTGTATCGCCTGTCTTGACTCTCGCTGTTGGGCTAGAATACAAGACGCTAACCCAGCTTATGTATGTCTTACCAAATCCGATGCGGTTTAGAGTTTCTGTAAGGAAGGGCCATCCCAGTGTCGAACGCTTTTTCAATATCTAATGATACTGCTACTTGGCTATATTCGCCCTCTGGGGTATTTGCCATTAGTCACAGTAGATTCCGTATGTTGGTAAAAGTACTTCGGCCTGGTATGAATCCGGACTGATCTTGGTGGACCAGGTCCGACACCCATGGAAGCAGCCGATTTGCCAGGATTTTACCAAGCAACTTACAGTCCGTATTTAACAGGGATAATAGTCTGTATGAGCGCACATCTAATGGGTCTCTACCTGCCTTAGGTAGTACCGCTATTGTTGCCTCCCTTAAAGTGACAGGAAGCTGACCGAGATTCAAGGCCTCAGTCAGCATTCCCAGATATGGAGTCAGTGTTTGTGCAGAGAATGTACTATAGTACTCTATGGGAATGCCATCATTGCCTGGTGCTTTACTGTGCGCTAGTTGTTGCAAGGCTAGCTGTATCTCTGCCAGATCTATCGGTTTTTCTAAATCCTCCACCTGATCTGGGGTTAAGCAATTTAATAAGCGATTTAATTCTCTCGTAGGGGATTTCCATGATAGTCATAAGCACTGAATAGTTCCGCACGCCTGCGGGGACCCCGGAGCACTGATGTGAAGTATATTCTTAAGTGCAAATACCAGCCCTTTGAAAAAAGGTCTGTCAAAAAACACTTAAGAATAACAATGTGCAGCCTATGTGAACAGCTACACAGGCCAAATTGTTAAAAAGAAAAACAGTTGTAGTGTAAATTTACGTTTAAACATCTATTTATTCTAGAAATGTAATAACAAATACATTCTCATATTCTATTTACACCTCTCATGAGAATAAAACAATGCAGGGCAGTGTAGCCCATAGGCTGCCATTATACAGAATGTAAATAGAGCTGTGCCTTTAAGAAAGTAAAGTCTTCCTGTTTCCCATCATGCACAGCAAAAGACAGTTGCCTCAGTTCTTTTTTCCGGCTCCTTTCTGACAGGACCCTGAAGCATTGAGCTCTACCTCACAAAGCCTTTTTGTGACAGAAATTCATAAAAAATCTTTTGAATTTCAATTTCACTCGACGTTTTTAACATTGAGTGATCATTTCCTACTATTTTCTGTTAAATTCTGACAGAATTTTGAGGTTTTTCTAGTTTAAAAATGCCTTCACTTTTTGACAAATGTCCTTCTTGTGGCAGAAAAAAGGCTAAAACAGATCCACATCGGGTCTGTATAATTTGTCTTCCATCCAGCCACAAACCGGAATCGTGTGCCATCTGTACAACTTTCTCCAGAAGAACTCTTCGTGATAGGGAGAAAATCCGACTTCAGGCGAGAGAGGACAGGAGAAAAAGTGGTCATTCTACCACAGAGCGAGGAGAAGGTCAGTCTTCTACCAGGGCTCAACCTGTTTCCTCCATAACTCCTACCAGACCTGCTCAAAAACGTTGTTGTTGTGCTTCAGGGGCTCCTGGCCCCCCCGCTCCGTTCCTTTTCCCCACCCAGGGCGGAACGTTCGCAGCTCTTGACTGTGGGGTGAGCCACCGATTCCGCGTCAGAGTGCCTGGGAGGCCCAAGCTCGGGCGCCCGCGACCCGAGAGTCCCCATCCCGCTCGCGGCGGCGGCAAGAACAGGCCCAGATGGGTGGCCGGAAGGTGGTGTCGGCGACCGGCAGCGTCCGCCCCGCTCCGGGCAGAGCAGACCAGGCACTCCCGGCACCAGAGGATTCAGGTGGGCCGCAGTATGAGCAGCGTTTCGCCTCGGGGGGCTCCGCGCCGGATACACACGGCTCGCCGGCACGATCCAGCCCCCTCACGTAGCGAGGGCGAGTACAGGCAGGGACCCGGGGGGCCCACGCGCAGCGATAACCCACGCCTACCTCTCAGTCGGGGCCCGTGGCCCAGGCCTCTCCAGCGCCCGCATCAGCTGCATCGATCCCGTGCGGTCGGCGTTATTTTCCGCGGAGGCTTACAGCGCTCCTACATGTGTAGGGGACTTCTCCCACTGCATGGATTAGTGTCAGGCATAGCAGGGAACAGGATTACGGCAGATTTTGGTGGGCCGAGAGCGGAGCTCCTAATTTAAGTGTCCGCTCTGGCCGCCATCTTGGCCACGCCCCCAATCTACCCTCTCAGTCTAATCTATCTCTCTCCAATCCACTCAGCTCCACCCCAGCTGATACGCTGCAGTCTGGTCTACCCTACTCCAGCCCACCCCACTCCAATCCACCTCACCTCAGTGTATTCCACGCCCTCCAGTTCACCGCACCCCACCTCATTTCACTCCTCTCCGCCCCAATGCATCCCACTCCAGTCCACCCCATTCCATTCCAATTCACCCCACTCTACCCCAACCCATCCCAGTTCAGTCCACCACACTCCAATCCAATCCATCCAGCCTACCCAACCCCAGTCCATGCCAATCCACCCCACTTAATTCCAATTAATTCCACTCCAGTCCACCACACTACAATCTACCCCACCCCATTTCAGTCGACCCCACTCCAAGCCATTCCACCCCATTTCAATTCACTCCATTTCTCCCCATTCCAATCCAGCACACCCATCCAAATCCAATTCACCCCACCCACACCATTGCAATCCATCCCACTGCAGCCCACCACACCCCAATCTAATACACCACACCACATTTCAGCCCACCCCACTCCAATCCACGCTCACTCCAATCCACCACACTCTACTCCAGTCCACCCTCTCCAACCCAATCCACCCCATCCCATCCTAGTTCAGTCCACCCTACTCCAATCCATCCAGCCCCCCCACCCAATCCAATGCATCCCGCCCCACTCCAATCCACCCCACCCCGCTCCAGTCTAAACCACCCCAATCCATTCCATCCCACCCCAATCCTGTCCATCCCACCCTAGCCCTATCACTCCAACCCAAACTACCCTCCCTAGTCCAATCTAATACACCCAAATCCCATCCACCTCACCCTGTTTCAACACACCCATTCCAATCCACCCCACTCCACCCACCCCACTCTAGTCCAATCCAGTCCATCCTCTACCTCAATCCACTCCAACCCTCTCCACCCTATTCCACCCACTCCACTGTGCCCCAGAACCACTGAACTCTCCTCCCCTCTTCTCAACTCTACGGCTCTCTACTCCTCCACTGTACGACACTCCAACAAATCCACTCTGACACTCTACTCTCCCACTCCACTCTGACACTCCACTGCACTAACTTTTAGCCATGCTAAACAGCAGGCACCCCAGTGTACGACATGGCAAACACACACTGCCAATAGCTCTTGTATAGGCGAGACCTATTGGCTCTGCCAATGCTTGTTTTTAGTGGAACCATTGTCAGTAGTTACAACATTTATTTAGAATGTTCACCCTAATATTACAGATTTTGCATTGATGAACATAAATACAAGTTCAAACAACATTGACATGTGAGCACAACTGTTATCTCAACTGCAGACCGTTCACTTCCCTGTTAACTGGCAACCTCAAACAATATGTCCTGTGCATCAGAATTCCACACCCCTGCTCAGAGGTAAATTATTTTTTAAAATAAAACCAACATGCCTGAGAGTCTTTTATCATTTTTCAGCCCACAAAAAGCCATGCACTTCAGCAGAGCATAGAGCGAGCTCCAGCTAGGAGCATTAAAAAATATGATAAGTTGCCCTGAGCTCGTGGTTTTAATGACCCAGGAGTCTTAGGATCTGATTTAGATATTGAGGGCCGAGTTACTCCATCACAACAGTGACGAACATCCTGCCCGCCTAAATCTAAATCCCATCATACCCTATGGGATTTAGATTTCAGCAGACAGGATATCCGTCACCGTGGTGACATAGTATCTCATCCACCAATATCTAAATCAGGTCCATTACTGAGTTTTTTTCTAATGTTGCTGGGGGCTGCTTCACCTCCCCACATTAAATAAATGATAAGTGGTGCCTCTGCCACTCCTAGGAGCACCACAAACTAAAAAGTATTGTTTATTATAAAGTTCTCTAACATTGGGGGATGCTCCTTCCTTAGGAGCAGTAAATAATAAATGAGTGGATCCTGCCTCTCTTTTATTATTCACTTATCCCAGTGCTGGTGGTTGCCAGTGGGTAGTTATTTAGGACCTAGTTTCCATGGGAAAAGTGTTTCGTTTTTCCATTAAATTTCACGCCATTTGACGAATCTTCACAAAATGTTCAAAACTAATTTGCCACTCACTTCAGCTTCTGTCTTGAAAGTTTCAGGGTGATTTATCAAGAGGGGGCCAAGAAAAAGTAGGGGCCCAAAACGCGTTTTCTCCATCTAGTTATACGTTAGTGGTATGCAGCAATCTTCCCACCTTTTTCAAGCTTGATGGCTTTCCAAAAGGCCCCCCAGGCCTTCGAGATGCAGATAATTATGAGCACATCTCCACCAAACAAAGGACTTACTTAATATGATTAAGAGGAAGTACCCTTGTTTGATGGAGATCCAACTCCTTGTAGTCTTGCTATCTTCTGTATAGAAGGATTCATGTTTGCACAGATTTCTGTATGAAGTCACTCGAGGCACAATCGCATTGTGAAAATTACACAACACATGGTCACTGGAGACATTACATCATGGTCCTTTATGCAACTGTAGTGTAGAATGTGCACTTTACATTTACCCAACAAGGTAGCACTGAGTAATTAGCCAGTAGAAAGTACTCCAATTGGGTAGACATTTTGTCCTAAACTGTGAACTCTTTTTTTGATAAATAAGCAGGTGAGGATCCATTCTGGCACTGATGCTCATTTCACAGAAATTAAACTTCAACAGGATGCACTTATAAATATAAACATAGCAGATGCCCCAGTTGAAGCTTTGCATCTGTAAAGGACAAATCCTCCCAACTTCTTGAACTTATCAAAGACAAAGCAAGTGTGTTTTCCACCTGGCGCTGGGTCAGAAGCCTAGGCTGGATGCATGCAGGGTAGGGAGTTGGCTGCAAGGCTTGGCCATACCAGGCCCTGCAAGCATGCACAAAGCACAGCCGTGCGCGGCGCAGAAATTGGTCACTGGGAGTGGCTATATTAACTATAACTCACGCCCTCACCATGCACAGCTAATTACCCATGTATTACATCATTCATGAAATCTTCTGTGGCATCATTGATAATATCATTGCAACATTTGCAATAACATTTTTGATGAGAAAGCTGTGCATGGCGGGGGCAAGAGTTACAGTTACCTTAGGGCACAAGTTATAGTTACTTGAAATAAGTCTGACACCTGAATGTCTGTGGTTTTGTTTGTGTAAATTCAGAATATTACTATACTGCCCTTCTAACCTTTGTTTCTCTTGTATGTGATATCTATTGAGCATTGAATAGTTCTGCCCACGTACAGGGACCCCAGAGCAATTTTTCATAATATATCTTAAGTGTAGATGTTCGTATTTCTTTGGGAAGGCCTATGTAGTCTCTTCAGAGAGAAAAATATTATGCAACTTATAGGAGCAGGCCCAGTTCTTCATCTTGTACATAAAAAGGGGACAGAAGAATTATATATGTATATTATTTATTGATGTTTTTGTAAAGCAGCATAAATGTATTTCACAAACCTTTTTTTGACAGAGTATAAAGATGAAGGAAGGCAGGGCAATGTCGCCCCATAGGCTGTCATTATATGAGTTAAAAACAGATACTGTGCCTTTAAGAACCTAGAGGCCACCAGTATCCCATCATGGTCAGCAAGTGGCAGTTGCTTCAGTTCTTTTTTCCGGCTCCTGCTGACAGGATCATGTTGCATTGAGCTCAGACAATTTTGGGCTTTTTTCCAATTCTCATTGAATTTGCTTGACAACTATTTTACTTGACAATTTCGATCTCTCCCTTACTTTTTCTGTTTTTTCATGACAGAAAGTTAACATATTTTCTAGAGAAAATGTGTTCTTTATTTGACAAATTCCCAGCCTTTGGGAGAAAAAAGGCTAAAACACATCCTCATTAAGTCTGTATCATCTGCTCCCCAGAAGTCATGTTCCTGAGTCCTGTCACCACTGTAGGACCTTCTCCAGGCATACCTTGAAGGACAGGGAGAAAACCTGCCTTCATGGCACTGAGGAATGACAGACAGTAGACGCGGCATGAAGGTGGGATCTCAGAGCGAGGAGAGGGTCAGTCCTCTAGCATGCAGGAAAGAAAACTGCGGAAAAAAGCCATTTGTCCCGGTGGATGTTGGGATTGACCTCATGGGACTACCTGTTCGCCACCAACCGCAGTTCAATGTTGAGGAAGCACCAAAAATCATCATCGAGGGAAGGTGGATCAACATCTAAGACTCACACAACGTTGAGTTGTGTGTACCATCTTGTGAGATTCCGGGACGGTGATGAGTGGAAAACAGCCTTCCAGACCAAATTTGGTTTATACGAGTACCTCGTCATGCCTTTTGGATTCTACAATGCCCTTGCTGCTTTCCAATATTTTATCAACGAGGCAGTATGTGATTTTATTGATCAGTGTGCTGTTGTCTATATTGTTGAAATTTTGCTCTATTCAAACACCTATGAAGGAAATGTAGCGCCTGTCAAAACCATTTTACAAGTCATATGACAACATCACCTCTTCGCAAAAATAGAAAAATGTAGTTTCCATGTTCAAGAAGTGGAATTCCTTGGGCATATCCTAACTCCAAATGAGGTATAAATGGACCCTAGAAAAGTTGAACGTATTGCTCAGTGGAAAGCTTCACAAAGTGTCAAAGAAGTACAAAGCTTCCTAGGGTTTGCCAATTTTCATAGACATTTTATTGATCACTTTTCCAACCTCATAGCTCCCATCACAAAGTTACTTTGGAAAGGAATGAAGTTTCAGTGGGGAGAAGAGGCAGATCAGGCTTTTCACCAATTGAAAGACAAGTTTAGAACCACACGCATTTTACGGCACCCGGATCCTACACAACCATTAACTTCAGAGGCATCCGCCTCTACCACAGAGGTAGGTGGGGTCTTGTCTCAATGCGATCCTGGAACCGGTGAGCTCCATCCTGTGGCTTACTTTTCCCACAAATTGAACCCAGCCAAAACAAACTGTTCAGTGGCAGATCGAGAATTACTAGCAATTAAACTGGCCTTTGAAGAATAGAGGCATTATCTCCTAGGGAGTTTGCATACAGTTACCATTACTATTTTAAAAGATCATAGGAACTTGCAAATCCTCAAGCCTGCATATGCTCTGTCTACATGACACCTGAGGTGGTCTTAATTCTTTAATAATTATGACTTTATTATCCAGTTCCAACTTGGTTGCAAGAATGGAAAAGCAGACACACCTTCTTCATTAGCTCACACCATTACTGAGCAAGTGGAAGAACCACCTTTTATTATTTAATCAGACAGGATAGTTGGGGACACTATTTTTGGATTCAGATTTCTTTCAAGAGGTGCAATAAGAGCAGGAAAGAACCGTAGCCTTAGACACTCTGCAGCACCACACTACTGAAATTACTATTCGTGGGGAATGGAAGTATGTTGCACAAACGGTATATCCACCCACAAAAACATTGCAAGATAAAGCCTGTGAATGGTGCCATGTTAGTAAGCTTGCTGGTCACCCAGAGGAGAAAAAGACTCTAAAGATCCTTCAGCTACACTTTTGGTGGCCATCTATATCCAAAGAAAAGGCCAGAGTAGCAAATTGTGTAACCTGCACACAAGAGTGCACATCAAGCCCCCGCTGGCCTTTTTACAACCCTTACCTTGGCACACCATGGGGGTGATTCTAACTTCGGCGGGCGGTGGAGGCCGCCCGCCAAAGTTCCCCCACCAAAATACCGCTCCGCGGTCGAAAGACCGCTGAGGGTATTTTGGGATTTGCCCTGGGCTGGCGGGTGGCCGCCAAAAGGCCGCCCGCCAGCCCAGTGCAAATCAACCTTCCCACGAGGACGCCGGCTCAGAATTGAGCCGGCGTAGTGGGAAGGTGCGACGGGTGCAGTGGCACCCGTCGCGTATTTCAGTGTCTGCATGGCAGACACTGAAATACTTTGTGGGGCCCTCTTACGGGGGCCCCGCAGCACCCCCTACCGCCATCCTGTTCCTGGCGGGAGACCCGCCAGGAACAGGATGGCGGTAGGGGGTGTCAGAATCCCCATGGCGGCGGAGCGCGCTCCGCCGCCATGGAGGATTCTGCAGGGCAGCGGGAAACCGGCGGGAGACCGCCGGTTTCCCGCATCTGAACGCGGCCGAACCGCCGAGGTCAGAATGCCCTGCGGGGCACCGCCGGTCTGTCGGCGGTGCTCCCGCCGACCCTGGCCCCGGCGGTCTCAGAATGACCCCCCATATCTTTAGACTTCGTGGTAGAATTACCAAAATCTCAGGCTGGGTTCTCTGTTCTAGTAATGGTAGATTATTTGACCACAATGGCATATTTTATCCCTCTAAAAGCTTTACCCTTAGCTATACAGTTAGCCCATGTATTCCTTCAATCAATAGTCCCTCTACATGGTCTTCCTTCAGAAGTTGTGTCCGACCGAGGAAAGCAGGCAATTTTGGAAATGCCTTTGTCAGAAATTGGATATGGATGTCTACTTATCATCAAGTCACCAACCCCAATCAAATGGGCCAACTGAGAGAGTTAACCGGTGTATGGAGCAATATTTGCATTGTTATCTCCTAAATTCAGAAGTGGATTGGGCTGAGTGGTTGTAGGCAGTCAAATTTGCATATATAAATGTAATCCATTTATCCACTGAATATTCACCCTTTTATTGCAAATATGGTTATCATCCTTTAATGTTGGATTTGAGTGTAGTACTACAGTTAACCACTCCTGCTGTACAAGACCTTTACCAACAATTGAGCGACATTCAAACAAATGCGCAAGACAACCTAACATTAGAAAAACATAACGAAATATATGCAGACAAAAAAAACATCCGGGACCAAACTATGAAGCAGGACGAAAGGTTTGGTTATCAACTAAACACTTAGGGGCTCATTATGAACATGGGGGGGAACCCCGCCGTGTTCATGCTGGCGGTCTTTTCATAGACTGACAGCCCCCTTGAGACCCTGCTGGCCGAATTACAAACATTCTGCTGGGCCGCCGGCCGGAAACAGTGTTTCTGCCCGCCTGGCCAGCAGAGTGCAGGGCTGGAACATTGCTGATGGCTCCACATGGAGCTGTCATCAGTGCCTCAGTGCGGCGGGTGCAGCAGCACCCGTCGCGCAGATCACTGCCCGTAAATCGGGGCACGAGCACGACGGACAACTGCATGGGGGCCCCTGCACTGCCCATGCAAAGTGCATGGGCAGTGCAGGGACCCTCCAGGGGGGCCCCGGTGCACCCCTTCCGCCAGCCTTTCCCTGGTGGGAGATCCCCCCAGGGACAGGCTGGAGCTAACACGGTTCATTATCCGGAGGGCAGCGCTACTTGCATGTCGGATAATGATATCCGCCATCGTCAGGCTGCCTGTCGGAAACATAAATACATTTCACACCTGTAGAATAGCAGAAGTACCACAGAGGTAAGGAGCTTACCAACACTTAAAAATACCATTTTCTCTTCAAGACCACCAAAACTCGTTCAGTGGTGCCCTTTCACATGTAATACAACCCGTGAGATTAGGTCCTTTAAGTAATGACGGACGAACATGGCCCACATTTGCCAGGAACACACCACATCCCGTTGTGCAGACTATGCAAGTAGCTGAGATTTCCACACTTTCCAATGAGCTAGTAGCAATATATAGATGACTAATACAGTTCGTAATGCAGACTTTGAACACCGCCCGAGTAAGGGCTGCTCCAGCTGTCCATCAATTGCCCGCTACAGGAATTAATCCTCAGACAATACACTCAATTGGTAAAGCACCAATGGAGCGTGAGAAAAATTCTGTTCTGGATAGAACAAAAAAATCAGCTGGAAGCAATGTTTCTTCGTATGGGACCCCAAGATAAACATAGAATTCTCACAAGATGCTTTCTATTTGGAAAGGTTCTCTCAATAGAAGACTGCGCCACTTGGGGTACAGTCTTCGCTGCAGTCCACTCTACTACACAATAACCTGACACTTGCCAATTTTGCTGGAAGTGTAACATGAAACTGATGCATAATTTCGACACAGTCTCCTCAATTATCTTAAAACAATATTAAAGGGGAAGCAGCAGCGTTGGCCATTTGCCAATGGCTCTGGGAGATTCCTCAACAGAACCAAGGGTGCGAGCTGCAAAAGATTATCTCCAAAACTTACACCAGTATAGGTCGGTATAGTCTGGGGGCCAGACCAACTAAACCACAAATTCAGACTACCACCCCTAAGGAAGGTACTCAACAAGCACAAGAGGGTTTTAGAAAACGCTGGGAGGAACAAAAACAAAATAAAGTAAAAAAGTCACAGAGCAGGATCTCCTCAACCGGAGATTTCTGAAAAAAGATGTAATAGAGAAACTTTAAAAACTCTTGATAGATCCCAAGATATTGATACATGTCCCTTTCGTTCCTTTCAGGACACACCAGATAAACGAAGTGGGAGAGTGGGTCAGTCAGAACACTGCACTGACTACATGAAGCTGAAGAAGGACTTACAACATTCCTCAGAAGCGTATGTTAAAAAGGAGGACAAATCTCCTCAGCAAAATTTAAAAAGAAAAAGATGCCAGCAATTTTCATTAATCATGCAGCAACGCTGCAAACGTCGTTGAAGAACAGGACGTGGGCAGCAACACTGCCAAGACAGCATTTCAGGTCACGATATGTCACCACAATGTTATAGATCATCTGGATGTGACAGCAACTAATACCTTTCTCATCGTAGAGACAGCGAACTGGCGCTTCTCCTCACCCGACAAGGTTTAAGAATTAAATATCCAAAATGAGGGGGACATAGAGGGCAGAAGTAATATTTGGGGCAATTTTGAACAGTGATATTCTATTGTCAGAAAATGATTGCCCATCTGAATTTGTCTGCAAGCTCCCACATGGGGGAAATGTAATTTTAGCTTTTTCTCAGTCCTATTTCCAGATGGGGTAAAGGAAGCCCATGCTGCTGATTGGGCTCTAGCGCGGGTTCCCACATTGTACCGCAGCCACGTAGGGTGGGATAATGATCCCCCCTACCATATAATACCTATTAGGTCCACACCCCAGCTTCAACCTCAAATCCCATTAAATATGAGGCTAAAACCCCAATGAGAGAGATTCTCAAACAACCTGAGTACCAGGGAGTAATTGCACCCTGTGTCTCTGCAATGAATTACCCATTATTCCCTGTTGCAAAAACAGTCCATTCATATAGAATAGCCTTAGATTACAGACACTTGGACGGTCATACACGCACCTATGCAATACAAAACGCACACAGTACAGCACTAATTAACAATGTAGTCCTCAAAAATACGAAACAAGCTTGGATATTTCTGCCAAAATCTAGCACCTGAAAGTCAGGATCTAAGCGCTTTCAGCTCATTGGGCTTGCAGCGTCGCTTTTGTAATTTGCCTCAGGGGGATAATAACAGCTCAGGGTTGTTTTCATCCCACGTACTGTCAATATCACATGATATTGATCCTGAGGCGTTGTCCTATGTGAATATGTATCTCACAGACTACCTCAACATTCATCTTGGCAGGGATTATCTTATCATCCTTGGATTCACTGCCCAGGGCTATAAGTTCAGTTTCAAGAAAACAAAAATCATTTTTCTCAGTGTCTTATTCTTGGGATAAGAGTTATCAGATGAAGACAAGAGCCTGGCCCGCACGTTCTGGAGAAATGTGCACAACTTCAACCACCAAATCCCATCAAGAAACTACAGCCATTCCTGGGTTTCTTCAATTTTGGCAGAACATACATACCTGATTATGCACACGCATAAACCACTTTATGACTTTATTTGTCCAAATTACTCAAACAAACATTGAACACCGGAACATACACACATTCTCAGAGAACTTCAGCAAGACATGCTAGAAGCAAAACACTTACACACATTCAATGACAAAACAAACTTTGTCATTCGAATAATTGCTGGTGCCATTGGGTTCACCTATGTCACTTTCAATGAAGGTGACACGGTACCCATTGCATACATATCTCATTTGTATTCAAATGCAGAGCGCTTTGACCCCCAGAAAAAAATACTGACTGCTGTACAGATGGCTGTCATTAAGGAGAGGCCACTAGCCTAAGGGAAACACATTATTGTGGTTAACCTGGTACCAGCCTTAAAGGCTGTTACCAAAGCAAGCATTCCTAATGCTAAAGCATTACATCCACGCTGGATTCAGTGGGCAACCAAGCAAGCATTCCTAATGATAAAGCATTACATCCACACTGGATTCAGTGGGCAACCTCCCCGACTGTCACTGGTGTTGATTTCATTTTTGACCCAAAATTATAAACACAGGAATTTCTCCAATACGAGCAGGAGTACCCCGCACCTACCAAAATATTACCACTGGTTCAATACCAAACTATAATTTACGCTGATGGTTCAGCACAACCAGCTGTAGGCACTAAACATCAATATTCCGTTCCTTGCGCAGCCGTAAGCGGGGTAATGAGAGATGGTGCATTCCACTCTCAAGATACCTACATGCAGACCTTAGGGGACTGGACTACACCGCTGGCTGAGTTTATGGCCTTTATCTTGGCACTGGAATATACAGATCCGGCACAGCCCTCACTAACTGTGTGTGATTCATATTACTGTGTCCAGTCCTACAATGATTATCTCAATTACTGGCGTTTGAACGGGTTCAGAGATTTCAAGGGGAGCACCACTAAGCATAGAGCATTGTGGGGAATGTAGCTGACCTATGGGATAGACTACCAAAAGCACATGTAGTACATACATTGGTCCATCAATGTGTAGGATTACAGGTTGTAGGAAATACTTGGGCTGACAAAGCTGCAAAATCTGCAGTTGCTACGGCTTCTGTTGCTGCAATAACTCATTCTCATATGAGATTGGATAATAAGACACTTGCTGCCGTGGAAGCTATGGCTGGCAGCTAGCCTTTATCAAAAGCATACCCTGCAAAATATGCCCCCCATGTTAGTGCTCAACACATTGAATTTGCAACCATTTGCGGGGTGGGGGGGACCGTGTGATCCCCAACCAAGACCAGAGATTAGATCCCATCAAAGCAACGCTTGAGGGTGTCCTTCTACTTATGCAGGTGTGGCGGCCGCAATTTCTCGTTCGCAGAAACACTTTTGGTGGCCAGGTCTGTACAACCAGACCAAGCAATATGTCCTCTGCTGACATTTGCCAACAAATAAAAGCATCCAGCATTAAACGCCCTGCACAAACATCCCTCTTAGTGTCGAACAGACCACTACAATGTGTGTACCTGGACCATTGTGGTCCTTTATAACCTCATGGTGCATTCAAATACATCTTAGTCTTCATTCCTGAGGGGATAGCCACATTGGTCGGCTGAAGCTTGCACTGCTATTAAGGATTTACAGGTCTTTATCGGTACATATGTGGTTGAAGCATTCCATTTCGATCACTGCCCTGCCTGAGCCTCTAGGGCATTCAGGACGATGGGTATTGAACTCCATTACTCCTCCCCCTACCTTCCTGAGGGTAATTCAGTTGTAGAGAGGAGTCAAGACTTAAAGCAATCCTTAACAGCAAGAGTATTAGGTTCATCACCTACATCGGGTCCAGAGAGCATTTAATAATCTGTCCAGAAGGTCCTTGGGAGGTCTCATCCCCTTTTTTTTCTGAAATCTTTTTATTGTTATTTCAGCTATATCATAACATTTGGACTTTACATCAACTTCAATACAGTAGACATTCATAAACATTAGGCATACTGCAATAAGAATGAACAGCAGGTGCCAAGACATACCAAATGACGACAATCAGAGCTCTGGATGGAGCTCACAAACATGCTTTGCTAGGTCTTACATTCATTAGGGTACGCCTACGTCTAGTATGGATGGTCTATGCAAAGAAGGATTGGGCTCTGGAGTGAAGCGCAGGGTAACAGAAATCGCAGCACCCCCCTGGCCCTCACACAAAGGTATATGCACTCTTATGGAGATACACATATAAGTTTGGTCCTAGAGAGGCCGCACCCCTTATGAGGTGTTATTTGGGATACCTATGCATGTCCCAGATTATATTTGGTCCTGGCGTGGTGGCAGCATATACACCGTGTGAGAAAACAGGGCTGATTGCAGAGGCCCCCTAACTTTTTGCCCCCATTTTCCACTTTTTGCTGGTGTTTTCCTGACTCTGATGGTGCCCTGGGTACTGCTAACCAGTCCCAGGGCCAGTGCTCTGTGTAAAATGGATATGCAAATTAGGCTAATTATAATTGGCTAAGTTAACCTACCTATAAGTCCCTAGTATATGGTAGGGCATGTAGGTTTAGGGACCACAGCATAGGTAGTGCACCCATAGATGCTGAGGTGCCCAGTGTCATTTTAAAGGCAGGCCTGCCTTGCTGGCTGCTTTTAAATTAAAGTTATATGCAAATTCGACTTTGGAATTAAAAGTAGTTCCAAAGTCTCAAACTGCCTTATTTTTACATATAAGTCACCCCTAAGATGTGCCCTATGTGCCCCTAGGGCTGGGTGCCATGTAACTATAAGCAGGGACTTTATAAAAATAGTTTTATAAGCCCTGGTGAGGTAAAAACAGCCAAATTCGTTTTTCCCTCATTGTAGTAAATGGCCTTCATAGGCTAGAATGGGGAGACTTTATTTTAATTTTTAAAGTCTCCTTAAATGATGCATACCAAGAGTTTGGTATCAAATTAATTGTTGTAATAAATCCCACAACTTCCAGTTGTGGGATTTAATATAACTTGTTCAGGTAAAAAGTTTTAAACTTTACCTGAAAAGTTGCCCATTTCAACCCTGCATTGTTTTTGCTGCTGTGCTCTGATTGGCCTGCTCTAGTAGCTTGGCCAAGCTGCCTTGATGAGGTGTGAAGTTGCCTGGCTTCACACAAGGGAATGTGCCTGTGGGAGGGAATCTCCCCTCAGCAGATGGTGAGGCAGGAAGTGGGAGGGCTGCCAAACTGGTCTTCAAAGGCAGAGAAGGACATTTGGAGCAACCAGCAACACCCCCACATCCTGCAACCCCAGACAACTAAGTGCCCCCTTGATTAGATTAGGAGAGGGGTGTGTTTATGATTTTTAGCCACACCAGTGGGTGGGCTCAGCCAGATGTAACCTCCAAAAATCAGATTCAGCCATGATGGATTTTTAGAGAATGTTGCCTCCTGGGATTGATTTTTGCCACACTTCCCAGGAAGTGGTCATCACAGGGGGAAGGACCCTGCCCCTGATTGGAGAACCAGGACCCCCCTGCTTTTCACCCAGGAGCAAGGATAAAACTGGCAGACCTGCACCCACACCTCAGTTCCCTACCACATCCAACAAGGAAGAACAACAGAAGAAGAAGGACTGCCCTGCTGGACCCCTGGCCTGCACCTGGAACCTGCACTCAGAAGGACTGCACCAGCTGCACACTTGGGCTTCACCACAAGAAGGACTTTGCCTGGCTTCAACTGGTTCAAGGAGGGACTCCCTGTTTGCTACAGGTGAAAAATTGCTAACCAGAGTCTCCTGCACCAACTCCTGAAGGAAGCGACCAGCTGACCACTGTCCAGTGGCCAAAAAGGAGTTTGCGCCAGGTGCATTCTCGGAGTTGTAGTCCGCACCCCCCAAGGACCATCTCAGAACTTCTGGACCCTTGGGGTGAGCTGTGGACCCCAAAAGAACCTTAAAAGCACATCTGGGAGAAGCCCCAGAAGTTTGGAGAAGTTTGGACAACTTTTGTAAAAAAGCTCCATAGAGGGACCGACCCGCCGCTGCAACTCTAGCCGGCTTGTCTCAACCGCGACCCGGCCTGATTTGCTGGTTCCTCCCGGTAAAGAAAATCTCCGAAAAAGATACTAAGTCCGAAGGTAAAAAGTTGACCGGGACCTCCCAGCCAGCGTATCCGAGGAAGGCTCCATGGACGTCGGATCAAGGTTTACCCCGTTCGAAGGATTTTCACCTCGAAAAAACGACTAAGTCCGAAGGTAAAAATCTCCACCGAGGATTCCAGCATCGCGTATCCGGAGAAGGGCTCCAGGAGGTCGGATTGGACTGGCAGGTTCGTCCCGCTGAAGAAAATCTTCAAAAAAAAGACTAAGGCTCTCATTCCAACCCTGGCGGTCTATGACCGCCAGGGTGGAGGGCAACGGAAGCACCGCCAACAGGCTGGCGGTGCTTCCAGGGCAATTCTGACCGCGGCGGTAAAGCCGCGGTCAGAAAAGGGGAACCGGCGGTTTCCTGCCGGTTTTCCCCTGGCCCAGGGAATCCTCCATGGGGGCGCTGCTTGCAGCGCCGCCATGGGGATTCCGACCCCCTTCCCGCCAACCTGTTTCTGGCGGTTTACACCGCCAGAACCAGGATGGCGGGAACGGGTGTCGTGGGGCCCCTGGGGGCCCCTGCACTGCCCATGCCACTGGCATGGGCAGTGCAGGGGCCCCCTAACAGGGCCCCATGAAGATTTTCACTGTCTGCTTTGCAGACAGTGAAAATCGCGACGGGTGCTACTGCACCCGTCGCACCCCTGCAACACCACCGGCTCCATTCAGAGCCGGCTTCTATGTTGCAGGGGCTTTCCCGCTGGGCCGGCGGGCGGCCTTTTGGCGGTCGCCCGCTGGCCCAGCGGGAAAGCCAGAATGGCATCCGCGGTCTCCTGACCGCGGAGCGGCCATTCGGCGGTGACCGCATGGCGGGCGGCGGTCGTCAGAATGACCGCCTAAGTGTGAAGGTAACATTTTAACCGAGGCCTCCCGCGGCCTGTAGCCGAGCAGGGCTCCATCGCGGTCGGCCTGAAACTTTGACTTTGCCCCGGTCGAGGTGCAACCAGATGACCCGATTGGCGCTTTTTGTTTCTAGGTGCTAAAAAAATAATAATTCTTTAAAAATTCATATCTCCGGTTCCCCTTATCCGATTTTATTCGTTTTGGTGTCATTTTAAAGATAAAAATATAATCTATTTTTATAAATTGGTTTTGGATTTTTAAACTGTTTCCTGTGTTTTATTTAATTACTGTTATGTGATATTTGAATGCTTTACACTCTGTCTCCTAAGTTGAGCCTTGACGCTCGTTGCCAAGTTACCAAGGGTTGAGCTGGGGTTAATTTACTGAGACCTAACTGGACCTTAGTGGAGGTTAGTGGCCTGTTGCTAAGTGTAGGTACCTACCTGCCCTTACCAATAACCCATTTTCCAACAAACTGTTTGACATTTATGAAAGTGTTGCTGTTTTACAGGAGCTACAAAAATTCATCCGCCTATACCGCCACCTTGGTAATAAGGGATTTGCAAACAACATCTACTGGTTGGATTCCTAAAGTTGGAGATCTGATTTGTGAAAAGATTGCTGTGAAGAAGAAGTTTGGCCCATGCTACAGAGCACCGGTTCAAGTCCTGGGAACACACAGTACCAGAACCATTATCCTACCACCACTGACTGGTTCCAAAGGGAACAGATTATTGTCCATTGACAATGTCAAATTACACCATGTGGCTGATCCTGCAAAGTAAAACAAGAGGTCCCTTGAGTGGTGCCTGCTCCCCTCTTACTACCGAACAGGACATACCTCTACAAGCAGCAAACAATGTTTCTGAAAGCACCAACATGTACAGCAATGCTACAATTGCCTCCTCATGTATGGGGAAGGCAGAGAATGAGCTTCTGCTGACTCCAGTCACCACTTCAGTTACAAGACACGTCCAAGATAAGGAATTCTTCTTCTCCAATTCAACACAAACAGACAGCATTGTCTACTATGAACCTCCACAACAAGTGGCTCCATCCACCAGCTCTGCACTGGCTCCTGTGTTTGCACAGACTGCTTCTGGTTATTTCACCAATATTGATGACTTTTCTTCTGACTCATATGCTTCTGAAACAGAAACTATCAAAGACATGTAAGCTGTATTCATGGCTTAAAATAACTATCTGGTGTATGCATACTATTATCTGTGGATACTGTTGACATTGCTTGCCTTTCTGCTTTGGATTGGTTTTGTCTTTGTTTTCCTTCTCTTGATAAATGGTCATTATGTTCCTGAACGTTCTGCTGTTGAACTGGTAGATGAGATTTTAACACCTACTTATCTTCCCATGAAATTCTAAAAGACTTGTCCCTAGTGAACATTTCAGCAGTTCCGATTGGAGATGGGTTTGTTTGGAATAAAGTGCTCTTTTATAAATACGTTCTTACTGAGGTCATTCAAATTCCATATGTGTTTAAAATATCAATGACTGATGCTATTATACCTGGTGTGGTTTCCGATGACTGGGATGTTAAAACAGCTTTCTGAGCTGAAATACTACACTATATTTGAAAGTGAAGATGAGTATATGAACACGGTGAGTTTTGGGGGAAATGTTCTCTTACAACCATTGGGGGCATTACTTTCTGCACCGAGCTAGTAAACCCAGATCAGTTTTCAATTACACACAATGGGAACATTGTCTGACCCCATCTGTGGGGAGTTCCAAAACATGTAAAAAAAGCTTGCATATTTTACCTGGCACAACATTAGAAATGCTGAGTCATATTATTACAAGTTTCAGCATTCCAAAATGAGGAAAATATTGCGAACATACGCAAAACTGATTTATTCAGATTCCTGCGTTTCCGCATTGCTGTTGAAGGTTATGAGTACTGGAAAAACATAATTGATGTGAAGAGTTATAGAGAACAAAAGAATAGCAGATATAGGGTTGAAAAGCTTTGTTTAGGGCATGCCATATTCCTTTACAAATGATATTTTTAAATGATCCTATATAGCAAACATCTTGCTTTGAGTTAGCAAAAGAGATGAACGCGCCAAACATCCCCACGCCAGCTAAATTTGAAATCCCTTGGAGGGCTTTCAAAACAAGCCAGTCAAACCCTTGCTATGTCTTGGGCCAGCACAAGGATATGGTCACCACATACAGTGTGGATAAACTGTGGCAACCATGGTTACGTTCTTCCTAAGCAGCTGTAAAAGAACATCTTAGTCTCCTGTCTCCTACCAAGATTTCTTCCTAGGACGCCACACTCAAAATTTTATCTGTATGTAATATATAATGAGATTTGGAAGCTTTCTGAAATGGAAACTGCTGCAAATTTAAGGCAGCTAGATAAGGAAAATATGGATAAACCTTTAGTTGTTGCCGATAATGTCACAAACACTTTGCCCAACAGAATTTACACCTTAAATAATATTGTGTCATCTGCGATTGGCATCATTCAGAATGACATGCCCTTTTTACAGTGTGGGCAAAGTCAGCTACGTTCCACCATACAGTTAGGTTGGACATTACAAGTTCTCAAAAATGGCCTCATGCCCTGGAAACACATAAATAGTAGCAAATTATTTGCCACTTTTAATTTGTCCAGGCAGCAAAAGATAATGGCTAAAATATGCTGGTTACATCATGCTTAAATTGAAAAGAAGAGCCGCTTTTACTATGGCAGAAATTTCCTCAGCATTGTGGTTATTACATGGAGTCACTAATCTGCCCATTTACACCTTTCGTTGCACAAACTATTTGAAACATTTTGCTGTAGGCAGATATAAGTGGCTAGGAGACAGTTACATCCACAAAGTGTGGGAGTTGCTTTTCGATTTAAAATGTTTGAACAGTGAAACAGAGGTCTTTCTCAGCGGAAGCGAATGTGAGACTACTGTTAGTCATTCTATGATTACTAATCAAGTGTCCTTGCACGGCCTTTGCAATGCTTAGGTCTCAAACTTGGCATGCCATCTGAAGGGTTCTCCCGTCCCTTTGATTCATCCAGTCTTTCAGATATTTTTGAATGGAAGTTATGCGGTTCTGAACGATGAAAGCTGCTGCAGTATGGAGCCTGGAATTTCTTACATTATTTTGGCTTCTCAAATGGTAACCACATTGCTACTTCTAATGTACATTTTGACAAGCGTTAGCAGACTAAAGACGCTATTGTTTCAAAAATAATTTGCCCTGACGTTTGCCATAGAGACATACAATCACCAGATAGCAAGGTCATCAGCTGAGATACAGACCCTATTAAATACCAGTTTCCCACACGCACTTTGGAGAATTTGTGAGCAGAATTTATAACGCTTCTATCACTGCAAGGATTGGGCACTTTTTTAAGGCTTTTAGTTCTGGATTTGTTAGTACCTTTCAGACCATGTTTGAAGTCATACATTCACTCTTTTATTGCTGATACAAGTTTGCACACACAGTCTAACGTTTAGGTACATACGCATTGCACGAACAATAACATGTGCCTCATAAAAATCCCTTGTGAGACCGAGGCCATTGGAGGGGTTTCCACCCAGGATATTCCATCTATACTGCATGTCACTTTGCAGCAGACCTCAGGCTCTGTTTCTCTTCCAAGCCTGTTGTGGAGACTGTAGGCCAATCTTGTCCTAAGGTAACAGAGGTTGGGGTGCTTCTCGTGAACACGGCATGGGCAGATTAGGTTTATCATACCTTGCTCTCTTTAGGGTAGAAAATAATCTTTAGGAAGGAATTTGCATATTCATGTTTATTACAACATGTTCGGTATGTTTATATTTACATTCACTTATGTTCACAATTCTGATTTTGTTACTTGTCATGTTAATCATTGCAGCACATGCATTTTAATGCTTATTGCTGTCTTTTCAATAAATGTATTGCAAACTATCCTACTTCTTCTTTCTTGCCTGTGTCTGTGTGAGAGATTTATTGCTAACAAGAGAAAAGGGTAAGACTCGTTCCACCACGATTTTCCCTGAGAGAGTCTTCCAGAGTCCATGCGCTAGGCTGCCAGAAGCCACCTTTACTTTTTGGGGCTTGGTGAGGTGCTGCTAGAGAGCCGGAAGGATTGGGCCGACAGCTGCCAACTGGTATAGGAGTGACTCAGTCACCTTCAAGCTGCTGCTCCCAATTCAGAAGTCTTGTAGAGAAACAAGGGTCCTTACGACAGTGGTGAAAGTGACACCAACTCTCTGCATGACCTTCTATTACCTGAGCAATATTCCAAACATGTCACACCAACATCATCATTCATGCCTTGTGTTGTGTGTTGCATAAACGCTTAACCTTGTCCAATCACGCTTGACTGTGAGCCCACTTCTGACTCCATGATTTCATTTCCCAAGTTTCATTTTTAAATACTAGCTCCCCACCATTGTTCAGAAGAAGTTGATATTGCTAGTTTTTATTATCATATCAGGTCTTCTTTGTTGTGTGTAAAATACTGTCATTGTGATAGTCTGGTCTTGGTCTTATATAATGTGACTCACTAACTCTCTGTTTTCTTTCAGTCTAGTTGACAGTGATGGATAACCCTTTGATTAACCCTGCAGTAGGAGTTTGCATAGGTGGGAGAGGCACCTTCTGTTTTACCTGCTTGCACGCTAACCTGCTACTACTCCTACCTACCACCCCTTAAGATGGCACCTTGGGAAAAACCCTGCAGTAAGAAGACTCCCTTGCTTCATCTATTCAGGTAAGAGAATGTTAGAAATGGGGTTTTTGGTTGGCAGTCAGGTTACCCTCTGACCAAGCAAAAGCCCTCACTCTAGTCAGGGTAAGTCACACACAATTCAAGATTATCCTGTGCCCACCCTCTGGTAGTTTGGCACGAGCAGTCAGGCTTAATTTAGAAGGCAATGTGTAAAGCATTTGTGCAATAAATCATACAATACCATAATATAACACCACAAAAATACACCACACAGTGTTTAGAAAAATATCTAATATTTATCTGGGTATTTGCAGGTCAAAACGATCAAAGTTGCAATATGAATTTGTAAAGATATCACTAAAAAGTGATATAAAGGGCCTGATTATGACCCTGGCGGACGGCGGAGGCCGTCCGCCAAGGTACCGCCGCTGAATGACCGCACCGCGCTCAAAAGACCGCGGCGGCCATTTAGACATTTCCTCTGGGCCGGCGGGCGCTCTCCAAAAGAGCGCCCGCCGGCCCAGAGGAAATGCCCCTGCAACGAGGACGCCGGCTCAGAATTGAGCCGGCGGAGTTGCAGGGATGCGACGGGTGCAGTTGCACCCGTCGCGTATTTCAGTGTCTGCTTAGCAGACACTGAAATACTTTGCGGGGCCCTCTTACGGGGGCCCCTGCCGTGCCCATGCCATTGGCATGGGCACGGCAGGGGCCCCCAGGGGCCCTGCGGCACCCCCTACCGCCATCCTGTTCCTGGCGGGCGAACCGCCAGGAACAGGATGGCGGTAGGGGGTGTCAGAATCCCCCATGGCGGCGCAGCAAGCTGCGCCGCCATGGGGGATTCTAAGGGCAGCGGTAAACCGGCGGGAGACCGCTGGTTTGCCTCTTCTGACCGCGGCCGAACCGCCCCGGTCAGAATGCCCTGCGGCGCACCGCCGGCCTGTCGGCGGTGCTCCCGCCGACCCTGGCCCCGGCGGTCTTAGACCGCCGGGGTCAGAATGACCCCCAAAGTGTCCTAAGTCTTTAAAAAGTAAACAAAGTCTCTTTCAAGCACAAAGTACCTGGTTTGGAGTGGAAAAATCTCCGCAGAGGGCCGCAGAAGAGGAGATGCGTGGAAAAATGGTGTGTGCGTCGGTTATGCCCCTTCACACACAGACTTGCGTCGTTATTTTTCACTCGGGGAAGACATGCGTCATTTTCCGGCACGCGGACCGTCTCCTTCTATGGGTCGCGGGGATTACCAGATGTCCCGGGTCTGTGCGTGGATTCTCCTGCTTGTTTTCCGGCTGCACGTGGTTCCGCGGGACTTTGCGTCGAAATTTCGATCTCACGGCAGGCGTTGCGTTGATTTCTCCTCTGGAAGTCGGGCGGCGTTGTCCTTGCGAGGCCGTGCGTCGAAGTTCCAGTCGTCCCGATGGCGTTGCGTCGATCAGCGTCGGTGTGCAGCGTTTTTCTCACCGCGGAACAAGCTGTGCGTCGAAAATTCCGGCGCACGAAGCGTCCAAGCGAAAGAGAGAAGTCTTTTTGGTCCTGAGACTTCAGGGAACAGGAGGCAAGCTCTATCCAAGCCCTTGGAGAGCACTTTTACAGCCAGACAAGAGTTCAGCAAGGCAGCAGGCCAACAGCAAGGCAGCAGTCCTTTGTAGAAAAGCAGACAGGTGAGTCCTTTGAGCAGCCAGGCAGTTCTTCTTGGCAGGATGTAGTTTCTGGTTCAGGTTTCTTCTCCAGCAAGTGTCTGATGAGGTAGGGCAGAGGCCCTGTTTTATACTAAGTTGTGCCTTTGAAGTGGGGGTGACTTCAAAGAGTGTCTAAGAAATGCACCAAGCCCCCTTTCAGTTCAATCCTGTCTGCCAGAGTCCCAGTAGGGGGTGTGGCAGTCCTTTGTGTGAGGGCAGGCCCTCCACCCTCCCAGCCCAGGAAGACCCATTCAAAATGCAGATGTATGCAAGTGAGGCTGAGTACCCTGTGCTTGGGGTGTAGCTGAGTGAATGCACCAGGAGCTGTCAACTAAACCTAGCCAGACGTGGATTGAAGGGCACAGAAAAATTTAAGTGCAAAGAAATGTTCACTTTCTAAAAGTGGCATTTCTAGAATAGTAATATCAAATCCGACTTCACCAGTCAGCAGGACTTTATATTACCATTCTGGCCATACTAAATATGACCTTCCTGCTCCTTTCAGATCAGCAGCTGCCACTTCAACAGTGTATGAGGGCAGCCCCAATGTTACCCTATGAAGGGAGCAGGCCTCACAGTAGTGTAAAAACAAATTTAGGAGTTTTACACTACCAGAACATATAACTACACAGGTGCATGTCCTGCCTTTTACCCACACAGCACCCTGCTCTAGGGGTTACCTAGGGTTGACTTTAGGGGTGACTTATATGTAGAAAAAGGGGAGTTCTAGGCTTGGCAAGTACTTTTAAATGCCAAATCGAAGTGGCAGTGAAACTGCACACACAGGCCTTGCAATGGCAGGCCTGAGATAAGGTTAAGGGGCTACTGAAGTGGGTGGCACAACCAGTGCTGCAGGCCCACTAGCAACGTTTAATCTACAGGCCCTAGGCACATATAGTGCACTCTACTAGGGACTTATAAGTAAATTAAATAGCCAATCATGGATAAACCAATCAATAGTACAATTAACACAGAGAGCACATGCACTTTAGCACTGGTTAGCAGTGGTAAAGTGCCAAGAGGTCAAAAGCCAACAACAACAGGTCAGAAAAAAATAGGAGGAAGGAGGCAAAAAGTTTGGGGATGTCCCTGTCAAAAAGTCAGGTACAACAGAGAAGAACTATCGATTGAAGTGAACTTGTTTAGTTAGTAATTAACTCCTACTGAAGAAGATGCTGTCTGTGTATATCTAGGTATTTGTAGGCAAAATAGACAATGGCAAACATCCCCTAGTAGTCAATGTAGTTGCAGAGAGCAATAGAACAAGGGTATAAGTAAATGATATACAGTTTTTAGCAGATTTAAAACACAGGCTACACTAAAAGACAGCAGGGCAAACTAAAACACCGGAATAAACATTTGAGGCATAAATCAAGTAAAAATATCCTCTTTTTATTTTTAACAAATACAAAACCCCACTCTTTCTACCCACAACAGCCCACCCCTCCCACCAAACAAATATCCTGTCCCCACAATATGCAAGAAAAAGTCTAATATGAAAACCCCGTCCCAACTACTTCCCTACCCTCTCTACCCACAAGTCCCTCCAACCGAAACCAAACTTTAAAAAAAGACACAGAAGAGGGTACTCTCTATATCGGTCCGGAACTGGTTCAGTCTCTGCTCGATCCTGGCGACACAGCTCTCCATCAGGTCCATCCGCTGCAGGATACGGTGGAGCAATGCGTTATCAGCGGGAGGGGGTGGCAGCAGCTGCAGTCAGGGACCCTGATAGCTGGCGACGGCACCAGCAATGTAGTGGCCAGGAGGCTGGGGCTGGCATACTGCTGAGCTGGGTCCGAGGAAGCTATTTCATCCTCCAGGATCACCAGCTGCCGGTATTCAGCCTGGAAGTTCTCCAGCCTCTGTCGCTGCAGACGGGCCGCTATCTCCTGCCTCATTGGTAGTTATCCAGAAGGAGTAGCTATATCGAGAAAAACAAAAATAAAAAATATAAATTGTAAGCAATGCTCTGAACAAACACTTCTTCAAAAGTAAGTAGTGGGTGGCACAGTAGCAATGGCCCCCTATAAACATTGGAATTTGATGTGATTATGAATAGGAGAGTCAAAGGGACAATTTTATATGTTTAATCACACATGTCTCACATAAAGAACACTGACTGTTTGGTAGAAAGAATTAAGGCATAATATCACCAGAGTAAAAAAACAGTGATTTCATTTTTTTCCAAAGGATTTTAGTAACTAAAGTGACACTTTTAGTAGAAAAATAAAAATGAATTACCTCTCATTTAGGTGTAAGGCATTATGCACTACGGATTACAAGTTGTGCCAAATTAATGAAGGTATGCTAGCCAACGCTTTGAGTACTTTGCTACCGTCTGCAGCTGTAGTTGACAATTATCTATCATTAATTCCAATGGCCCTGCTCTTCCACAAATGCCTTTCACTTAGTTTCTACCCTAACTCCAAAGAGGCAGGTAAATAAATAAGATACATCACACATGTCATGTATAAAATGTGAATATATTTGTCATGTATGCCGTAAGTAGACGGTGGGGAAAACAATGCACTGCACTAGAGTGAAAGGAATATGAATTGTATTTGCACATTCGTCACAGAGTATCCCTCATACCAAACTTGAAATCAAATTGAGCACCTACTAATCCCACTTTACTCACTGGCCTCGCCTTCCACTACAAATTCATTCTAACAAATGTATTCACTGGGCAGTAAGGAACATGAACTTGACTTACTCTACTGCAGGGTAAGGCAGAGGGATTACGCGGGTAGGTAGAGCTTTTGCTATGGAATAGAGGGGTGTCTCTGATCATTGATTTATCATCTGCCTAAGTTTTGGTCTGTTTAGTCACTGTATAGATGAAAGTCTAAAGGAACAAATCTGAACAGGCTTAAAATAAATATGTTATGGGAAACCATGAAATATATTTTGGAAAAACTTCACATAGCTATAAAAATGTGGCACATGCCAGGAATGGATTTTTCAATTTGGTAGGCTGGGAAGGAAGAACGTAGGAAAGAATAATTGAGTGAAGTACTAAGAGGTGACTGAGTGGGCAAAGGGAAAATAATACACCTTGTGTGTTTGGTTTGCAGTGCATTGAAAACTTTGTACATGCTGCATTAACTGCAGCAGACGCATATTGCACAGCCAACACTGCAGGCCTGAATTGAACCATACTGAACTTCTTCGGTCATGGGTGGTGAAATGCCATGGGTAGGGAGAGGGTTGATGAATGATGATGATGGGTAGGATACATATCTGCCTCGTTTAACAAATACAGTGAGTCAAGAGATTAGAACACAAATGAAAATACTCCCCTCTTTGAACCACAGCTTTGATAACCATAAAACACAAAGTAAGCAAAGTAGGTGAGCAACATGCCCCTCTACAGAAGAGCTCCCTTATTTATTCAGTCAATCAATTATTCAATTATTCTTTCATTTTTCTTACTATATAATTACCCATAGCCACCATGATTTAAGGTTTGCATTCTCTCATCCAGTCTTCCACCAAAATTCACAATCCATTATCCATCCATTGAGTATCCACCCTTTCTTTCAATCATCCTTTTACCCGTCTATACATTTACCCAATACTCACCCATGCATCCTTTCACCCACCCACGCATCCTTTCATTCACGCATCCTTTCTTATCACTCATTTCACCCATCCTTTCTTTTAACTTTCCGTCTTTTCTTGTTTCCATCAAGCCCTCATTTTTAGCACACACTATGGGGGTCATTACAACATTGGTGGTAAAAGCCACTTACCGCCGTGCAGAAGACCGCCAACACACCGCCGCAGCCGCGGAATTCCGCCACAGCTATTATGACCCACATCTCGAAATCCGACAAAATTCAGACACCCACACAAGTCCACCACACCAAAGGTCAGTGATAAACTGGCGAAAACAAATCCTCCACCATCACGCCAACAGAAATACACCCACGCTATCACGACCCACGAATCCACGCAGCGGTCTTTCAACCACGGTATTCCATTGGCGGTACACACCGCCGCGCTCAAAATACACACACTTCTACAAAACACCGTCACATTGGACAATTCGAAATACACACACCTGATACACATACACACACCACTCCCACATACCCAATACAATATAAAACACACACCCACATCACCCACAAACCCCTACGACCACTATTACAGAGAGAAGGCCAGAGAGAGACACCACCATCCACAAACTAGCAGCCACAGGCACTCAACACCATCACCCACACAACTTCCACGCACAAAACACCACACACCACTAAATATCACCACACTTATCACCACACACACCACCCCACACATCACCTACACCACCCCATGGCACGGCAAAGACACCCCAGGTTTTTGGAGGAGGAGCTCAGGGTCATGGTGGAGGAAATCGCCGGGTAGAGCCACAGCTATTTGGAGCACAGGTGCAGCACACCTCAATTGCAAGGAAGATGGAGCTATGAAGAAGAATAGTCGACAGGGTCAACGCAGTGGGACAACACCCAAGAAATCGGGACGACATCAGGAAGAGGTGGAACGACCTACGGGGGAAGGTGCGTTCCGTGGTCTCAAGACACCACCAGGTGGTTCAGCAGACTGGCGGCGGACCCCCACCTCCTCACCCACAACTAACAACATGGGAGGAGCAGGTCTTGGCGTTTCTGCATCCTGAGGGCCTCGCAGGAGTCGGTGGAGGAATAGACTCAGGTAAGTCCAACCTTTAACTACCATATTCCCCACCCTACCTGCATGCTATCACATACTCCCACCCTCGCCCCCACTATCACTCCAACTCCTCACAAATGTACCAATATCACAAACCACACATCCCAACACCAAGCCCTGCATGCAACAACAACGCATGGACACCCATCACTAAAGCATGCCCACTGCACATACCCAAACACCCCCCTAAACCACCATCACACAAGCCCCCACACAGGAATGCAAGCACTGGGGTACACAGTCACCCACCCATTGCACACCATGACACACACAGATGCACTAATCATGCTTTTACACCCCTGCAGGACCACTACCCAACGTCACCAGACAGGAGGGTCCAGACATCTCCACCCCACCCACAGAAGAGGCCCACAGTGATGACAGCAGCTCTGTCCAACTGGATCTAGATGACCAGCCCGGACCATTGTGGGCCTCGGGACAGTTGGTTCCCCTCACACAGGCACAGGCCACCACAGACCTACCCCCCTCTGGTAACACCAGCACAGCACCCACCCAGCGGGCCCATACCTCCGTCCCCAGGACACGTCAATCAGCTGTGTGTCCACCACTACTGGGAACCCAGGATAACCCACCACCCCAACAACAACAGGGACCTGGGGGCAGTGGTAGTGGGCACACGGTCCAGGGGACGGAGGTCCAGGAACACAGGGAAACTGGGAGGGCTGCTGTGCGACAGGGGGCAGACAGGCCAAGGGAACCCACTCTCCACGAGGCCCTCTCCTCCATCATGGGAGCATACCACCACTCCCAGGAGACGATGGCAACGGTCCTGGCCAAGTTTCAGGAGACCCAGCGCATGCAGGAGGAACAGTATTTGGGGTTCAGGGAGGAACTCAGAACCATCAGCTCCGCCCTGGGCAGCATCGTAGGGGTGCTGAAGGAACTACTCAACACCAGGAGGGACACTGTGGCACTACAAGGGGCCACTGACACTAGCATGGACGATGAACTGCCCACCACCTCCGCCGGCGCTAGTGGACAGGAGGCACCGCCACAGAACCACCACACCAGCACCCCACCCCCTGCAGATGGAGAACCACCCCGCAAGCGGTCCCTGGGATCCAGGAACAAGACAGAGCACAATGTCAAGACCCCCGCCAAGAAATGAGACCACCCTGATTGTCAACCCACTGTCCCACTTTGTCACCCTGTCCATATTGGAACTGCCCCAGCTCCACTTCCTATGCCCATATGGGCAATGCACCTATGAGACAAATAGACTGGACTCTGCCATGGACACTCCTCCGCCATCACCCCTCACCATTTAACTTCCCCCACAATATTTTGTATGTAAATAAACACACCTAAAGCACCAAAAGATCTGGAGTCTGTCTGTGATTTTGAAATAGTGTACTTGCAATGACAGTGACAAAATTTCCAGGAGTTAGTAATGTCAACATACCTATGTCACACAGCTCTAGTCCATGAGGAATCTAAGCAGATGACACACGTTGGGACCCACACCTGTGAAACCGTAAGGGAAAGTGACAACTCAGTGACCATACACTGGGTGAAATCGACAGACAGGATAGAGGTAGAAGTGTAAAAGTACTTGTAGTAGGCAGGAATGTATTCTCACCTGTGTTCCACTGGAAATACAGCTCTATATGCGACCCCTGCAAGAGCAATTAGACATACAATGGACCCAGGTCAACGGTTCTTTCGAAGACAAGATCCGCATAACGCCTCTAATAAAGAACACCATGAGGTGGTGGGCGACTCTAACCAATTTGTCAAACGGACTCTCATTTCTTCTTCAAACACCATGTTACATAGTAACAACGGATGCCTCTCTCGAAGGATGGGGGGGGCACACTGCCAGGACCTGCAAATCAGCGGAATCTGGAATGTGAAAGACACTCAGCTCCACATCAATTATCTAGAACTCAAGGCAATACACTTAGCTCTAAAAGCTTTCTTGCCAAAAATACAAAATTCAAGCGTCTTAATCAGGACAGACAACACAACCAGCATGTTTTATCTAAACAAGCAAGGAGGCACGAGATCCCTACAACTCTCGCAGCTAGCACCGCAAATTTGGACATGGGCCATCAAGCACAATATTTCACTCAAAGCGGAGCATGTGCCAGGACAAACCAATGTTCTAGCAGACACCCTGAGCAGGACAGTGATTCCTTATCACGAGTGGGAACTAGACCAAAAAACTCTCAACAGTCTTTTTCTATTATGGGGCAAACCGAACCTAGACCTATTTGCCACTCTCGAGAACAAGAAATGCCAGTTCTACGCAAGTTGGCTTCCCCAAAAAGATTTGTGGGGGAATGCGTTTTCGATGAGATGGTCTGGAGTTTATGCCTACGCTTTTCCTCCGATCCCACTCATTCCGAGAGTCATCAACAAACTGAAGGTGGAGGGGTGTCGCCTTCTCCTCATAGCTCCCAGATGGCCCAGACAAGTCTGGTATACAGAGCTCCTCATGCTCTCCGAACGACCACATCTACGACTCAGACGGAGTCCGACTCTTTTAACAATGCACCAGGGACAAATGAGACACCCGGATCCGTTGTCTCTTCATTTGTCGGCTTGGCTCCTGAATACAATGAATACTTGAATCTCACCATTTCCCAGGAGTGTAGAGACATCTTGGCAAAAGCTAGAGCTGACACCACCAACAAAACCTATAAACTGAAATGGAAGCATTTTTGTATATGGTGTGCAGCAGAAGATATACATCCTTTGTCCTCTACTCCGGAACAGATACTTCCATATCTCCTCCTCCCGGCAAAATCAGGACTTGCATATTCTTCCATTCGGGTACATCTGGCTGCAATCTCCAGATACCGCAGATCTCCAGACAGAGTCTCATTGTGTTCTACAAGAATTGTCAAACAATTCATGAAGGGCCTTTTTCGGGCCTTCCCGCCAGTTAGGAAGCCTCCACCATTATGGTCCCTAAATGTTGTCTTGATGCAGCTCATGAAAGCTCCTTTTGAGCCGATCCACAAGGCTGATCTAAAATTCATTTCATGGAAAACAGCGTTACTGCTAGCTCTTACTTCAGCAAAAAGAGTCAGCGACATTCAGGCTTTCACTGTCAAACAGCCTTTCCTCCAATTCACAAACTCAGGTGTCATCCTGCGTACAAATCCTAAGTTCATCCCGAAAGTTCCTTCAACGTTTCACTTGAATTAACCAGTCATCTTAAAGACTTTCTTTCCAAGTCCGCAAACAATAGCAGAGAAGACGTTACATTCTCTTGATATTAAAAGATGTTTAAAGTTTTATCTACAGAAAACTCAAGCCATCCGCCAATCTGATCAATTATTTGTAGCATTTGGCGGCACAAGAAAGGGACATGCGGTGTCCAAACAGACTATAGCAAGATGGATTGGCCTGGCAATTCAATTCTGCCATTCAAAAGCAGGAAAACCGCTCCACACCAAGGTGAGAGCCCACTCTACAAGATCGGTAGCCACTTCAGCTGCACTCTTTGCAGGTGTACCACTACATAGCATCTGTAGAGCAGCAACATGGTCCAGCCAGCACACATTTACGAGGCATTACTGTCTCGAGGAAACTAACAACGTCGATACAGCAGTGGGACAGGCAGTGCTGAGGCATCTATTTCGTTAAGGTGAGCCTCTTACACATCCCACCACCACACTCGAGGTATGTTCGTTATTCGTTCTTAGTCTCATTAGTAGCTACGGTGTCTTTTACTCTAATTTTGTGCTTCGGATTGTTCACTTTGTTATACTGCGTTAACTTGTAGTAGACTTCATAATAATAACAAAACAAATTGTGTCAGGAATTTCTGCCACACAGCTTTTATTGCTCTTCTATTCGGATGTCTATGGATATGTAGGTATATATATATATGTGTAGATATGTATATATGTATATATATATATATATATATATATATATATATGTATGTTTTGATATATATATAGATCTTTACGTGGATCTTAAAGCTGAACTAAAGTGACTCACATCACTTATCAAATTCCGACAAAATTACAGTCAATGTAATTCACTAATTAAGAAGACATTACTGCTCGTTATTCTGATTCAAGCATGTGAATCTATGAAAGATCCAATACTGGAGAAGAAAATTTGTTACTTACCTGTAACTGCAGTTCTCCAGTATTGGTATCTTTCATAGATTCACATGCGACCCACCCTCCTCCCCTCAGAGGCTCCCCTATTATACAGATATTAAACTTCACACTCCTACTAGAAAATCTGAGGGAATTCAGCCTCTGTTGGGAGTGTTTGGAAGGGGCTGAATCCTGATTGGTTGATACTAAAGTTTGGGTCTTTTCACAAAACAAAGTGGATAGACTGTAAAATACCCTATGAGGCCTACTAGGGCCTACTGGTTTTACTTTTACTGACTTACTGCTTTATGTATTTAAGTTTACCGTGAGGCTCCCACCTCGACGACGGGGATGATTCAAGCATGTGAATCTATGAAAGATACCAATACTGGAGAACTGCAGTTACAGGTAAGTAACTAATTTTCTTCCGCATGATGTAGGCGTCATGCACTGAGCCAGGGAACATGGCATTCACATGGGAGATGTACTGGTCGGCCAAACATACCATCTGTACATTCATGAATGATAACTCTTCCGGTTCCTGTACACCTGTTCACTCCTGTGGGGGGGTACCAAAGCCACATGGGTCCCATCAATGGCACCTATGATGTTGGGGATATGTCCAAGGGCATAGAAGTCACCTTTCACTGTAGGCAAGTCTTCCACCTGAGGGAACACGATGTAGCTGCGCATGTGTTTCAGCAGGGCAGACAACCCTCTGGACAATACGTTGGAAAACATAGGCTGGGACATCCCTGATGCCATGGCCACAGTTGTTTGAAAAGACCCACTTGAAAGGAAATGGAGCACTGACAGCACCTGCACTTGAGGGGGGATTCCTGTGGGATGGCGGATTGCTGACATCAGGTCTGGCTCCAACTGGGTACACAGTTCCTATATTGTGGCACGGTCAAACCTGTAGGTGATGATCAAATTTCTTTCCTCCATTGTCGACAGGTCCACCAGCGGTCGGTACACCGGAGGATTCCACCATCTCCTCACATGTCCCAACGGACGGTGCCTATGAAGGACAACAGCGAACAATCTAGCCTGTATGTGTGTTGAGAGTAGGCCTAGGTATGTGTGACGCAGTTGGTAATTAGGCCATGTGGGCCCTTGAAATGGCGGCTGCCTGACCTCTAAAGCGGGACGATGGGATTTGAGGTAACTGCGCTGGCGTTGTACACCGTCGCGGTAGGCGGTCGAAGACCGCGGCGCAATGCTGCATTGGTTAACATTAGACCCTATGGGTCCCAGGAGCCAATGACGATGTACGCCGGCGGTGATGGTACGCACCGCCGCGGACGAGACCGCTGCGGCTGTGACCGCCATTTTCTAGCTGTTGAATCACTCGATACCTGATCTTCGACAGGAGAGTACCTACACTGCAAGTGCTGCTGTGACCTCGGTCTGGAAGAGACAATGGCTCGTGCGTCTGGGGAAAGGGCCCTACCTTCACATTGGAGGAGTTGGAGAAGCTAGTCGACGGGGTCCTCCCCCAGTACACGCTACTCTACGGTCCTCCAGACCAACAGGTAAGTACACAGGGAGTATGTTGTATGGGCTATGCCTGTGTGGAGAGGGCTGGTTGTAAGAAGGAAGGGGGCAGAGTCCTGCGTGCATGAAAGACGGTGGGTGCATGTGCCACATGGCAAGGGTAGGGATGGGGGCCACTCACTTTGACGGTGCAGTTGGTAATGACTTCTCTTCTTCCCCTGTACATTTCATGTAGGTCAGCTCCAGCTACCCATCCCAGTGTCTCCAAACAACTTTTCATGTCCACCCTTAACCTATTTCCCACCACCCCCCGTCCAACTCATAGGTCCCGTACTAGCACCTCAGCCACAAAATCACCGGGACCAGTGGTGTCTGTTGTGACAGGTATGTGGAGTGCACCGACCACCAGGCCAGCCAGTGTGTCACGGAGCCAGAGCACAGCAAGTCCCCCCCCTGTGAAGCACCAGAAGTTGGCCAGTGCCCGGCGGGATAGGGGGAAGACTCCAGCCACCCAAGCAGCTCACATGGGGCCCGGGGGGAGTGTGGACTCAGCTGTGACTCCTCCCAAGGTGGGGAAGGGGCAGAAGAAAGCTGCAAAGTCTGGGAGGAGCAGCACGGCGGAGAAGACCGCCATCATCCAGGAGGCCACCGCCAGCCCCATCGTCGCTGCCCAGGAGGCCACCGCCAGCCCCATCGTCTCTGCCCAGGAGGCCACCACCAGTCCCCTCGTCGCTGCCCAGGAGGACCCTGCCAGCCACAGCCCAGCTGCCCAGGAGGACCCCGCCAGCCACACCCCAGCTGCCCAGGAGGGCCCCGCCAGCCACAGCCCAGCTGTCCAGGAGGACCCCGGCAGCCACAGCCCAGCTGGGCAATGAAGGACCGCCAGCCCCAGCCCAGCTGGGCAATGAATGACCGCCAAGTCAAGCACCGCTGAACAGGGCAAGGACCGCCAACTCAAGCACCGCTGAACAGGGCAAGGACAGCCAAGTCAAGCACCGCTGAACAGGGCAAGCACCGCTGAACAGGGCAAGGACCACCAACTCAAGCACCGCTAGCCCATGAGCGGCAGGGCCAGTGACGCAACAGGGACCATCACGGGGTGAGTGATGCACTCTGGGCACCAGTCCCCCTCCAGAACCAGTGGAGACTGTTATCCACTCCATCTGTCCTGCACAGGATGAAGCACTCTGGGTACCAGTCCCCCTCCAGAACCATTGGAGACATGCATCCACTCCGTCTGTCCTGCACAGGATGAAGCACTCTGGGCACCAGTCCCCCTCCAGAACCAGTGGAGACATGCATCCACTCCGTCTGTCCTGCACAGGATGAAGCACTCTGGGCACCAGCCCCCCTCCAGAACCAGTGGAGACATGCATCCACTCTGTCTGTCCTGCACAGGATAAAGCACTCCCACTCCGTCTGTCCTGCACAGGATGAAGCACTCTGGGCACCAGTCCCCCTCCAGAACCAGTGGAGATATGCATCCACTACCTCTGTCCTGCACAGGATGAAGCACTCTGGGCACAAAGCCCCCTCCAGAACCAGTGGAGACATGCATCCACTCCGTCTGTCCTGCACAGGATGAAGCACTCTGGGCACCAGTCCCCCTCCAGAACCAGTGGAGATATGCATCCACTACCTCTGTCCTGCACAGGATGAAGCACTCTGGGCACAAAGCCCCCTCCAGAACCAGTGGAGACATGCATCCACTCTGTCTGTCCTGCACAGGATGAAGCACTCTGGGCACCAGTCCCCCTCCAGAACCAGTGGAGACTGTTATCCACTTGAGAGACTGTGGCTTTGCAGTCCCCAGGATGGTACAGTGGGCAAACCACCCACTGGAGAGACTTGAGAGACTGTGGCTTTGCACTCCCCAGGATGGTACAGTGGGCAAACCACCCACTGTAAAGACTTGAGAGACTGTGGCTTTGCACTCCCCAGGATGGTACAGTGGGCAAACCACCCACTGTAAAGACTTGAGAGACTGTGGCTTTGCACTCCCCAGGATAAAGCAGTGGGCAAACCACCCACTGGAGAGACTTGAGAGACTGTGGCTTTGCACTCCCCAGGATAAAGCTGTGGGCAAACCACCCACTGGAGAGACTTGAGAGACTGTGGCTTTGCACTCCCCAGGATACATCAATGGGCATGGAGCCCCCTCGTGGATCTGGCGTCGTGCACTCCTCCGGCTGAGATGCCCCCCCTTCCCTTCCCCCTGAGGTGCCTGTTGTATTTCTATCTGATGCCCCTGCAGTGTTCTCTCCGTCATGTTGGGGTATCTTGTGTGGGCCTCGCCCATGCATTTTGGGCTCAGTGGTCCACGGACTATTAATGGAGTATTACCTGGACTACTATTCGTGGTGTATATTTTGTTAATAGTGTATAAATGTATATTTTTGCTTACTCTATTTTGATATTATACAATGGTTACACTCATTTCCTTTTGTCATTGCATTCTTCCAGGGGGTTTGGGGGGTGTTACTGTAATGTTTGGATATGCATTGGTGTGTGTGTGTGTTGTAGTGGGTGGGGGTGTTGCGTGTGTGTGTCCCTGTTTTTTGCCTCCCCCCTCCCCTAAGTCGTAGGTGCAGTACTCACCGTGGTCTTTGCCGCCGGCGTTGGTGCTCCTGGTACAGGAGCAGGAAGACTATTGCAGGAAGAATATGGAGTTCCGGCTCCATGGTGCCCTCCTTCCTCGTGGAGTGTGTAGAGGTGAGCGTTTTCCCTTCGAAATGCCTGTTTCCCCCATGTTTTTATCCGCGGTGAATCCGCCCCGGAAAAGGTGGCGGATTGACCTGTCATAATAGTGTGGGCGGTACATTGTCTCCCGCCTGCCTGTTGGCGGTGACCTCCAAGCTGTTTGTCTGTACCGCCGTGGCGGTCGTAGTGTTAAAGTGGCTGTCTTTGTTGGCGGTTTCTGCCACGGTCGTAATTCAAATTTTTTTACTGCCGGCCTGTTGGTGGTCTTAACGCCGCTTTAACACCGTCTGCCAGGGTTGTAATGACCACCCAAGTGTGCTTTTGCTGATTTGCAGATAGAAGAGGCCATAAGTAACCCAACTACCACTGTAGATGTAATGGTGGGCTTCACGATCATGACAATGCCCTTGAGGCTAGTGAGTAATAGTAATTGTCAATAAGCAAGCAATATGACTTACAGACACCCGTCCCTGCTGCTGCTTCTCCCCCTGCTTCATCTGCTCCTGCAGTGGAATTTGAGCCTGCTCCACTGGTGGTCGGTGTGGCTAGAAAAGTATGCAGTTTCTAGATGCCAGGTACACATCCCCTTCATTTTTTTAATAAAAAAAAAATGCTATCGCAATACATCTTTGCAGTTTGGTTAGCACTGCAGTAACTTATGTCAGAAATATCACTCTGGGCATTTTGTTGGTTCACATATTAGAAAAGCCATCTAGTCAAACCAACCAAAAACGTTGCGTAATGGAGGGGCAGAGCTATAGCCTTTAATGATGATTATTCGGAATCATTGAAGCACAATGAAGGAGTGGAATAAAAATTGACAATGAAAGACAAAATAAAACAATAATGCAGGGATAACAGGAATTAAACACAAATTGAAAAAAGTATAAAAAAGTAAACAAGGCAAAATTAAAAGTAGTTTAATAGAGAACAGAGGTAAAAGTTAGGGAAATAATAATAAAATTAAATAATAGGACTTGCTGGGATGAGTAGAACCCTCAGCATTGGTGCTGGTGGTCGGTGCCCCCCCCGCTCCTGCTGGAACCACCTCTGAAAAGCCCCTCTTTTTGCCCTTGAATGCTGATGTAAGAAAGAAAATAAAAACAAATGGATTAGTGGTTGGTTAATCTCCACATACTTATTTTGTACGCAGTTACATTGTATCTAAATCAGATTACCTATGGGACTAGTATGATCGACTATTATTGAGTTGGCTATACTCCTAAAATCCCTCTTCCAAATGTCCTTAACAAAAACTACATTTGGAACTAATGCATTGAAATGAATGATCTTTGATTCTATTCTCATTTTTCAACCCCTTTGATGGACCAACCCAGTCTCCCTTTGTTGCAATGCAATACAATACGGGGGGTCTTGCGGCCTCCTACCCCCCCACCCTCAGCCCTGGAGACCACCACCTCCCCAGGGCTATTTAATGTTGGAGGTGGGCCATGCAGCCTTTCCCCAGGGCTGGCTCCTGCTGTCTCACAGGGTGCCCACCCCCGCGACATAGCTGTCTGCTGTAACTTGAAGGGAGCTTTGATAGCTCCCTCCAAGTCAGAGCAAACACTTCACTTTCTGCAAGTGAGTGCTGTCAAACAGCTCTCATTTGCAGAAAGTGAAGTTTTCATCTGTTTCCCTGCACAAAAATATGCATGCAGGGAAACAGATGAAAATATTGCTCCGCCAGCAGGGAACGCTATTTAAAGAAGATCCCTGCTTGTGGGAGCATGGTTGGATCCCGTAGGACGTGGGGAGCCGGCTAGGACTGCGGGGGCCTCCGGACTCCCCCTCTATCCTGTCACTCTCTCTCTTTCTTCCATCTAAATATGCGGTGCTGCAACATGGAAAAGCACCCACACTTCCACAGAGCACTACTGCCTGAAATCGGCACACCTGTATGATGCAGCTGTAGGGCAGACTGTGTTATGTCATTGCTTCCAATAAGGTAAGACTGTAATCATAGAGGTGTTTTATTGCTTTTATATGGTAATTATTTTTATGCAGCCAATCAGATCTCAGCACAAGATCGGGAGGGGCCGCGAATCCTTCGCATCCCTATATATACACATTTGGATTTTCTATAATTTCTCAAACTACTAAACGGATTTACACCAAATAGAAAAAGGCCCCTTTCTGGACCTCGAGCTACCTTTCTGCCAAATGTGGTGTAATTCCGTCCAGTTCAAAATACCTATGGAAAAATGAATTAGGAAAAAAAAACGTGTTTTGGGACACCCCCCTTTTTCTCTGCCCACTCTTGACGGATCACCCCGAAACTATCCAGTCAGCAGCCAACGTGAGCGTGAACGTTTTTTAGAAACTTTTGTCAAGATTCATCAAACGGTGCTAAAGTTTTTAGCAAAACAAAAACATGATTTTTCTATAGAAACTAGGTCCTAACTATAACTGCCTACTGGCGACTGCCACTGCAAAGTTGTCCCCGGACAAAATGCAGTTTGCATTTTATTTCGGAAAGCAGCAAAACCAGTCACCTTCAAAGAATTCTTTACATTTCCCAGGCCTTACGCGTTTCAGACATCTCGTCCTTGATCACAGGCCACATGCTGGGATAGTTCAAATAATTTCAGACACCTGATTCCTTGATTAAATACTCTGGTGAGTTGCACATTGCGTTTTGGTAAAGGTAGTCCTGCACATTTATGTGGTATCTTTAGTAGATATACATCTTTGCCTTAGTAGGTTGCTCTTGCCAAACACACATTAAAATACATTTTGAAAACCTTAGGCAAATTCAAAGCACAGTTACCGAGTTTTGCTGAAATTGTTCCATCATGTTGCTCCTGTGTATGACGATATAGTAAAGCCACACAGACCTGCTTTCTATCTGCAGTGGTGCTGCTTTCACTGCTGGACAGGCCATCATTCATATACAAAACAATGTTGTCCCTGGACAAAAGCGCACTCCGGACAGGTTGCAATTTTCATTTTATTTCAGAAAGCAGCAAAACCGGTCACCTTCAAAGAATTATTTACATTTCCCAGGCCTTGCGCGTTTCAGACATCTCTTCCTTGATCACAGACCACATGCTTGGATTGAGCAAATAATTGCACACATCTGATTCCTTAATTAACCCCTCGGGTGCCTCGGATGTAACGTTTTTGTGCTGGGCAGCACCGCACGGATGCTCAGGACGTAACCGTTACGTCCAAGTAGGGGCCCTCAGGGGAAGCGCTGGCGCTCCCCCGGGGGCCTCGCACTCCCTCCCCTGGGCAGAGATGGAAGGGGAATTGTTTCCCATTCCACACCCGCCCTCCCCCAGACCCCCCCTCCCGTGGCGTCTGATGACGTCGGTGCTCGATTGCGCGCTGATCTCATCAGAGGCCTACCCCTGGATCAGAGGAGAAATGCAAAAACATTTCTCCTCCGATCACGTGGAGGGGGCGAGAGGCATGAAAGAAGAGGAAAGGCCTTTCCTCTCCATTCATACCTCTCGAAGCATTCCTGCTGCCCGATCGCAATGCCCACTAGACACCAGGGAATTCGGTTTTTTATATTTACACATAAGGGGAGCAGCCCCTTGGGCAAGGGCTGCTCCCTTGCGGGGGCAAAATATTTTTAGGCATTTTCTACCCCCAGGTGGGGCAAAAAACCCTAGATACCAGGGATTTTTTTTTTTTCTTCTTTATTTTTTTTTTGTATATGTGGGGAGCGACCCCTTAGGCAAGGGTCACCTTGAATTTTTATTAGGCCAATCTGCCCCGAAGAAGGGCAGAAACCACTAGACACCATGGATTTATTTTGTCAGTTTCATGTGAGGAGAACAACCCCTTAGGCCCCTGGGGGGGCAAATTTGTTTTAGACAATTTCTGTCCCTCTGGGGGGCAGATCGGCCTATTTTTATTAGGCTGGGGCAGAAACCACTAGGCACCGTGGATTTGTTTTGCACCAGTTCCACGCAAGGGGAGTGCCTGCTTAGGCAAGGGTCGTTCCCCTGGGGGGGGAATTTGTTTTGGGCCATTTCTGCCTCCCTTGGGGGCAGATCGGCCTATTTCTATTAGGCCGATCTGCCCCATGGGGGGCAGAAACAACTTAGGCACCAAGGATTGGTGTGTGTGTGTATGTGTGTGTTTTGTTTGGGGGGGGCAGCCCCGTGGGCAAGGGTCGCTCCCCATGGGGGCACATTACTGTTGGCCATATCTGCCCCCAAGGGGACCAGGGAAGAAAGTCTACTAGATGGGGTAGAAAGTGTACTAGATGCCAGAGAACTAAAACAAAAAACAAAATTGTGTGGTGGTGGCTACCAACCCGTAGGGGCCTGGTTATGCCCCCAACCCAACTGAAGGAGGTTACAGTCTTTCGGCTCTCCCCACGCACACTAAAACATCTTATCCCACAGCAAGCAGGAGAACATTTGATTATTTTGGGTTTTGGTTTTACATTTGGGCCATGAGAACTTGGCTAACTCTCAAAATCGTCCCACTTGGAATGGTGACGGCTGCACTTTTTGGATTTTGGGACTCTGCCATGTAGAAAAATCCACAAGACCTAGACAAATCTGAAAACTAAACATCTGGGTGAGTCTAGGATGGCATGCTTCACATGCACCCTGCACAATTTTCTTATCCACATTGCCCTGCAAACCTCCAACTTTGCTGGCAATCACACATTTTTCCCCCATTTGTGTGATGGAATCTGCAGGGATCCACAAAATTCCTACCACCCAGCATTGTTGCATCTATATCGATAAAAATTCTACCCCACTTGTCAGCCTAAAAATGTTTTTTATCAAACTGCCCTTTTGGACCTGCTTTGGTTCCCCCTCAATTTCAACATGTTTTTGGCTCTCCCCTGTCACAGGGACTTGGCCCACCTACACAAGTGTGGTATAATTTTTACCGGAAGACTGAGGGGAACGTTGGGTGGTACAAAATTTCAGCCGATGCGGTGTTCCCACACAGAAATGTGGGGAAATTGTGCTTTTTTTAGCTAAATTTGAGGTTTGCTGAGAATTCTTGGTAAGAAAACATTGGGGGATCCACGCAAATCACACTTCCGTAGATTTCCTCAGGTACCTAGTTTTCAGAAATGTTTGGATTTGGTAGTTTTCCCTATATGGCTGCTGATCCCAGGACCAAAAACGAAGGTGGTCGTCCTGGAGCACCAATGCCAACAAAGAAGACGACGGTGAGTACAGCCGCCTAGCAAACAAAGGAGGGAGGGATAGAGGGAGGGGAGAGTGACACACACACGTACAACACACACCATACACACACGCCGCACACCCAGAACCAGCTGCACAGTAAATTGACTGTAACAGGACCCAGGAGCAAAGAAAGCCAGAACATATACCTCTGTTCCAACCTTTGTAATCCTGTTGGATAAAAAGCCCAAATCCAAAACCACACACAACTGCATATTTACATGCAGGCCCAAAGGACAGTTCAAAGTCTCTGATACCCACAGGGCTAAGTCCAAGCCCCAACTAGACTCCTGACAACACCGGGACTCCACTGTTCAGGGGCATCATGTTGGAAATTGGCAGGCACCTCGGGGGTGGGGGTGGGATGAGTGGGGGGGGCTTCTCATTGGGAAGGGTTTCTTGCCCACTGGTTCTGGAGGGGGCACCTTGCCCACTGGTTCTGGAGGGGGCACCTTGCTCACTGGTTCTGGAGGGGCTCCTTGCCCACTGGTTCTGTAGAGGGCCCCTTGCCCACAGGTGATGGAGGGGGCTCCTTGCCCATTGGTTCTGGAGGGGGCATCTTGCCCTCTGGTGATGGAAGGGGCTCCTTGCCCTCTGCTTCTGAAGGGGGCTCTTTGCCCACTAGATCTGTAGGGGGCTCCTTGCCTCTTGGTTCTGGAGGGGGTACCTTGCCTTCTGGTTCTGGAAGGGGCACCTTGGCGTCTGTTTCTGGTGGGGGCTCCTTCGCCTTAGTTTTGGGAGGGGCCTGCTTCGGCTTAGTTTTGCTAGGGGCCTCCTTGCCCTTAGTTTTGGGAGGGTCTCTTTGGCCTTTGTCTTGGGACGGGTCTCCTTGGCCTTTGTCTTGGGAGGGGCATCCTTGGCCTTTGTTTTGGGAGGGGTTCCCTTGGCCTTGGTTTTGGACGTGGCTCCATGGTTTTGGTTGTTTGTTTGGGAGGGGGAGGATAGCTTAGCCCTCCGTTTTGGAGGAGTGTCCTTAGGGCGGGTGGCCGGCATCACACTCATGTGCCCCTTAGTGGCAGTTGGAGACTTTGGGGATGGAACTGTGTCAGACTGGGTGCTTGAGGTACTGGGCTTGGGGGGTGAGACCTTCCTCTTTCAGGCAGAATGGAGGGGGGAGAAGGAGGGAAGAGGTTGAGGCGGGATAGGAAAAACGTCTTAGGGCCAATGGGGCATGATGTGGGAGGAGGGAAGGGGTGGAGGTAGAGGGAGTGGTTGTAGAAGGAGGAAGTGTGCTGGACTTGTGTGCTGGTGCATAGACAGTGTGCATGTGTTAGGTGATTGGCTGTTGGGGGTCTGAGTGCCGCTGACCTGCAGAGAAAACACAAACAGAGGGACACCATGAATCCGAATATCCAGCCTGTCACACATATGGCATTCAGACATCATTTGCCACGCAAATGGCACACATCACCCAGAGCCCTGCATGTACACTGCCACCAGCTATACGCCCCACCCAAATGACACACTGCCAGCACACACACACATCTCCATGCAGCCTTGTCACATGCAACTTCCCCATGGTGTGCTCACCTGTTGGTCTGGAGGCCCATACAGCTGCTTATACAGGGATAGGACCCCATCCACCAGGCGCTCTAACTCCTCCGAAGTGAAGGCAGGATCCCTTTCCCCTGTCACACAGGCCATGGCAGGTTCCAGACACAGGTCACAGCAGCACACGCAGTGGAGGTGTTGTCCTGTGGAAAGTCAGGAATCAAGTGAGGTTATAGTCAGAAAATGGCAGTCACACCCGCAGCGGTGTACACCGTCACCGCCGCCGGTGATCCTCATTGGATACTGTACTCCATAGAGCCCCATTTTAGCCAATGAGGAATTGCACGGCGGTGCAGACCGCCTTCCGCCATGACGCTCAATGCCAGCGGAGTGACATCACTTCCACCTGTCCCTACATACAGGACAGGTGTTTGCCATGTTCTAGTGCTGGTTCACAATTTTAGAATGAAAACTGTGTCATTGGTGTTGATTGTACCTACTTAGCCATTTACATTGTCCAGTTACATACATGCTCAATGTACACTGAAGTGGTGGTTCCATTTTGCATTTTGTTACTCCCGTCTCACTTGTGTGTTCCTTAGTTCTCTTCCAGGGTTATCCTCATCAAAGTCATAAACATTGAATATTCCCGCTCTTGTGCGGGGACCCCGGAGCATATATCAAATATACACATATTATACATGTGTAATAAATAATCATGCAGGCTATCATGTTAAAAACAGGCTAAAAATGCTTTATTTCTATGAAGTTTTTTTTTAATTTTTTTTTTTTATATTAAATACTACAATAGAGCATAAATATGTGCCCAAGCTCCTAAAACTAGGATTAGTGAAGTGAGCAGTAGCAAACTCTAGAGAAGAAATAGAAAAAACTGCATTGAAAAACACTGAAGCATTCTTAGCCAATAGGCTGCATGCAGGTTAACACAGGAGAACCATAAAAACTTTGGCACCGTGCCTTTAAGACCCTGAGCACCTCCAGTATCCCACCATGCCTCAGGGGTGAAGGAAAGGTGACAGTTGGTTCACAGTTAGGCCAGTTCTTTTTTCCGGCTTCTTCTGAGAGGATCCTGGAGCATTGAGCTCTCAGTTTTTCTGAGTTTTTCTCAGAAAAATTATTTTAAAAAGCGTTTTTTCATTTTTCACTCGACAAATAACATCTTTGTCTGAGCTAGGAAGGTTTTTTCTGACAGAAAAATGCCTTCTCTTTTTGTCAAATGCCCTGCTTGTGGGAAGAAGAAGGCCCAGTCAGATCCCCACTCTCTGTGCATAGTGTGCCTGCCTCAGAGTCACTGCCCTGACACTTGTAAGTACTGCAAGAACATGTCTAGGAGGACTCTGAAAGACAGAGAGAAGATCCGGCTTCATGGGCTTCAGGAGAGGAAAAGAACATCGTCCTCCTCACTTCCCAGACATCCAGAAGGCCATTCTCAGGAGAGAATGGCCCAGTCGACGTCGACAGGTAGGAAAGTACCTGTTTGTTCACCGTCGACGTCGTTGCTACCACCGTCTCACCGGCATAGATCGCCGTCGACGGCGACACACCCGACGTCGAAGGGAACGGCGTCGAGGGAACATCAGAGCAGGGGCAGGTCTCCGTCGACGGCAGCCCGCCGATCGACGTCGAGCCATCGCCGGCGTGCCCGGTCGCCGCCAAAGGCTGTGCGCCCCCGACGTCAGGACACACGGCGTCGTCATCACCACGACGGCACGAGAAACATCCGCCGTCAACCTCCCATCGCTCCACGTCGAGGCACACGACGGCGAGCAGGTCGAGGTCCAAGGAACGTCGTTCGACGTCAAGGCACTCAACGTCGAGGCACTCAACGGCGAGACAGGAACAAACGGCTGGGCGCCCCTCGACGTCGAAACAGCCATCGACGTCGATGCAGGTTTTACCTGTCCCACAGGGAGCAGAACATCGCCCCACGCCAGACAAGGCACCATCTCCAGTGGTCTCCATACCGAGCGGCTCTTCTCGGTCTAGAGCGGCATCATCTGGGCATGTCTCGCCCATCAATCTATCTCCGAGATGGCTGGAGAGCCTCAACAGACCAGCGGCATCCCCAGATTCGCAGTATTCGCGAATGTATTCACCTACTGCCTCCCTGCCAAGAACGCCATCACCGACAGCCAGGGCAGAACGGGCTCGTTCAGCTCCTCGCCAACCGACCGCGAGGCCTAGACGCTCTGCTACAGCGTCTCGCAGCAGATCTTGCTCTCAACGGAGATCCAGGTCGCGGTCAAGAAGAAGATCACCCTCTTGGTCTTCATCAGGTTCTTCTGTCGGGCGTTACTCACCCACCCTTACAGATTCACCACCTGCTAGAGTCTCACCGGTGGATGATATTACCACATTCAACGAGGTGTTGCTAAGAGGAGCGCAGAAACTCAACATAGAGGTTCCAGAACCATCTACCTCCTCATCGATCATCTTTGAGACTCTACAACAGAGATCAGTGTCGAAAAAGTTGCTGCCTCTGGTGCCTGGCTTGCTGCAGCCAACTATGGACACTTTTCTGGCCCCAGCCTCGCTTAAGTCTGCACCGGCTAGGATTCTCAAGAAATACAAGGCTCCAGAACAAGACCCTTTATTCCTTAGAAAAGATCCGCCACCGGACTCGGTGATCATAGCTGCCGCCCGAAAGACCCACTCGGTGGCTTCTTCATCCACGGTACCCCCGGATAAAGAGAGCAGGCATTTAGACTCTCTAGGGAGAAAGATATGCGGGACGGCGGCTTCAGCAATGAAGGTCTCCAGTGCGTCTGCGCTCCTGGGCAGGTACGATCGTTCTCTGTGGGATTCCCTCAGTAGATTTACAGAAAAATTGCCCAGAGAAGACAGGCAAGATTTCCAGGAGATACTACAAGAAGGATGCCTGGTATCCAACCAGGTTATCAGCGCGGCAGCGGATGGGGCGGATTTGGCTGCTCATGGGTACGCACATGGTATCTGTGCGAGGAGATCTTCCTGGCTGAGGCTCACAGGCTTGAAACAGGAAGCACAACAACGCATCCTGAATCTCCCATTTGCCGGGAACTCTCTATTCGGTGCCCATGCAGACGAAGAGATGGCCCGCATGAAGACCGAGGTGGATACCTTGAAGGCGGTGGGCCTCGAAAGAAAGAAAGATTTCAGGCGGAGGTACAGGCCGTATGATAGGCGCCCTTTCCAGCAGAGGGTTCAAACCCCTCATTGGTCGCAAAGGTCACAGCAGCGACAGGGACGCCCTCTTTTTCAACGAAGAAAGACAAGGGAGCGAGGGTCAAGCAGACCTCAACAGTCCACTCCGAAAGCACCCACCAAGCAATGAAATCTCGCTTCCCTCGACACTGTACACCACTCCGGTGGGGGGAAGTATTACGGCTTATCTTCACGAGTGGCACTCTATCACAAGAGACAAATGGGTGCTCAATATTGTCGAACATGGCTATTCTCTTCTTTTCAAACAGCCTCCACCACGCTTGCCACCAACCAAAGACAATCCATCTCATCTCAGCTTGCTACGCAAGGAGGCTCTCGCCCTCCTGAGAAAGAACGCCATAGAAAAGGTTCCACCTGCACAAAGAGGACAGGGGGTCTACTCCCGTTACTTTCTAGTGGCAAAGAAGGGTCGAGAGGGCGTTTTCAGGCCAATTCTGGATCTACGGCTGCTGAACAAATACATAAGGAAGCAGAGGTTCAGAATGCTAGCGCTTCACCAGATTTTCCCTCAACTGCATCAGGGAGACTGGATGTGCTCCATCGACCTGCAGGATGCGTATTTTCACATCCCAATAGCTCCAAAGCATCGGAAATTCCTGCGCTTCCGAGTAGCGTTACAGCATTACCAGTTCAGAGTTCTACCCTTTGGCCTGAAATCTGCCCCAAGAGTTTTCTCGAAATGTATGGCAGTGGTGGCGGCGCATCTCCGAAGACAAAGGATATACATATATCCATACCTAGATGACTGGCTACTAAAGGCTTCTTCTCCGGAGCAGACGAGAAGCCATCGGGACATTGTACTAAGAGTTTGCGAAGCCCTAGGTCTTCAGGTCAATTACCAGAAGTCAACCTTGACTCCAACGCAGAATCTTCACTACCTAGGAGCTATCATAAACACAGAAATACAAAAAGTGTATCCTTCGGAGGAACGACTATCCTCAATAAACAAGAAGTGCCAGGACTTGTTGAGAACCAGCGCACCTACGGCACGTCAGGTGACATCACTACTAGGCTCCATGGCATCGTGCATTTTTATTGTCCCAAATGCCAGACTCCACATGAGACCCCTCCAAGAGGCATTGGAGACCAACTGGAGCCAAAGAACAGGTCGCTGGGAGGACACGGTGCGGCTACCGGAGGTAGCACTTCAGTCATTGAGATGGTGGATGTACAGACCTCACCTGTCAGTGGGTGCTCCGTTTCACCAGGTGCTTCCATCCGACACCCTAGTAACGGATGCATCTCTTCAGGGATGGGGGGCTCATCTGGGTCCTTTTCAAGCGCAGGGTCTGTGGTCAGACAATGAAAAGCAGTACCACATCAATCTGCTAGAACTCAGAGCGGTCCATCTCGCTCTCAAGTCTTTCATACCGCTAATTCAGGGGAAAACTCTCTTGATACAGACGGACAATACAACCACGATGTATTACTTGAACAAACAGGGGGGAACGAGGTCCCTACCCCTATCGCGAGAGTCCCAAGCGATATGGCATTGGCTCCTGGCCAGAGGAATGTCAATTACAGCAGTTCACCTGCCAGGTCAGCAGAACGTGGAAGCAGACTTTCTAAGCAGACACCTGGAGGACGTTCACGATTGGGTCCTGCACGGCGAAGTCGCAGAATACATCTTCGCGCAATGGGGTCGGCCTCAACTGGACCTCTTCGCAGACGAAGTAAACAAGAAATGCCCAGACTTCGCATCCAGGTTCTACCGTCCGGGATCTCGAGGGAATGCCCTGTTGATCGACTGGTCAGGGATATTTCTTTACGCCTTTCCGCCGATTCCCCTCATTCCGGCAGTGATCAGCAAACTTTACAGGTCTAGGACCAGAATGATTCCTATAGCGCCACAATGGCCCCGACAATTCTGGTACACGGATCTCCTCAACCTGTCGGAAGAACCTCACAGGAGGCTGCCGTGCAGACCGGATCTTCTGAGCAGAATGGAGGGCAGGATTCTACATCCCAACCTACCCTCTCTGAGCTTAACAGCATGGCTCCTGAATTCCTGCAGTATGGGCACCTAGGGCTCTCACAGGAGTGCATGAGCATCTTGAAAGAGTCCAAACGACCTTACACGCGGCGTTCCTACGCTTTTAAGTGGAAGAGATTCTACATATGGTGCTGTCAGCAAGGTCATAATCCCATACGGGCGCAGGAGGATGTCATACTATCCTATTTGCTTCATCTAGCGAAGTCCGGTCTGCAGGTATCATCTATTAAGGTACATTTGTCTGCTATTACTGCCTATCGCAAATCGCCTTCTCAGGAATCCTTCTTTACAAAACCTGTAGTCAAGGATTTCTTAGAAGGTTTGAAGAAAGTTTTTCCGCCAATTCGGAGGCCTTCTCCTCCGTGGGAACTGAACATAGTCCTGGCAAAACTTATGGGCCCTCCTTTCGAGCCTATCCATAAGGCCTCTTTACAACACCTTACGTGGAAGGCGGCTTTTCTAGTGGCCATTACTTCAGCGAGGAGGGTCAGTGAAATCCAGGCCTTGTCTGCAAAAGAACCGTACAGGGTTTTTCATGACAATAGAGTGGTTCTACGAACTCACCCATTTTTCCTTCCGAAGGTGGTGTCAGAATTCCATATTAATCAGACCATAACTTTACCGACGTTCTTTCCCAATCCGGAGACTCCGGCAGAGAAAGCATTGCACTCATTAGACTTGAAAAGAGTGCTAAAATTTTATCTGGACAAGACGAAGTCGATTAGACACTCTAACCGTTTGTTTGTAAACTATGGTCATTTAAGGACAGGAGAGGCAGCATCTAAACGTACAATATCAAGATGGATAGTTTCTTGCATTGTTAATACTTATCAGCTAGCCAATAGACAATTGCTAGCGCGGCCTAAAGCGCATTCCACAAGGGGTAAAGCGGCTACTGCTGCTCTCCTTAACAATGTTCCAATATCTGAGATTTGTAAGGCTGCTACATGGAAGTCTGTCCATACGTTTACAAGACATTATTGTTTAGACTCAGATGCAAGAGCGGATGCCCAAGTGGGGCAGGCCTCTCTAAGAAATCTATTTGCGTAATACCTATCTATTCCTGCACTTCTATCGGACAGTCTGCTGGGTTTAGGGATGGGCTTGCTAATCTATTCAATGTTTATGACTATTGATGAGGATCCCCTGGAAGAGAAGGATAAGTTACTTACCTGTAAATCCTAGTTCTCTTCCAGGGGTATCCTCATCAAAGTCATAAACAACCCACCCTCCTCCCCGGACGCACGTCTCCTAGAAGTGCAGGACAGACTGTGTTTTGAATCAGTTATGAAAATTGTCACCGTAAAAAGAACTGACCTAACTGTGAACCAACTGTCACCTTTCCTTCACCCCTGAGGCATGGTGGGATACTGGAGGTGCTCAGGGTCTTAAAGGCACGGTGCCAAAGTTTTTATGGTTCTCCTGTGTTAACCTGCATGCAGCCTATTGGCTAAGAATGCTTCAGTGTTTTTCAATGCAGTTTTTTCTATTTCTTCTCTAGAGTTTGCTACTGCTCACTTCACTAATCCTAGTTTTAGGAGCTTGGGCACATATTTATGCTCTATTGTAGTATTTAATATTAAAAAAAATAAAATAAAAAAAACTTCATAGAAATAAAGCATTTTTAGCCTGTTTTTAACATGATAGCCTGCATGATTATTTATTACACATGTATAATATGTGTATATTTGATATTTGCTCCGGGGTCCCCGCACAAGGGCGGGAATATTCAATGTTTATGACTTTGATGAGGATACCCCTGGAAGAGAACTAGGATTTACAGGTAAGTAACTTATCCGTACCTACCACTGCGGAGGGATAGGAGGAGGAGGCAAGCCCCCGTGTACAGACCTCAAACACATGTGCAGCTACATCACTTTCCCCAAGTGGAAGATTTGGCCACTGGATTCTATGCAATGGGACATATTCCAAATGCTATCGGGCCATTGACGGGACACAAATAGCATTTGTCGTGTTCCCCTCCCACCCCCTCCCAGGCCAATGAACAGGTGTTTAGGAACAGGAAGAGTTTCCACTCACTCAGTGTCCAGATGGTGTGCCTGGCTGACCGGTACATCTCCCTCGTCACTGCCAAGTATCCTGGGTCAATGCATGACACTTTCGTCCTGTGGAATAGCAGAGTCCCACAAGTGATGGCACAACTACAGAGGCACAGAGTATGGCTTATAGGTGAGCCTGAGTCCCCACCCAATGTATGTCAGTGTATCCCTTAAGGAGTCATTCCCATGCCATTGTGCAAGGCTAATGTCTGTCCCTCACTTCTTGCAGGTGACTCTGGCTACCCAAAACTGTCCTGGCTCTTGACCCCTGTAAGGAATACAAGGACAGGGGCTGAGAATAGGTATAATGATTCTCACATGTGTACCAGGAGGATTATTGAAAGGACCTTCGGTCTCCTGAAGGCCAGGTTTAGGTGCTTCCATCTGACAGGTGAATCCCTCTGCTACTCCCCTGAGAAGGTGTGCCAGATAGTTGTTGTATGCTGCATGTTGCACAACCTGGCCATCATACGACGTGCCCTAACTTCAGGAGGAGGAGAGTGAAAATGCAGCTGTGGCAGCAGTGGACCCTGAGGACAGTGAGGATGAGGAGGGAGAGGATGTGGACAACAGGACATCAGGTATACAGCAGTACTTCCAATGACACACAGGTAAGACAGTAGAACTGACCATTCCTCTAATTAATTATTTTTCTGTGTGGCTGTAGCATGATGGCAGTCACTTCCTTTGCATCCCAACTGACTGTCCCCTATGCCTTCCCATTTTGCAGATGTTGGTGTGGTTACAACTGTGTAATGATGTGATGACTACAAACTGCTAAAGGCCATTTTTTGGATGGGAACACAAAGTACTGGACAATTGCACAGGATGATACAGTTCAATACATTGCACATATCTGTTAGATAAAGCACTATTACTCCAGTTGTGTTCAATGGTGTTTATTGAAGTGGAAATTATGAAGGAATAGTGCAATGGAATGGGGTGATGGTAGAGGAAAGTCTAGGGTATTAGTCCAGTCTGTTTGTAGCACAGGTCCAATGTCCAAGGGGCCATAGGAAGGGGAGCAATGGCTGTTCACAGTGGACAGGGTGACACAGTGTAACACAAGGGGAGCATTCAGGAGAGGCTCCTTTCCTGGCTGTGGTCTTGGTATTGGTAAGTGTCTCTGGTGTCTGCCTGGGTTGCAGGGAGCGTTTGTAGGGAGGTTCACCTTCTGCAGGTGGAGGGATGCTGGTGGCCTGTGGGTCCTGTGGCAGGGCCACCTGTCCACTAGCTACAGCAGATGTGGAGGGCTGTTCAGTTGACTGGCTAGTGGAAGGGGTCCGCTGGTGTGACGTGTATTCTCTCATGATGTTGACCATTTCACCCAGCACCCCTGCTATGGAGACCATTGTGGTGTTGAGGACCTGTAATTCATTCCTGATTTCCTGGTGGTATTCCTCCTGCAGTCGCTTGTTCTCCTGCAGTATGTCTATCACCTGACCCATCTTGTCCTGGGATTGTTGGTAAGCCCCCAGGACATTAGTGAGTGCCTCCTGGACAGTCGGTTCACTGGGCATGTCCTCCTCCTGGTGCACAGATGTCCTCTGAGTGTCCTTGGAAGTCTGTGCCTGTGTCCCCTGAACGGTGTGCCAACTGCCAATGACCCCAGAACCCTGATTGTCTTGGCTGTGAGGTGTGGACTGGGGTCCCAGTACAGGTGGGCACACTGCTGATTGACATGTCCTGGGGACAGAAGTCTGCGGATGTTGGGTGGCTGCTGTGGTGTTGGATACTGAGAGGGGAGGCTCTGATGTGGGCTGGGTTATCCGACTGACCAGTGATCCCTGATCAGCCAGGGAGTTCATCCAGATCCAGAAGTCCAGAGTTGCTGTCATCACTGGGGGCATCTTCTGGTGGGGGACTGGGTAGCCGTGGCACCTCCTCGCCGCTGAGATTGGCTGGGCAACTGTGGGGATGTGATGTATTATGCTACATGTCTATGACATATTCTGCATTCCTAGCGTTCCCTATATTGTTGCTGTTGCCCTGCCACCTTTGTTTGTGAATGGTGATGTATTGTGGAATTGTTAGTTTCCCATGCTGTGCATGCATTGGTGGTGAGTTTTTACCTGCAGGGCTGGGAGTGATGTGCATGCAGTGGGTATGGCATGCAGGGCTTGGCATTCAGGTTAGTATATTGTGGTGTGCACTGTGGGGGGGAATGGAATGGAGTGGAGTGATGGGTGTCAGGGTGAAGGGTGGTGGTGGCATGCAGGTATGGGGGGATAGATAGTATTTATGAACTCACCAGTGTGCAGTCCTCCCACAACTCCAGTGAGTCCCTCAGGATGCAGTATTGCCAAGACTTGCTCCTCCTGTGCTGTCAGCTGTGGGGGAGGAGGTGGGGGTCCACCGCCAGTCCTCTGGAGAGTGAGCTGGTGCCTTGCTGCAATGGAACGTGCCTTCCCCCGTAGGTCGTTCCACCTCATCCTGATGTCATCCCTTGTTCGTGGATGCTGTCCCACAGCTTTCCCCCGGTCCACAATTCTTCGCCGATAGCTCCATCTTCCTGGCAATGGAGATTTGCTGTACCTGTGCTCCAAACAGCTGTGGCTCTACCCTGACTATTTCCTCCACTATGACCGGCAACTAGTCATCAGTGAAAAGGTGGTGCCTTTGTGGGGACATGGGTGTTGTGCAGAGGGTGTTGAGTAATTGTAGCCGGGTGTCGGAACACCGGGCTACATGCTATGACGATCACCAGCCCGGCCAGTGCCCCGGGGGTCCCGCGGAGGAGGAAACTGCAGAAGTAGGAAACCCGGATATCCGGGTTTCCAAAAAGGTGAAAAGAGAAGAAGGACGATGCGCGCGGTGCGCGAAGGAAGAAGAAGATGAGGAGGAAGACGACGGAGCGGAGGAAGGAGACGGGAGACGACGGATACACAGAAGGAGGAGAGAACGCCGGCAAAGGCATCCCAGACGTCGGGGAAGGAGAGCCAAACAACGAACAACTCTTGGATCCTACAGGCGATACTACCGAGGGGCAAGGCAGCCCGAAAGGCAGAAGCTCCGCCACGTCCCCGGAGGGGCGTGGCTCCAGCAGGTACGGTCCTGCCTGAAAAATACAATAAGTGCTTTAGTGGGAAGGACAAAAGAAAGAAGAGGTCACCAACACAGAAGGATAAAAGACACAGGCGGTCATTCTGACCGCGCCGCCCGCCATGCGGTTACCGCCGAATGACCGCACCGGTCATTCCAACTTTCCCGCTGGGCCGGCGGGCGACCGCCGAAAGGCCGTCCGCCGGCCCAGTGGGAAAGTCCCTGCAACGAGGAAGCCGGCTCGGAATGGAGCCGGCGGAGTTGCAGGGGTGCGACGGGTGCAGTGGCACCCGTCGTGATTTTCACTGTCTGCAAAGCAGACAGTGAAAATCTTTGTGGGGCCCTGTCAGGGGGCCCCTGCACTGCCCATGCCAGTGGCATGGGCAGTGCAGGGGCCCCCAGGGGCCCCACGGCACCCGTTCCCGCCATCCTGGTTCTGGCAGTGGACACCGCCAGAAACAGGCTGGCGGGAAGGGGGTTGGAATCCCCATGGCGGTGCTGCAAGCAGCGCCGCCATGGCGGTTTCCCTGGGCCAGGGGAAAACCGGCGGGAAACCGCTGGTTCCCCTTTTCTGACCGCGGCTTTACCGCCGCGGTCAGAATAGCCCAGGAAGCACCGCCAGCCTGTTGGCGGTGATTCCGCCGCCCTCCGCCATGGCGGTCATGGACCGCCAGGGTCAGAATGACCCCCACAGACTGTTACGAGGACACCTGTACACTAAAAATAAACCACTTATATTCAATCACCAACCTGAGTCGCCTCATTACACCCACTGCTACAGTAATGTGGTGGGTTGTGGGGTGCGTGACGGATGGATGGGTTTTTGTGGTGTGTGTGTGTATTTGTCTCAGTGATTTTCGTGGCTAGCTATTGGGATCTCTTCGTGTTAGCAAAGGGTTGTGGGTAATATGAGCGTGTGTTTTATAGTTCTGTTGGTGGGTGTGTGTGGTATGTGTATTAGTGTCAGGTGTGTGTTTTTGGTATTGGCCAATGTTGTGTTGTTTTGTATTTGGGTGGCCATTCTGACCGCGACGGTGTGTACTGCCAATGGTTTTCCACTGTTGAAAGGCCGCTGTTTTGATTCGTGGGTCATAATTTGGAGGGTGTTGTTTTGTTGGTGGAACTGTATGGGTGTTTGTACCGACAGTTTTCCACTAACCTTTCGTCTGGTGGATTTGTGTTTGTGGCAGTATTCTGTTGGTTTGGTGTGTGTGTGTGTGTGTGTCATAATATGGCAAACGGATGTTCGCCTCCGCGACGGTATGTTGGCAGCCGTCACCGCAGCGGTAAGCAGGATTTACCACCAATGTCATAATGAGGGCCTAAGTGTATGCTGCACAATTTCTTTGACTCTAATATGGGCAACATTAATGGAACCATCCTCCGCCTTCTTGCGTGGAGATTGAGCGGCAGCAGTTGACAGCTTTTGACCTTCCGCCCGAAGTCTGTAACGTAATCTTGGCAGCCAGGCGTCCCTCCTCCAAACAGTATACGCCTGTCATCGGAAGAAATTTGTCGCATGATGCACAGAGAAGTCTTTCTACCCCCTTTCTGCCCCTCTCCCTGAGGTCCCATTGTTTATTCTTTCTCTGGCCCAGCAGGGCTCTGCTATGGGCACTCTCAAAGGTTATCTGTCTGCAATTTCTGCTTTTTTCTGGTTGCCTAATCAACCTTCCTCGTTTAAGTCTTGCCTTGTAAATAGGTTCCTTAAAGGCCTTACTCATGTTTCCTCCAGCCATTCATTATGCCCCAATGGGTTTGAATTTAGTTTTCACATTTCTGATGTGTGCTGCTTTCAAGCCTCTCCACAATTGTCCTCTCAGGCCTCTCACTTCGAAAACAGCCTTCCTTGTGGGTGAGTGAGCTGCAAGCATTTTCATCTAAGCTACCCTACCTTTCCATCTATCCTGACAAAGTGGTGCTTCACACTAGGGCCTCCTTTTTTCCAAAAGTGGTTATGCCCTTTTATGTAGGCCAATCCATCACCTTACTTACTTTTTACGCACTCCCACATCCTTCTAAGGAAAAGGAGAGACTCCATCACCTGGACACAAAAAGAGCGTTTGCGTTCTTCCTTGATCGTAACAAAGAGTTCTGGGTGGATGATCAACTCATTGTTGGTTATGCGGTTACGAAGAAAGATCAGGCAGTGCAGAAGAGAACCATCTCCAGATGAGTCGTTCTCTGCATTAAAATGTGCTATGCACTGGCTAAGCAGTTGCTCCCTGATGGTTTTCATTCTCATTCTACCAGAGCTAAAGCTTCGACCACTGCGTTAGCATATGGAGTACCAGCCCTTAACATTTGTTAAGCAGCAACATGGACACGTTCACCAAACACTACTGCCTAGACAGCCAGGTCATTAGGGATGGGCACGTTGTCCATTCGGTCTTGCAGGAATTTCTAGTATGATATTAATTAACAGACCCAACTCCATGAATGGTGTTGGTTGGGTATCTATTCTAAGATAAGGAATCTGGAACTAGATGTCTCTATCAGATGGACAAGTTACTTACTTTCAGTAGTGCCTTATCTGGTAGAGACAGTGGCCCTCATTCTGACCTTGGCGGTCGGCGGAGAGGCGGCGGTCGGACCGCGAACAGACCGGCGGTATTAAAAATGGCATTCTGACCCTGGCGGGAACCGCCAACACAGCCCGCCAACTTAACACTCCGACCGCCACAGCGGTACAAACAAACAGCGCGGCGGTTCCCGCCAACAGCCCGGCGGCAGACAAAGTACCGCCCACCCTATTACGACCCACCAATCTGCCACCTTTTCCGGGGCGGGAGCACCGCCGATAAGAACACGGCGGAAACAGACTACGAACGGGAAAACGCTCACCTCTACGCACTCCACGCGAGATTCCGGCAGTGTGGAGCCAGAGTTACAGGTCATCCCCGCACTCCTATTCCTCCTCATATACCAGGAGCACGCCCGGCGGCGCGGAAGACATCGGTGAGTACTGCACCTACGACACAGGGGAGGGAAAAGATTACCGGCACACACCCACCCACCCACACCCACTACAACACACACATCAATGCATTCCCACAGATCACTGTCACAACCCACAAACCACCCCCCTCCGAAATAATGCAAAGACCAAAAGAAGAGATCATAAACGGGCAGATATATTGAAATATGTACGCCATTAATCCCAAAAAATAAATAAACTATGTACAAAATATATACAGCTACTAAATGTAGTCCAACCACTGTCCGTGGATCACAGGGGTCCTGTGCAAAGGGGCAAGGCCCAGTCCCACGACAAGAACTCCACGGAGAGAACACTGCAGGGGCATCAGAAAGAAAATAGGACAGGCACCTCAGGGGGAAGGGAAGGGGGGGCACCTCAGCCACTTGAGTACACAACGCCAGATCCACGAGGGGACTCCATGACCACTGGCCCATCCTGGGGAGAGCAAAGCCACAGTCCAAACAGTCCATACAGTGGGTGGCCTGCCCACTGGGCCATCCTGGGGAGAGCAAAGCCACAGTCCAAACAGTCCATACAGTGGGTGGCCTGCCCACTGGGCCATCCTGGGGAGAGCAAAGCCACAGTCCATACAGTCCATACAGTGGGTGGCCTGCCCACTGGGCCATCCTGGGGAGAGCAAAGCCACAGTCCATACAGTCCATACAGTGGGTGGCCTGCCCACTGGGCCATCCTGGGGAGAGCAAAGCCACAGTCCATACAGTCCATACAGTGGGTGGCCTGCCCACTGGGCCATCCTGGGGAGAGCAAAGCCACAGTCCATACAGTCCATACAGTGGGTGGCCTGCCCACTGGGCCATCCTGGGGAGAGCAAAGCCACAGTCCAAACAGTCCATACAGTGGGTGGCCTGCCCACTGGGCCATCCTGGGGAGAGCAAAGCCACAGTCCATACAGTCCATACAGTGGGTGGCCTGCCCACTGGGCCATCCTGGGGAGAGCAAAGCCACAGTCCATACAGTCCATAACAGACCCCACTGCCACTGGAGGAGGCAAGTTGGCCAGAGGACATCCTGCAGCCCTGCCCGAGATAGATCCTGCCCTGCCACGTCTGCCAAAGGGCCAGCGGTTCTTGCCTTGAAGGGCCCAGTTCAGCGGTTCTTGCCTTGAAGGGCCCAGTTCAGCGGTTCTTGAGACGGCGGGGCCCAGTTCAGCGGTTCTTGCCTTGAAGGGCCCAGTTCAGCGGTTCTTGCCTTGAAGGGCCCAGTTCAGCGGTTCTTGAGACGGCGGGGCCCAGTTCAGCGGTTCTTGAGACGGCGGGGCCCAGTTCAGCGGTTCTTGAGACGGCGGGGCCCAGTTCAGCGGTTCTTGCCTTGAAGGGCCCAGTTCAGCGGTTCTTGCCTTGAAGGGCCCAGTTCAGCGGTTCTTGAGACGGCGGGGCCCAGTTCAGCGGTTCTTGCCTTGAAGGGCCCAGTTCAGCGGTTCTTGCCTTGAAGGGCCCAGTTCAGCGGTTCTTGAGACGGCGGGGCCCAGTTCAGCGGTTCTTGAGACGGCGGGGCCCAGTTCAGCGGTTCTTGAGACGGCGGGGCCCAGTTCAGCGGTTCTTGCCTTGAAGGGCCCAGTTCAGCGGTTCTTGCCTTGAAGGGCCCAGTTCAGCGGTTCTTGAGACGGCGGGGCCCAGTTCAGCGGTTCTTGCCTTGAAGGGCCCAGTTCAGCGGTTCTTGCCTTGAAGGGCCCAGTTCAGCGGTTCTTGAGACGGCGGGGCCCAGTTCAGCGGTTCTTGCCTTGAAGGGCCCAGTTCAGCGGTTCTTGAGACGGCGGGGCCCAGTTCAGCGGTTCTTGCCTTGAAGGGCCCAGTTCAGCGGTTCTTGCCTTGAAGGGCCCAGTTCAGCGGTTCTTGAGACGGCGGGGCCCAGTTCAGCGGTTCTTGCCTTGAAGGGCCCAGTTCAGCGGTTCTTGCCTTGAAGGGCCCAGCGGAGCGGTTCTTGAGACGGCGGGGCCCAGTTCAGCGGTTCTTGAGACGGCGGGGCCCAGTTCAGCGGTTCTTGAGACGGCGGGGCCCAGTTCAGCGGTTCTTGCCTTGAAGGGCCCAGTTCAGCGGTTCTTGAGACGGCGGGGCCCAGTTCAGCGGTTCTTGCCTTGAAGGGCCCAGTTCAGCGGTTCTTGCCTTGAAGGGCCCAGTTCAGCGGTTCTTGAGACGGCGGACGGTCTATGGCCAACTGCTAAATGCCTGGTGGTGCCCTCCTGGGCAGCGGGGATGGTGCTCCTTCACTGCCCACCTGGGCTGTGGGTGGTGGGGCCCTCCTGGCCAGCTGGGCTGGGTCCTCCCTGGGCAGCGGCTATGGGGCTGGTGGGCTCTCCCGGGGCAGCTGTGCCGGTTCCTCCCGGGGCAGCGGCTATGGGGGTTGTGGGCTCCTCCTGGGCAGCAGGCCTGCTGCCTGACCTCTCCAACTTGCTGCCCTTGCCCTCCTTAGTCGTCGGCCTGTGGCCCTTTCCTCCCTTTGGAGCTGTGGCTGGTGACTGTCTCTGGGTGGTGTCCGGGGGGGATGTAGAAGGCGGGCTCCTGCGGCGCCCCTTCCGCCTTCTGCTCCTCTTCCCAGGGGGTGGGCTGGCTGTCCCCTTGCTGCTGGGCGAAGATCCAGACATGCGGGCTGGCGGGCTCCAATACCCCTGCACCCTTGTCAAGGGGGCTGCAGGGCTGGTGGTGGCTGAGGTGCTCTTCTTACCCCGACGAGAAGGAGGGGGGGGCTCAGGGTCAGGAAAGAAGTTAGTAGTGGCGAGGAAGAGCTTCTTGGGACAATGGAGAGTGGTAGGTACAGTGGGAATGGGAGTGGAGGGAGAGGATGTGGTTGTAGGTGAGTCACGTTTGCTGTCTTTGGGTGCAGGTGCAGGAGGGATAGGCTGTTGTGAGGTGGATGGCTGTTGGGTGGGTGGGTGGCTGCGTTTGTGTGGTGTGGAAGAGGGGGTGACAGACACAGTGGGAGAGGACACAGGGGACGTGTAAATGGCAGTGGGGGTGGTGACTGCACGTGTGCGGACTGGAGTGGAGGGTGTGCTGGTGATGGAAACACTGGCTGATGGTGAGGTGAATGGAGGTGTGAGTGTAGACGTCACAGGGAGGGAGGAGGGAGACGAGGAGGTGGGGGTCACAGAGGTGGTAGTGACTGTTGGCATGTCTGCATCGGAATGTTGCGTGTGTGAATGTCTGCGTGATCTGTGGTGCTTATGTTTGGATGAGCTTCTCTTGGGTGTTGAGGTGTGTGCAGGCTGGTCTGATGGTGTGGGTGGGACAGGCAGAGGAACAGGAGACTGGGAGGAGGGAGTTAGTAGAGGCAGGCAGGAGACAGGGACAATGGCTGCCGTCAGTGCTGAGGCCAGAGCCTGGAACGATCGCTGATGGGCAGCCTGACCCGAATGAATGCCCTCCAGGTACGCATTGCTGCGATGAACCTCCCTCTCCACCCCCTGGATGGCATTCAAAAGGGTAGTCTGCCCAACAATGAGCGTTCGGAGGAGGTCAATGACCTCCTCACTGAGGGCAGCGGGGGTAACAGGGGCAGGGCCTGAGGTGCCTGGGGCGAAGGAGATGCCCGGCTTCCTGGCAGAGCGGGCACGGGGCGAACGCGGAGGGGCTGCTGGGAGGGCGGAGATGGTGCGCTGGGTGGCGGCTGTACCTGTAATGGCGGGGGGCACGGATGGTGCCACCCCCGCAAGGGAGCCCCCTTCCGAGGACGTGTCCGTGTCGCTGCAGGCTCCAGTCGTCCCCGTCGTGGAGCTCCCCTCGCCCTCCGTCTCACTGGTCCAGTCTGACTCTGTGGCATGGCCCTCCTGGGCCATGTGAGATGCAGCTCCCTCCTGCCCCGATGCCACTTCTCCTCCGCCTGATGATGCTGATGCACACAAGCACAGAAAGACAAACAAAAAGGGGGGGGGAGAGAGAAATAAAGGGATATTGATTACATGGATCTCCGGTACAGTTAGCGGACATGACAGACACAGATGCCCCCTGCACTAAGTTGCGCACTTGGGGTCCGCTACGCATTCCGTGGAACATGCCCTACACGCCTAGAGTTGTCAACTGCACCCATGGATGACACGGCCCAGGGATGGCTGTACTGACACACTACTGAGGGTGGTGGCTGGGGACACAGGGGCTTACGGGGGTGCCCAGCCTACAGATATCGCCCTAGCCTAGGGGGACCCACAGCCCTCCTCCCCCACCCAGACACCTCCACTGCGCAACAACAGAGTAGATAATGCTTGGACTCACCCCCTTGTGTCTGCTGTGCTGCCCTCACGCGCCCATCCAAATCAGGGTAGGCCACCGCCAGGATCCGGAACATCAGGGGGCTCAGTTGACGGCAGGCACCCCGCCTACGTTGGGAGGCCATCCCCAGCAGAGACTCGGCGGTCTTCTTGGTCCCGCGGCGGATGTCCTCCCACCTCTTGCGGCAGTGGGTGCCCCGTCGATGGTGGACCCCCAGGGCCCGGACTTCCTTGGCGATGGCACGCCAAATCCCGATCTTCTCATGGGCGCGGACCTATGTGACACGTACAGGGAGGGAGAAATACCACGTTCAAGTTACTCAGCATTTTCCTTTCCAGTGGCCCAACGCCCCCCATCCCCGCCAGGCCCCCCGCCAGGCCCAACATGCCCCCCATCCCCGCCAGGCCCCCCGCCAGGCCCCCCGCCATGCCCAACATGCCCCCCATCCCCGCCAGGCCCCCCGCCAGGCCCCCCGCCATGCCCAACATGCCCCCCATCCCCGCCAGGCCCCCCGCCAGGCCCAACATGGCCCCCATCCCCGCCAGGCCCCCCGCCAGGCCCCCCGCCAGCCCCAACATGCCCCCCATCCCCGCCAGGCCCCCCGCCAGGCCCCCCGCCATGCCCAACATGCCCCCCATCCCCGCCAGGCCCCCCGCCAGGCCCAACATGCCCCCCATCCCCGCCAGGCCCCCCGCCAGGCCCCCCGCCATGCCCAACATGCCCCCCATCCCCGCCAGGCCCCCCGCCAGGCCCAACATGCCCCCCATCCCCGCCAGGCCCCCCGCCAGGCCCCCCGCCATGCCCAACATGCCCCCCATCCCCGCCAGGCCCCCCGCCAGGCCCAACATGCCCCCCATCCCCGCCAGGCCCCCCGCCAGGCCCCCCGCCATGCCCAACATGCCCCCCATCCCCGCCAGGCCCCCCGCCAGGCCCAACATGCCCCCCATCCCCGCCAGGCCCCCCGCCAGGCCCCCCGCCAGGCCCAACATGCCCCCCATCCCCGCCAGGCCCCCAAGCCAGCCAGTGGCCCCAAATCCAGATAGAATTAAACTCACTTGTTGGTCTGGAGGACCGTAGAGTAGCGCATACTGGGGGAGGACCCCATCCACAAGTTTCTCCAACTCCTCTCCAGTGAAGGCAGGGGCCCTTTCCCCAGTCGCAGCAGCCATTGTCCCTTCCAGACCGAGGTCACAGCAACACTTGCAGTATAGGTCCTCTCCTGTGAAAGTTCAAGTCGCAAGTGGATAAGTAGATAGAAAATGGCGGTCACGTCCGCGGCGGTGCGTACCGCGGCGGTGCGTCCCGCCACCGCCGGCGCCCTTCGCCATTGGCTCCTGAAACCCATAGGCTTCAATGTTAACCAATGCGGCTTCGCGCCGCGGTCTTCGCCCGCCGCCCGCTGCGGTGTGCCACGCCAGCGCATTGACCTCACATCCCATTGTCACACTTCACAGGTCAGGCAGCCGCCATTTCCAGGGCCCACATGGCTCAATTTCAACTGCGTCACACAGGCCTAGGCCTTGCATAGCCACTCAGACACGCCATTCACTGCATAGAGAATCGTATACTGTGCTAGCTGTGAGTACGTACCTGTGGGTTGCCTGACTGTGTGCTCCATGTTGTCCTTCCTAGGCACCGTCCGCTGGGTTGGGCGAGGAGACGGATGAATCCTCCCGTGTACCGACCGCTGGTGGACCTGTCGACAATGGAAGAACGCCACATTATCCTGACCTACCGTCTTAACCGTGCCACTATCCATGAACTGTGTGCCCGGCTGGAGCCCGACCTGATGTCCCCCATCCGCCAACCCACAGGGATTCCCCCTCTGGTGCAGGTCATGTCAGTACTCCATTTCTTGGCAAGTGGGTCATTTCAGACAACCGTGGGAATTGCTTCTGGGATGTCTCAGCCCATGTTTTCAAAGGTGTTATCCAGAGTGTTGTCTGCCCTGATGAAATCCGTGAGGAACTACATCATTTTCCCTGAGGTGGGCGAACTGGCTACAGTGAAGGGTGATTTCTACGCCCTTGGACATATTCCCAACGTAATTGGTGCCATTGATGGGACCCATGTGGCTTTGGTTCCCCCAAGAGACAGGGAGCAGGTGTACAGGAACAGAAAAAGTTACCATTCAATGAACATCCAGGTGGTGTGTTTGGCTGACCAGTACATCTCGCATGTAAATGCCAAATTCCCAGGGTCAGTGCATGACGCCTACATCCTCAGGAATAGCAGCATCCCTTACGTGATGGAACAGCTACAGAGACACCGTGTATGGCTAGTGGGGGACTCTGGGTACCCCAACCTGTCGTGGCTACTGACCCCAGTAAGGAATCCCCGGACCAGGGCAGAGGAACGGTACAATGAGGCCCATGGGCGTACTAGGAGGGTGATCGAACGCACCTTTGGCCTCCTAAAGGCCAGGTTTCGCTGCCTGCATATGACCGGTGGATCCCTAATGTACTCACCTAAGAAGGTGTGTCACATCATCGTGGCCTGCTGCATGCTTCACAACCTGGCTTTGCGCCGCCAGGTGCCTTTCCTGCAGGAGGATGGTCGAGACGGTGGTGTTGTGGCAGCGGTTGAACCTGAGGAGAGTGACGAGGAGGAAGACGACGGGGCTGAAACAGACAACAGGGACAGAATCATTGAACAGTACTTCCAATAGGACACAGGTAACATTTCAAAGATAATTTAGTAAATGTTAACTACTCTGCAGCATCTCTGCTGCCTGTCTATTTGCCCCAGTGTATGATGACTGAGTTTTGGCTTTTCCCTCCCTATTTCAGATCTGGGGTCCCCACTACGAGTCCTGTGCTTCGTTTCCCCATGGACTACAGCTTTGTGGCAGCTGTTTGTTGACTTCACCATGTACAAGGACATATTTGCACTGTCATGTCAATTACAATCTATTGAAATCACAGCCAGACTCCTGATATTTTGGTGCAAAATAGGTGTTTATTGAAGTGCTCAAAATGGGATGGGTGGTTTCAAGTGGGTGGGGGCTATGGTGAAGGAATGTCCATGGCAGAGTCCAGAGTAACAGTCACACAGGTGCATTGTCCAGAGGCCTGTGGAGAGATGGAGCATGGGCAGTTCGAGGATGGACAGGGTGACAATGTGGGACAGTGGGATGACATCAGGTGGTATCCATTGCTGGCGGGGGTCTTGACATCCTACTCTGTCTTGCGAGATCTCAGGGCCCTCTTGCGGGGTGGTTCTTCTCCTGCAGGAGGTGGGGGTCTGGTGGGCTGCTGCTGTGCGGGGGCCTCCTGTCCACTAGCGCCGGCGGAGGTGGATGGCTGTTCTTGGTCCCGGCTAGTGGCAGGGGCCCTTGGGTGTTGTTCAGTGTCCGCCCTGCTGTTTACGAGGTCCTGCAGCAGCCCTACCATGGTAACCAGGGTGGTGTTGATGGCTCGGATGTCCTCCCTGTACCCCCGATAGTGTTCCTCCTGCAGCACCTGGATCTCCTGGAACCGGGCCAGTACCGTCGCCATCGTCTCCTGGGAGCGGTTGTATGCTCCCATGATGGTGGAGAGGACCTCGTGGAGAGTGGGTTCCCTGGGCCTCTCCTCCCCCCCCTGTCGCACAGCTGCCCGCCGAGTTGCCCTGTTTCCCTGGGCCTCTGCCCCCTGGCCGGTGTGCCCACTACCACTGCCCCCAGGTCCCTGTTGTTGTTGGGGTGGTGGGTTATCCTGGGTGCCCTGTAGTGGTAGACACACCGCAGATTGACGCGCCCTGGAGACAGAGGCATGGGCCCGCTGGGTGGGAGCTGTGCTGGTGTTCCCAGAGGGGTTAGGGTCTATAGTGGCCTGTGCCTGTGTGAGGGGAACCGACTGTCCAGAGGTCCCCGATGGTCCGGGCTGGTCATCGGTGTCCAGATCGACAGAGCTGCTGTCATCGCTGACGGCCTCTTGGGTGGGGGGTGTGGATAATTCTGGCCCCTCCGCCGCGGTGTGTTGACGGTCGGGTCCTGCAGGGGTATAGAGGTATGGTTATAGTTTAAATGTGTGGCATATGGGTGTATCTGTGGGTTCTCGTGTCCCCAAGTGCTGGCATTCGTGTGTGGGGGCTTTGGTGAGGGTGGCTTGTGGGGGGGATGTGTATATGCATTGGGCATGCTTTGGTGATGGGTGTCCATGCTTAGTGGACGCATGCAGGCCTAGGTTTTGGGATGAGTGGGTTGTGATGGTGAGACATTGGCGGGGAATAGGTGTGGTGGGGGTGGGGGTGAGGATGGTGTTGGGGGTGAGGATGGTGGTGGGGGTGAGGATGGTGGTGGGGGTGAGGGTGGGGGTGAGGATGGGGTTCGAGGATGGGGGTGAGGGTTGGGGTCTGATTTGGCATGCAGGTGGGGGGGAAGCAGTATTGAAGCTTCAACTTACCAGTATCCATTCCTCCGCCGACTCCTGCGAGGCCGTCAGGATGCAGGATGTTCAAGACTTCCTCCTCCCATGATGTGAATTGTGGGGGTTGAGGTGGGGGTCCTCCGCCAGTCTTCTGCACGGCGATGTTGTGCCTGGATACCATGGAACGCACCTTCCCCCGTAGGTCGTTCCATCGCTTCCTGATGTCTTCCCGATTTCTGGGGTGCTGTCCCACTGCGTTCACCCTGTCGACAATCCTCTGCCATAGCTCCGTCCTCCGGGCAATGCTGGTGTATTGTATCTGTGTGCCGAACAGCTGGGGCTCTACACGAACGATTTCCTCCACCATAACCCTGAGTTCTTCGTCTGTGAAGCGGGGTTGTCTTTGGGGTGCCATGGGGTGGTGTGTATGATGTGTGGGGTGGAGTATGTGTATTTAAGTGAGTTGAGTGTGGTGGTGTGTGTTGTTTTGTGTGTGGATAGTGTGTGGGTGATGGTGTTGAGTGGCTGTGGCTGTTATGTTTTGGATGCTGGTGTCTCGCTCTTGCCTTCTTTACGATTTTGTAAGCGTAGGGGTTTGTGGGTGATGTGGGTGGGTGTTTTATATTGTATTGTGTGTGTGGGAGTGGTGTGTGTATGTGTATCAGGTGTGTGGGATTCAAATCGTCCAATGTGGGTGAGTTTTGTTCGTTGGTGTGTATTCTGACCGCGCCGGTGTGTCCCGCCAATGGAATACCGCGTTTGAATGACCGCCGCGTGGATTCGTGGGTCGTAATGGGATGGGCGTATTTCTGTTGGCGTGGCGGTGGAGGTTTGGTTACCTCCACCTTTCCGCCGACCGCTGGTCTGGCGGTCTGTTGTGGCGGTCGGATTTTCGGAGGTTTGCCTTCTGCGGGTCAGAATGACCGTGGCGGGTTTCCGCGACCGCGGCGGGATTATGGAGGATTTCTGACCGGCGGTAGGCGGCTTTTACCGCCGAGGTCAGAATGACCACCAGTATCTAGTTGCAGATTCCTTAACAACCCACCCATCCTCCCCGCTCTGCAAACTGATATCTAGGGACAGTTACTCCCTTTTAGGGCCCTAGTTTTGATGCACCAGTGGTCAGTGTTCTTCATGACTCTGTGGTTCTGGAAACTGACGTCAGTGAGCCGGGGTGGCGATTGTATAGGACCTGCAATGCTGTATCCGGTGCCGATGACACCAGCGACAGACGCAGAGTCGATCGACGCTACCTAAAGGCATGCAGGCATGCTGCTTGAGAAAAATCTCCAGATCCAGCCTGACTCCTGGGGAAATTCTAAGGTAAGAAATCTGCAACTAGATACACGTTAAGGTTTTACCGAAGGTAAGTAACTTGTCCTTCACACAGTCAAGTTTGATTTTTCTATGTGGTTAAAAAAAGGGAGAACAAAGAGTTCAAGAAGACCCTCCAGGAATTGACACATGAACTGAATCTAAGGATGATCAATATTGATTTATTTTTTCCTGATGAAGATATGTAACTGAAGTTTTGAATTTGTCAGTTCATCACCAGAGGGCAGTGTGCAGCACTCTACAAAAACAACAAATCACTGGTTAGTGAAGCCTTTTTTCTCTAAAAAAAACAACTATTAAAGCTTAGCGCAGGTCACCAGCCCACGAGCTATCATGCTACGGACACTAAGATCAGTATTAAAAGTTGTACTCTGACTGTATTTAGGAGCGTATAATAAAAGCCAATGTAATAACAAGGTGTTAAACATGACAAAAATACATGAAGCAGAGCTACAAGCATCTTGTTGGAAACTTGATTGGGCACACACCTAACTGCAACAGTGAGCATAAGTGACACTGCTGGTCAAGATGATGCGCGCCTGAAGCTGAGTCCGATACTGAGCTCTATGGGTTGTCAGAGGTTGCATTGAGCTCACTGGAGGTTATATGAGGACAAAAAAAAAAAGATTGAGGCCACATCAGCCATCACAAAAGGACAAAGAGCACATGCCCCATCCAAAGCAATGAAAGCAGAAACATCAGTGGGGAAGCACTTAAGATACTGTGATCTTTCTGCACAGCCCTTTTGTGAATGCCCAACAAAAGGAAAAATATGTGTGGCATGCCAGCTCCCTAATCACTTTGCAAGGGTTTGCAGGGGAGGTCACCTAAGTGGGGCTCCACAGGTGAGGAGAGAGCCACTGCACAAAGACGTGTGTGCCCTTACATCAGGATCTTCCGCGCTTCATGACAGTCATGAAGAAGGTCAAGAAAGATATGGTAGGTGGCATCCAACAAGGCAGACCGGCATATCAGGAACATCAATAACATCCATGATAGACACACAAGCATTAGTTAATGTAATGAACAAGAAGCAATTAAATGAACTGAACCCTTGTCTGAAATGATGACCCACAAGAATCAAGATGTTTGCATACAGGGGCGTCATCACACTTTCCCTAGAAGGTTTGTTCCTGTGCTCCTTCTCGCATGAAGACACAGCATGCCATGCCAGGTTCTTCATTGCAAAATGTAGAGGAGGGACTCTGCTCTGCTGAGGAGCTCAGACTAATACAGTTTGCTGGTGCCATCCAGTTGTAAAGTGTAGATAAAGAATTGACTGAATTTCAACACATCTTCAGGGGCTTGGTGGGCTGCAAGCACCCCCTGTATTACTACACATAGACACCATATTTAAGGCAGTAGTTTTCGTCATTGCTAAATTTCTTTTCAGGTTCTCTGACCCCACCTCCTGGGTTCCTTTTATAGAGGTAGCTGTTAAACCCAAACAAATCAAAAGCATTAGAATCTGCATTGACATGCGACTATCCATTAGAGCTTTAAGAAGATAGTGGCACATTACTGAAACGATTAACAATATTATCAATTACCTAATGGAGCCCACTGGTTTTCTAAGGTAGATCTAAATTCCAGGCATCACCAGCTTGAGCTCAGTTAAGAGTGCAGGTATATCACAACTTTTTCCACCCATGCTTGTGCCAGGCGGTTTTATATTTTCAACTTTAACTTCTCTTCAGCGGCGGAAGTATTCCAGAACTCAGTCAGAGAAATACTATGGTTAGTGTCTTAAATGTCAAAGACATCTTCGTACATGCACCTACGATCTCAGAACATCAAAAGAGATGAAAGCAACCCTACAAAGAATTGCAGATGTCAGGTAGGCCTTCATTCAGCACAAGAGTTGATTCCTACAACAGAAGGTGGAGTGTTATGGATACATCTGGGAGGGAGATGGAATAAGGGTTGATCCAGCAAAAGGAGCCAACATCAGAGAAGCTGAGTAACCACTATCCGTAGTTCAGAGCTTCCTGGGCCTGGCCACATACTGTGGATGCTTCATCCACAATCTTGCCACCATAGCTGGCCCACTGAGGAACTAACAAAGAAATTGACCTCATAGAGTTGGGGAAATGCAAAGAAGGGGCATTTTGCTGCATAAAAGAAGCGTTTCCACAAAATGCCACAATGGCATACTTCAACTTTACCAATAAATTGTCAGTGCAAGATTTATCGGGTTTGATGCAGCCTGATGCAGCACACTAGAGTGGACAACTGGAAGCTGATCATCTTCAGATTTGTCCAGGCCCCTTCATTGTGATCTATCACTAAATGAAAGAGCACTCTTTTGAGGTTTAATAGGAGCCTCTTCCTTTTCCCTCCAGTGTCTTTTTACCCAGCTCACAAGAATGCAGCAATACACAAATCTGTCTGGGGGATTCCTCTCCTCATCATGTCTTCACCAGGTAGGCCTGGACTTCCCAAAATGTAACTCTGGGTCTTCCATGTAATGTACCATTGAGGACACACTTATTCTATATACATCCACAGCACACTCTCTATCCAGCACAGTTGCTCCATGCAGCGTACCCTTACATGCACAAATGCATTCAGCACACACCATCAGTCTGCATGAACTATTCAAGCTTTTCTATATGTAAACAGTGAGTGCTATTTACAAACACACACACTGACAGCGCAAATATACCCACAACACCTCACCCTTTATGCATTGTACTTCACGCAGGCACACAACACCCAGCACATGCTTTCCATGTGCAAGCACTGCACATCACTACATCTCTCATGCAATGCATTTGTTTTAGGCATACATACACCTAGTACATGGCTATACAGACGAACTGCACAGTACTGCTCCATCCTTGTGCTGTGCCCTTCCCTGGCACACAGCCAATGCAGTCACTACTCTTGCACTGCACCAAAAGTGAGTTTAGTGCACAGCAGCTGAACTTTTATTAAAAAGGTGAGTGAGCCTGTACTCACTCAAGTAACACAGGATAGGTTTTGTTCACTACTACTGATCGCCACCACTGCACTCATGCTCCTAAACTACCGGTAAAGGCAGTAGCCTTCCCCCACTGTAAGGGTAGTTCTTTAGGCACCCCTTTGGGTCCAACAAGACTGCAATCCATGAGACAGGTCTATGTCATGATGCACACACATGATCTGTGTTCGTATATGACAAAAAAATCAGCAGTAGGTATCCAGGCAACAGGACAGTTGGGCACTTAGGGCAGGGCTACACGTCTCTTACCATGCAGAGAACTTTTCCATCTCAACAGGGAGGTTAAGACCCCAAAAATTGTCATCTGCCAAGGTTGAGACCCCAAAAACTTGTCATCTGCCAAGCAGCCAGAGAGACTGCGTGAGAAGGGGAAGCACTGAAAGACTTCTGCCTGTGACTAGTAAGGGGGGATCAAGGCCTGCCAGTCTCTCTGCTGTATGAGGGGACATCACCCAGGGAAACTAAGACTACCTGCTCTGGAGCCTGGAGCACCAGTGCCTACATTCTTGCTAAAACCAATGTGCCCCGTGAAGTAGGCAGGAGTTTTGGAGGGAGTGAGGTCCAGTGGGAAGCCCTGTCAAGTGGAATCCCAGTGTGAGATGTGAGGAAACAGCTACTGCACTGTTCAGTTATTTGCCCTTGTGCAGTTGATGACTCCCTTATGCCAGGAGAGTGCCACCGTGACGATAGTCAGGTAAAGATTGCCATGGGATAAGGGTGGAAGTCTGTGTGGCACTGTTGCGATGATGCTGTGTGTCAGATGGGGCCGCCATGGAAATGAACGCTCTTTGGAGAAGGGCCCAAGCCTATGTGATGCTGTAATATTGACCCTATATGCCAGAAGGGGCTGCCATGCAGTAAGGCCCAACAACTTGTACAGCAGTGGCACGGCAACCTTGTATGCCAGGAGGGCTGCCAGGAATCATTGTGCTGTGTGAACCTGGCAGGAGCCTGCAAACTGTGAGCAGCGTTAGCCATAGGTCACCAGGAGCAACAAGGACTGCGTCTGACCGGACCCGGTGGATTGAGTGATGGTGCTGTGGAAGTATCACCGCCTCAACGAGACTGAGATCAGGAGCATTGGAATTACCCACTCCCACACCACTTGGAGCTTGTGCACACTTACCCTCCAGGAAGAACACAGAAACACCCCTGATTGCTGTTGGTGCATGACTGCATAGGCTCAGGGGAGAACCTAGACCGGCCTAATGCTGCTGCAACTCTCACGTGTAACCAACTTACCTTAGCAGGACCAGATCTGTTGATAGGGCCCACAGACAGTGCACCCTCCTAGATGCTGCACACTTCCACTTTGCTGGAGGGGTTAGGACTTGGGATGGACCTACCGGGTCCTGGGGTACTCACTGCTAAGAGAGCTGCAACACTAAGGGCCAGACGTAGCAAAAAAATATTTTGCGAGTTGCAAATTGGGAGTCACAGCGACTCACAATTTGCAACTCGCAAAATATTATGCAGAAAGGTGTCTCAGACACCTTCTGCAACTCGCTATGGGGTCGCAAAGACCCACCTCATGAATATTAATGAGGTGGGTCGCAGTTTGCGACCCCATAGCGAGTCAAAGCACTCACAGGGATGGTGGCCTGCTGGAGACAGCAGACCACCATGTCTGTGACTGCTTTTAAATAAAGCAGTTATTTTTTTTCTTTTGGCAGCCCGTTTTCCTTAAATGAAAACGAGCTGCAAAACGAAAAACTTCCGAAATCATTTAGTTTCGTTTTTTTCAGAGTAGGCAGTGGTCCATAGGACCACTGCCTGCTCTGAAAAAATATTTTGTGGGGCATTCACAAAGGGGAAGGGGTCCCATGGGGACCCCTTCCCTTTTGCAAATGTGTTACCATCCACTTCAAGTGGATGGTAGCTGCGAGTTGGTTTGCGACCGCATTCGCGGTCACAAACCAACTCAGCATGGTGATGCGGTCGCAAATAGGAAGGGAACACGCCTTCCTATTTGCGAGTCGCAGCCTCAAATTGCGAGTCGGTACCGACTTGCAATTTGAGGTTGTGCATCGCGTTAAGCCTTTTGCGCGTCGCAAACTGCATTTTTCGCAGTTTGCGACGCGCAAAAGGCTACCTACATCTGGCCCTAAGACACTTTTGACTGTTATCAAAAAGGCCTACTGGTGAGCATTCCCTGGGTCCGTCGATCAGGGAATGGGGAATAACCTCAATCTCATTGTGAGGAACAGGTGGAGCAAGGTCTTGACAGTGAAACACCAGAGCCTCAAGGGAGAAATGTGTAGTTGTTAGTGAATGCCGTAACCTTCCTTTGAATTGATAGAGTAAGAAAGAAAATGCTTCTTTTTGTTATAAAAATAAGTATTTGACTGGACATTGATTTAGTGCTGTTGCTGCCCGCTATTTGAGATATAAACCATGTTCACTGATCTATATACATTCCCCACTCCTCCCCGAGGGAGCCTTAGACTGGTCCTTCAAATCTACCACTGTAAGTCCAGTGCAGAAGGGGAATTTGGCCCAGTTGCTCAGGATCTATAGTAGACGAGGCCCGAGACATCACACGTAAAAATCTCATTCCCCACAGTTGGGGCCCATTAGCCCCGGCGTGTGTCATAGCCCTCTGAAAGGGGTTCTGACACATGGTATGAGTTCAGAAGCATGGATGGATTTTACCTCAGTGAGCATATACTAGACATTTGACACGCTCTGTGAAAACAAATCGTGCATTTTGCTCATGTTAGACACCAAGTAGCAAATAAAACCAATGCAGGACTCCTTGGTAAGGTCTGGTGCCTGCCACTGTTGAGGAATTTTACCTAGATGCCGATGGTGCCAAGCCAATGGTACCCCAACAAGCCAGCACCAGTAATTACAGAAGAAGCCAGTGATGGCCTGTACAAAGACATCCGTATGGATTTAAGTCCCTGCTGGATGAACCTCACATACTGTTATTGACAGATGCCTATTTGAAATTTCCAGTAGTAGAGATACTTACCAGTACAAACATTGAACAGACACAGAGATGGCTGGAAAGGATTTTTGCCATATTTGGACTACTGAAAACACTGAAGGTGGACAATGGTCCTCTGTTCCAAGAAGGTGATTTCAAGGACTATGTAGAGTGGCTAGGGATATTGCCCATCTCAAAATAGCCCCCAGGTTGCCTCAAAGCAATGGAGAAGTTGAAATAGTAATGAAGGTTCTTAATAAAGCATACGCATTGGGTTAAAGCAGCAGGAGGACGTAGCGATGGTGCTTCACAGGTTCCTAGGGGCCTGCAGGCACTGCACAGCACCACTCAATATTGAACAGCTGATGTAATATTTGAGCAAGCCATACAAGACGTGATATCCCACGCAAAGCCCTGACCTCCCCATCCCTAAATGTAGATCCTAGTCAACAGCGGTGGGCACATAACACAATAGAGCCAGTCGAGCTTGACACTCTACAGAATCAGACATTGCACTAAGGGCCAGATGAACGACCTTTTGTTTTGCGACTTGCAATTTGCGATCCGTGTGGGAATCGCAATTTGCGAGTCACAAAACAAAATGTACAACAGTGTTAAGTACACTGTTTGCGATTCCATCGGGGTTGCAAATGACCTACCTCATCAATATTAATGAGGCAGGTCGCAATTTGCGATCCCATTGGTAATGATCACACTTACAGGGATGGTGGTCTGATGGGGTCAGCAGACCACCATGTCTGTGACTGCTTTTTAAATAAAGCAATTGTATTTTTTTTAAATGCAGCCTGTTTTCCGAAAAGGAAAAAAATTTAAAGTTTTCTTTTCATTTTTTTCAGAGTAGGCAGTGGTCCATGGGACCATCCCTGCTCTGAAACAATATTTTCACTTCCATTCACAAAGGGGAGGGAGTCCCTTGGGGACCCCTTCCCATTTGTGAGTAGGTTAGCACCAATTTGAAATTGGTGTTAACAGCGATTGTTTTGCAACCGCATTCACGGTCACAGAACAATCATATATACCACTGCAACTCGCAATTAGGAAGGGACGCCCTTGGAACACCCCTTCCTAATTGCTACTTGCAAACCCTTTTTGCGATTCGGTAGATAGATTACCGAAGTGCAAAATTGGGTTTGTACATTGGGAAATGCTTTTTTTTGCCGCAAATGGCCCGATTCTGAGACTCTGGCCGTTTGCGACAAGAGAAAATCTTTGTACATCTTGCCCTTAGTGACTTGGTACTAGTGTGCAATAGGTAGAGTCGAGGCAAGTTTCACCTACCATTTGACTAACACTCCTGGTTAATAACAAGGAGACAAGGGACAATGATTACTGTAACGTGCAGGGAATACCAAGAATGTGTCAACCTTTAAAAAGTGAAGAGGACACCTCTAGAGAGCAAATAGAGATCCAGACGTTGTAGATGATGAGAGTATCAGAGGTCAGATAGGGCGCTGGGGTTGCAGGCAACCTGGCACAGCCAGAGTCATGGGTTCAGAGACCAAACATAGTCCCAGTATCCCTAGAATTAGTGAGAGAGATTCCAGAGGCTGTCATAGTTGGACTCTTGCTCGAGGCAAGACTGCTGGTTTAGAGATGACAGCACTTATGTTTGTAGGCGACTAAGCCAATCCTACAACAAGTCGCAAATGTCGGCCCAATCCTCCCGCTCTCAAGCAGTACCTCACCTAAAACCCAAACAGTAAAATGTGATTTCTGGCAGCCTTTGCGCATGGACTCAAAAGTGCGACATCTCAGGGGAGTCGCGGTTAACTGGAGATTACCCTTTTCTCACATGAGCTACAAGTCTCAGTCACACACAGGCAGTGAAGGAGATGCAGTAAAGTTTTCAATAGTTTTTATTAACAAGACTGCAATTTACTGTGTGATGCATGGGCTTCAATGATTAGGATAATCAACAATCCAAGAAACAGAATCGTAAAAACACCACTACAACAACATAAGATGTAAAATAGGCCCTAATACCTTAGCACAATGAACCTAATTTCTAACCTAAAAATAGCTAGGTGTGATAAACCTAATCTGTCAGTACCATGTCCATGAGAAGAGCCCCCAACCCTTGTTACCCCGGAGTGAGGTCTCTAGATCAGACTCCGTGGGGACACGAAGGGTGGGTCTGCATCAAGGCAACATGTAGCATAGATAGCGTTGATGGCATCTGGTGGGAATCTCTCTGATAACCTTATTTGCATGATATGTGTTTATACAGATCTTGTAGGACCCCTGACGCAGGTATATTCCCAAACAATAGATAAGAAGGTATGCTTGGGGCGGCAAATATATAAACAATTCCTTGAAAAAGTATATTATGTTATTGTCACATGTAAGTGGGAAAGTACATGATGTGAATACCTATGTTTCTCCAGCATTGGATCTTTCATAGATTCACATGCTTGAATCATCCCCGTCGTCGAGGTGGGAGCCTCACGGTAAATTTAAATATATAAAAAGCAGTAAGTCAGTAAAAATAAAACCAGTAGGCCCAAGTAGGCCTCATAAGGTATTTTACAGTCTATCCACTTTGTTTTGTGAAAAGACCCAAACTTGAGTATCAACCAATCAGGATTCAGCCCCTCCCAAACACTCCCAACAGAGGCTGAATTCCCTCAGATTTTCTACCGCACGTCGTGTGAAGGGAGTCTCCCTGAGCTCTGCTCAGTTTTTTTCCTATTTTCTGACTGAAGATTGTTTTTTCTCTCAGGAAACTAGTTACAACTTTACTATGTCTGAAAAGGCAAAGAAGGGTCTGTTCAGAGACTGTGACAACTGTGGGAAGAAGAGACTACATATTGATGACCCCCACAAGAAGTGTATTTACTGCCTTCATCCAGACCATAAGGTGAGAGACTGCAAAATCTGTCGCACCTTTAGTCAAAAAACCCTCAAAGACCGAGAGGGTAGACTTCTCTTATGGCTGCAAAAACAGAAAGCCTTAGAGCATCCTTCATCAGACAGCGAAGAGTCACCACAAACTTCTCGCCCTCAGAAAAGAACAGGTGAGACAGATAGAGGTGCGGATGAACCACCAAGAAAAATGCACAAAAAGACTAAACAAGTCTTAACTGAAGAGGCAGTTAAACATGGACCAAAAAAGGTTCATTCAGAACCTACTACGCCGTTACACCGGAAAAGCACCTCAAAGAAACCATCCCTGTCTCTGTCACCACAAAAAGAGTCAGAAAAACTCTTTTTGGTGAAAAAACAACCGTCGACGACCGCCCCGTCGACGACAGTGTCGACGGTAACAGCGACCACGGTATCGTCGACGTTCACAACACCATCCTCACCAATGATTATGACGTCGTCGCCTTTGTCATCGACGACGATTATTACTGCAAAAATCTTCAAAAGAGCTTCGTCGGCAACCACATCGTCGACAGCGGAGTCCTCCTGGGTTCACAAATCATCCAGGGCACTCCCATCTACGCAAACTACGTCGGCGAAGCGACCGTCGTCGCTAAAATACCCGTCGACGAAGGGACCGTCAACTAAGGAAAAGACGCAGTCATGGACGGAAGCGTCGACGAGAGACCCGTCGACGAGAGACCCGTCGACGACAGTACAGTTGACGACAGTACCGTCGACGAGGGAGCCGTCGACGAGGGAACCGTCGACGAGGGAACCGTCGACGATGGATCCTACGATCACCACAGCATTAACAGTTTACAAACCTTTGGACATTTCACCAGCTCATTCCTCATACCATCATGAGGACTCCACCAGATTCTTACCCCTTTCCCTTATTAATATAGGGGACAAGCCATCTGACATTTTGCCGATGCATACATCACCAAGTAAGGTGCTGCCATACCCACCGCAACATCTTTTAGACAATGAGGATGATGATGTTCAAGGCATGTTTGGGGCAGCTAGTAGCCCGTCCCAACTAAATGTCAAATGTCAAGAGTTTGATGAAGAAGAGGATCAACATTACCAGCATAGTTATGCTTCAACATCTTATCCACAGGCAAACCAACCATCGCCTCTAGCTATGCCTAGCACATTAGTGACAGATTTACAACATATGTTGAAGGACTACTATAAAAGGTTCCCACCGTCAACTCAGTCCACGCCACCTAGACCTCAGAGTTACCAGCAAGCTCAAACTACTAATGTTTCCGAAACGCCACAGGCTAGTAGACCTGTAACTAGCCAAGCTCCGGAAGCTTACCTCTCGTCGGACGACGAAAGGGAAGAGGGCGAGCTAGCAGATTCAGCGGCTAGTGAATGGGACGACTATCTCGTTCCCACACCATCTCCACCTCCAGCAGCTCCAGTGGATTCTCCTCCAGAAGACATAGGAGGTTTTCATAATATCATAGAGAGAGCGGCGAAACGTTTTGGTCTGGAAATTGTTTCCCATGAAACTGAGTGTTTTTTGTATGACTTTAAAGAGCCATCAAAGAGATCTGTAAGAGCCATACCTATTGTGGATTTCTTGTGGCAGGAGGGTTTGAAGGCAATGAAAAACCCGGCAACAGTGCCTTCACAAATGCCAAGGCTAGAGAAAAAATACAAGGCCCCAGATGATTCTCCGGCCTGTTTAGTCTCACAACCGAAACCTGACTCGGTTATATCACAGGCGGCTCAACGACGATCCAAAAACCCCTCTACACCTATTGCGTCTCCCCCAGACAAAGAGGGAAGGAGACTAGACAATATCGGTAAGAAATTCTCCTCGGTTGCTGCAGTAACGGTCAAGGCGGCAAATTCCCTCGCTATCCTGGGAAGGTACGATCGGCAGATGTGGGCAGATATGTCCGTTTTTGTAGATTCACTGCCAGAAGATATCAAGGTGGAAGCTAAAAAGGTCTTGCAGGAGGGAGAAAGGGTTTCCGCAGAGATAATAGACAGTGCAATAGATATTTCCCTCACTGGCTTTCGACAATTAGCTGGAGCAGCAGTCCTGCGCAGACAAGGGTGGCTTAAAGCTACTTCATTCAGACCAGAAGTCCAGACTCGTGTTCTCGACATGCCCTTCGATGGAGAGAGTTTGTTTGGCAAACATGTCGATGATATGCTGCAGGCTATCAAGACGGATACCGATACGGCAAAATCCCTAGGTACCCTGCAATATAAAAAACTACCTTTTCGTGGAGCAAGGGGTAGAGGTAATTACTCCTTTCGAGGTGGATACCAACAATACAGGTCACAATATACATCTTCCTCCACAGGACCAGGACATCAGCACCATCAACAACAGCAGCATTATCGATTACCACCAGCCGCAGCTTACAAACATCCGGCTAGAGGAAGAGGAGCTGCCCGAGCAAGAGATACAGGCAGAAAGCAATGACCAGCGGATAATCTCAACACCTCCCCAATCAATATTGAAGGTCGGAGGTCGCATCAATTCTTATTTCCCCAAGTGGAAGGCTATAACATCGGACAGATGGGTACTAGATGTGGTGACCAGAGGTCATACTCTGGAATTCATCCAAACACCACCGAGTGTCCCTCCATCGGGTACACCGCCTCTGAGGTTGAGCCAACTTCTCAGGGAAGTAAGGATAATGCTAACAAAAGGAGCAATAGAACCAGTCCCTTTATCTCAAAGGAACAAGGGATTCTATTCCCGGTTTTTCCTTCTCAAGAAACCCTCAGGAGACTGGCGCCCCATCCTGGACTTGAGAGCACTAAACAAGTTTCTAAAGAAACAATCGTTCAGGATGGTAACGTTGCAGGATGTCCTGCGTCTCTTAAACACGGGCGATTGGATGGCATCCCTAGACCTCCAGGATGCTTATTTTCATATCCCCATATATCGCAACCATCGCAAATTTTTAAGGTTCAGGGTAGGAAGTATGCACCTCCAATTCCGGGTTCTACCATTCGGTCTCAAATCAGCCCCCAGAATCTTCACAAAAATGCTAGCTCCAGTAGCAGCACATCTTCGCCAGGCAGGTATCCAGGTCTTCCCTTACCTGGACGACTGGCTTATAAAGGCACCCTCAAAATTCCAAGTAACAAATCATATTTCCTATTGCCTTCATTTGTTACACAGCCTGGGGTTTGTAGTCAACTACCAGAAATCTCAGATATACCCCAAACAAGAATTGAGTTTCTTGGGAGCAATTTTGGACACAGTACGCAGCAAAGCGTACCCATCACACGAGAGGAAACAAAAGTTAACCTCGTTGGCAAACAACCTATCCAGAAAAAAGTTCGTTTCAGTCCGCATCTACAAATCATTGCTCGGAATGATATCATCGTGCATTCCGCTAGTCCCAGATTGCAGGCTCCATATGCGACCCCTGCAAGAGCAATTGGACATACAATGGACACAAGTCCTCGGCTCCTTCGAAGACAAGATTCGCATAACGCCTCTAATGAAGAACACTATGAGGTGGTGGGCGACTCCAACCAATTTCTCAAAAGGGCTGTCTTTTCTTCTTCAAACACCAAGTTACATAGTAACAACGGATGCCTCTCTCGAAGGATGGGGTGCACATTGCCAGGACCTGCAAATCAGCGGAATCTGGAATCAGCAAGAGAGCCAGCTCCACATAAATTATCTAGAACTCAAAGCAATACACTTAGCTCTAAAAGCTTTCTTGCCAAAGATACAATGTTCAAGCGTCTTAATCCGGACGGACAACATGACCAGCATGTTTTATCTAAACAAGCAAGGAGGCACAAGGTCCCTACAACTCTCGCAGCTAGCCCAACAAATTTGGACATGGGCCATCAAACACAATATTTCACTAAAAGCGGAGCATGTGCCAGGACAGATCAATGTTCTAGCAGACACCTTGAGCAGGACAGTAATTCCTTATCACGAGTGGGAGCTAGACCAGAAAACTCTCAATGGCCTGTTTCTATTATGGGGCAAACCAAACTTAGACCTATTTGCCACTCTCGAGAACAAGAAATGCCAGTTCTACGCAAGTTGGCTTCCCCAAAAAGATTTGTGGGGGAATGCGTTTTCGATGAGATGGTCAGGAGTTTATGCCTACGCTTTTCCTCCGATCCCGCTCATTCCGAGAGTCATCAGAAAAATGAAGACGGAGGGGTGTCGACTTCTACTCATAGCTCCCAGATGGCCCAGACAAATATGGTATACGGAGCTCCTCATGCTCTCCGAACGACCACATCTACCACTCAGACAGAGTCCGACTCTTTTAACGATGCACCAGGGACAAGTCACACACCCACATCCGTCGTCTCTTCATTTGTCGGCTTGGCTCCTGAACACAATGAATACTTAAATCTCAAAATCTCCGCAGAGTGTAGAGACATCTTAGCAAAAGCTAGAGCTGACACTACCAACAAAACCTATAGACTTAAATGGAAACGGTTTTGTGTTTGGTGTGCAGCGGAAAATATACATCCTTTATCTTCTACTCCGGAACAGATACTTCCATATCTCCTGCTCCTGGCAAAATCAGGACTTGCATATTCTTCCATACGGGTACATCTGGCAGCAATCTCCAGATACCGCAGATCACCAGATAGACTCTCTTTGTGTTCCACAAGAATTGTCAAACAATTTATGAAGGGCCTTTTTCGGGTCTTCCCGCCAATTAGGAAACCCCCGCCTCTATGGTCATTGAATGTTGTGTTGATGCAACTCATGAAAGCTCCTTTTGAGCCGATCCACAAGGCTGACCTAAAATTCCTAGCATGGAAAACAGCGTTACTGTTAGCTCTTACTTCGGCAAAGAGAGTCAGTGACATTCAGGCTTTCACCATCAAACAGCCGTTCCTCCAGTTTACAAACTCAGGTGTCATCCTGCGGACAAATCCTAAATTCATTCCGAAAGTTCCCTCAACATTTCATTTAAATGAACCAGTCATCTTAAAAACCTTTTTTCCAAATCCGCAAACAGTGGCGGAAAGAACATTACATTCTCTCGATATTAAAAGATGTTTAAAGTTTTATCTACAGAAAACTCACGCCATCCGCCAGTCGGATCAATTATTTGTAGCGTTCGGCGGAACAAAGAAGGGACACGCGGTGTCCAAACAAACTTTAGCAAGATGGATTGGCCTGGCGATTCAATTCTGCCATTCAAAAGCAGGAAAGCCGCTCCACACCAAGGTGAGAGCCCACTCTACAAGATCGGTAGCCACTTCAGCGGCACTCTTTGCAGGTGTACCACTACATAGCATCTGTAGAGCAGCAACATGGTCCAGCCAACACACATTTACAAGACATTACTGTTTAGAGGAGACAAACCAGGTCGATACAGCAGTGGGACAAGCAGTGCTGAGGCATCTATTTCGTTAAGGTGAGCCTCTTACACATCCCACCACCACACTCGAGGTATGGTCATTAATGGTTCATTTTCTTCTACTGTTTAACGTGTCGTATTCTCCATAATAATAGCATAGACTGTGTCAGGATTTCCTGCCACACACATTTTATTGCTTTTATATTCGTATGTTTGTGAATATAAATATAATTATATGTAAGTGCATATTTAAAACTGAACTAATGTGAATCACATCACGTATAGAATTACGATGGAATTACAGTCAATGTAATTCAGTAAGTAAGAAAACATTACTGCTCGTTACTCGGATTCAAGCATGTGAATCTATGAAAGATCCAATGCTGGAGAAGAAAATTAGTTACTTACCTGTAACTGCAGTTCTCCAGTATTGGTATCTTTCATAGATTCACATGCGACCCACCCTCCTCCCCTCAGAGGCTCCCCTATTATACAGATATTAAACTTCACACTCCTAATAGAAAATCTGAGGGAATTCAGCCTCTGTTGGGAGTGTTTGGGAGGGGCTGAATCCTGATTGGTTGATACTCAAGTTTGGGTCTTTTCACAAAACAAAGTGGATAGACTGTAAAATACCTTATGAGGCCTACTTGGGCCTACTGGTTTTATTTTTACTGACTTACTGCTTTTTATATATTTAAATTTACCGTGAGGCTCCCACCTCGACGACGGGGATGATTCAAGCATGTGAATCTATGAAAGATACCAATACTGGAGAACTGCAGTTACAGGTAAGTAACTAATTTTCATATCACTTATCTTTGACACCTATAGTGACGCCTTCACAGAGTGGCACTGATAATGTGAAATTAAAACATCTTCCTAACTACAAACATAGCAGCCGTGTTGGACAAAATAATTAAATAAATGTGCTAAAACAGAGCAGGCTAAGTAGGTTAAAAGTCACTAGGTGACTGGGCACAGGCTGCAAGCCAGAAGGCTAAGCTAAACTCCTGATTCCCATTAAAACTAATTAGAATCCACAACAAGGCACACTAGAATACACACCCCATGCTATACCATGATCTTTTTGCCTTTCTCACAAGCAACCAGCAGCAGCTAGGGCACTTTTGCCACTCTAATTTGCTTTCCCTGTGTTTTTTCCATTTACCCAACAGTTTAGTTTGTTTCTCGCTTTTTACTAGTTTTTTTAACTTTCAAACCATGCATGCCAGACAAAACCCCAGATTTAAAAACACAGAAATCACAGTCATGGTGCATGCGATCATTAGGGTAGAGCCTCTTGTGTTTGGAGCCCTTGTCAAAACCATAGCTGTCAATCAGTAAAGGAAACTGTGGGAAGAGAATTGTCTCAAGAGTGCATGCTATCTCTAACAGCAGGCGCCAATCAGGAAGCGCTGGAATGATCTACGGAGTATAGTAAGATTCCCTGGCTTTCAAAACCTACCTAGAGGTCCAGCAGACTAGTGCCCCACTGACAGGTGTCCCAGGACTATGAACCTCTTACCTTGGGAGAAAAAGGTGTATAGGATCCTACACACTGAAGACATTGCAGGAATCTCAGGAGGAGTGGAGACCTGTAAGCACAAGCATAGTATATTAGCCACCAACTATTAACTTTTTTCTTTGTAGTATACTAAATGGATTTGTGTCATGTAATTCCCCAAAAATATTTATAATCTATATATCAACCATAAATGTATTGCAAGTGTTCTGATAAGTACTTCTGGAGACCACCTTTCATACTAAAATATAATGCTGCAACATCTATTCAACTCATTTCCTTTTCAAGCTTTTATCAAAACAGCTGTGAGAAATTGGGTTGATGGTCGAAGGGTTTGGGAACCCTTCTCAAGCAACAGCCACAATCCTTGTCAGGGTGAACTACAAAAAGTCAGTAGCTTGGCACAAAAGCAGTCAGGCTTAAATTAGAGGCAATATATTGAGGTTCTTTGTGTGAGAGCAGGCATAGTCTTTTGAAGTGTAAGTGGGGCTGTGCACAGCTCCACCTCCACATCCTGCCTGAGATGGCCCATCCAGGCACACCATTGTGTGGTTGTCTGAGAGGAATACACAAAGGCCAATAGCCAACCACACTCAGTTCATGTGACCCAGGAACAGGCTACAACACCAAATGTGTAGACCGAGAAAATTACAATTTTTTAGGGGTTTATTTTGCCAAGTCAAATTCAGGGACATCTTAAGGATTTTGGATCCCTGACCCAAACATATATTTGGGGGGCCCAGTTCAACGCAGTTTTGAATTTATGAACCAAGTTTAGCTCTTTCATGCCCTCTGTAGCCAGGTCATTGAAAGTGCAGAGATACACTTGTCCAAATTCGAAATGTATTTACACCTAATATTCAAGGAAAGTGATGTGGGTTTTCAATATTGTAACACAGCAGCAGATCACTGATATCACTGTAAATCATCTCTGTGACACCATCCCATTTCTAGGTCCTGTTTTGATCTGAAATAAACTTTTTTATGGATGTTGCTTGAAACATCAACACATTTTTTCTTTCTGTGAAATGTGTGACCTGCATATACACATAAAGTAAGACAATTCATGTTATGTTCTTTGTATGGCCCTTGTCCACATCATTAGTGGTCAAAACAGTGTAATAATTGCTATTTAAGTGTAGGACAGTTGCTAAGTCATTACATAACCTACATGGAGTCTCTCTTTAGTGCACTACACAACAGCTGTTACCACTTTAGTGGTCAATGACTACAGCTGCCATAATGCTTTCAAATTGCTATAATTGCTTTATGTAATGTCACTCTTATCATGCCATATCTTGGACTCATAAGACATCTCTGTAAGTGTTATATTCTTCAAACAATCCATGTCCACACTCTTCAAATCATACATAGTTTAAGGAGCGTTACGTGTGTTACTTTTGCCTTTAGTTTTACATTCACAATGTGTAACCCTTGATTTCTATTTACCATGGAACCTATTGTGTATTTAACAATCTGAAGTATTTACATGTTGTTGCTTCCCTTTACAAGGTATGTCTCATGTCGTATAAATGTCACAATAAAATAATATAGTTATCACATATAAAATAACAATGACAATATCTGGATGAGTAAGGGAGCCTAACATGATAATAGACTGGATATCAATCTAGGCAGATGAGTTACAAGTGTGATGTGATAGAAGTACTGACGCTATTACTTCATCATACTAAGGAACATTTTTTGAATATATGTTTGACTGAAGAAGTGGGAAATTATGCTATAGTAAGATGTATTAAGCTCTCCCCTCCCTTAACATCCTCTGCATGTTTATCAATGTTGTGTTAAACGTTCATAATTTGTAAATACCATTACACTCATACTATTACAGAAAGATGTTTTAACACTCTTCATGTGATTTTATATTGTAGGACCAGCTCCTAAAGCAGAAGGTCCAAGAACGAATACTATGACCACCAGTAAAAATCATGCAAAAGCATTCAGTGAGGAGACAACTCCTGCTGGTCTTGATCCAGATAAGGAGGAGCCTGGTCCTTCAGGTGTGTCTGGGAAGGCTGTTGGGTGACCCTTACTCTGCCTACCTCCAGTTATACCACCCTTGTTGTGTCTCCCCTTCAACAACAGCCAGTAGTCGTCACTGATTACTGTGGCCTAACATCACAACATCTGCAGTGCACGCTCCAGTCCTGACTCCTGTACTGGAGACTACAACACCATCAGCAGGTGAGCCAGGACCCAGTGTTATGGTGCCAACTCTGCCAAGGCCACAGGATAGTGTGGGTAAGGATAGGGCAGCATTTGGACAACAGAGTGAGTGCACCCATGCCCATAGTGTTTGGGAAACTATGGGCCAAACTATCACTGGGACAACCTCTCGGCATGAAGCACAGATGGGCCAGGTCAAAGAGCTTCTCTGAGGCAACACAGAGCTCATGGGTGGCATCAAGCAGTTGCACAGGGAGCACAATGACCTAATTGAGAAGCACATATCTGTTTAGTGCTCCGTGCCTTGTGTGGTGTGGGGTGGGTTTTGAGACATATGCACGGCTGTTTATGAGTTATAAATCCCTTTCTGGGCACCCAGAACATCAGAGGATCATACTCCAGCCTCTTCTACAGAAAGGGAGGCACTGTAACCCCAGGAGATACCTGCCATCATCTCTAACCTGACAACTGTTGAGCCAAAAGTCACCCTTAGGAGGGGTCAATCATTAGGACTGGTGGGAGAGGATCCCGCCAAAACTACCATCAAGAGGTGCAAGTAATTTGTTCCTGCGTAACTGCAAAAGTGGATCTTGGGACAATTCTTTCAATACATTTGCCTTCTGGGGATATTTTGTATTTTGAACATGTTCTCCAAATAATTGTGGCTGGAACCTTAAAGATATCATCCATCTTGTTTGTCAACTCTGTGTTTGATATTTTGTCATTTTCTAAATTTTTCTTTGTATTCGTATTCCACAGTAATCATTGTGGCCCTCATTACGACCCTGGCGGTGAGTGATAAAGTGGCAGAAATACCACCAACAGGCTGGCGGTAAGTACCGCTAAATTATGACCATGGCAGAGGTAACTCCTATAGACAGCCCATGTACCACACCAACCATCAGGGCCGAATCAACACTCACCACGACGGTAGCCGCCAACAGCCAGGCGGAACACAAAGTACCGCCCACCATATTTTGACCCTGCAATCCGCCAACTTTTCCAGGCGGTACCAACACTATCAAAAGCCTGACGGAAACACATCACAGAAGAGAAAGGACTCACCATGGGAGACACAGGGAAGAACAACGCCGCCATGGAACCCGAACTGCAAGTATTCCCTTTGATGATCTACGTTATGCTCCACGTGGAACACTGACGAAGACGACGACGGTGAGTACAGCTGCCTAGCACACAAGGGAGGGAAACGAGAGTGACACGCACAACACACACTATTCACACACACCATACACACAACCAGCTGCACAAGAAAAACAGTTTGCCCCCGAAACACAGTAGAATAATGCAAGGACAACAGGAATGGACAAAAGTGATTGTAATCAAATCAACATCTAAAATACTTGATTGATTTGTCAATGAAACAGATTTGTCCAATGTTCAAAGGGCCCACATGGTTACAGGGCAAAGTCTAAGGACCAACTCGAATCCTGACTTCATCCGGATAGAACACTGCGGGGGCATCATTTTGCAAATGGGCAGGCACCTCGGGGGGGAGGGGCATGGGGCACCTCAGCCAGATGCGTGAACAAGCCCACTGGCTCTGGATAGGGCTCCACGCCCATTTCTCTGTCCTGGGGAGTGCAAGGGCACAGTCTCAGTTGAGTGACTTTCCCACTGTTTCTGGATGGGGCTTCATGCCCACTGCTCTGTCCTGGGGAGTGCAAGGCCACAGTCTCTCAGGTGGGTGACTTTCCCACTGGTTCTGGATGGGGCCCCTCGTACATCAGCCCATGGAGGGTGGCCTACATGGTGTCCACTGGCGGTGATGGCTGCAGTGGCGGGGTGGAAGGAGGTGCCTCCTGGGCAGCCTATGCACTTGCTGATGGCTGCAGTGCCGTGGTAGATGGAGGTGCCTCCTGGGCAGCTTCTGCACTTGCTGATGGCTGCAGTGTTGTGGTGGATGGAGGTGCCTCCTGGGCAGCATCTGCACTTGCTGATGGCTGCACTTCATCACCTGGCGGTGGGGGCCCCATGACAGCTGGTAGTGGTGGAGGTGTCACCTTGGAGTGCTTTGTCTCCTCCATTACATGGGGCGTGGATTCCTTACCCTTCCTGGCAGGGGTAGATGGCCTCTTCCCCTTCTTGGATGGAGGTGCAGGCTCCTGCCCTTTCTTGGATGGAGGTGTAGGCTCCTTCCTCTTCTTGCATGGAGGTGCAGGCTCCTTCCCCTTCTTGCCTGGAGGTGCAGGCTTCTTCCCCTTCTTGCCTGGAGGTGCAGGCTCCTTCCCCTTCTTCGATGGAGGAGTGCTACCACTGTCCCCGTGGACTGTTTGGCTGAGATGCTGGGCTGGGTCTTTGGTACCCTGCTCATACAGGCAGGACGGTGGGGGGATGGGTTTTGGGAAGAGGTCATGTAGGGCAAGGAAAAATATTTTAGGAACGTGGGGCAGGAGGAGTAAGGAGTGATGGGAGTGGAGGTTGAGGGAGTGGTTGTAGGAGGTGTATGTCTGCTGGATTTGGGTGCAGGTGCATGGGCAGTATGCTGATGTGAGGTAGATGGCTCTTTGGTGTGTGAGTGCTTTCGTTTGTGGTCTTTAGGAGGGGGATAGACAGGGTGGGAGAGGGCAGAGGGGAACGTGCATGGCTGTTGTGGAGGTGTCTGCTAGTGAGGTGTGTGTGCTGCTTGGTGTGGTGATGCTGGTGGTGGATGTTGGTGCAGTGCATACAGGTGTGAGCGTGGACGTGACTGGGAGGGAGGTAGAATAAGAGGATCAGGGGGAGACAGTGGAGGCAGTGAATGTTGTTGTGTCTGCAACTGTTGTTTGCGTGGGTGCTTGTGGGATGGTGTGTGGTGGTTGTGTTTTTCCTGTGCCATTCTTGGGTGTTGTCCTGTGTGCATGCTCGTCTGTATGTGTGCCTGGGATGGGTTGGGGTTGAGGAGAATGGGACTGGGAAGTGGTAGTTGGAGGGGGGGCGGTAGAAACAGGGACAATGGCTGCCATCAGAGAGGAGGCCAGAGCCTGAATCGATCTCTGTTGGGCCGCCAAACCACTGTGAATGCCCTCCAGGAATGCATTGCATTGCTGCATCTGGGATGCCAGCCCCCGAATGGCATTCACAATGGTTGATTGCCCTACAGAGATGGATCTCAGGAGGTCAATAGCCTCCTCACTAAGGGCAGCAGGGATCAGTGGGGCAGGGCGTGAGGTGCCTGGGGCGAAGGGGATGCCCACCCTCATAGGCAACTCGCTGAGGGGCTGCTGGGAGGGCGGTGCTGGTACAGGGGTGGTGGCAGTACCTGCAGCAGGGGTGGTCACAGAGGTGTCCCCCACCACCAGGGAGCTTCCACCGAAGGAGGTATCTGAGTCTGTGTTGTCTCCTCCAGTCTCTGCTGTAGTGCTCCCCTCACCCTCCATCCCACTGGTTCCCTCGGCATCAGTGGACTCTGCCTCCTGGCTCCTGTGGGATACAGCTCCCTCTGTCGCCGGTGCCCCTGCACCTCCGCCAGATGATGCTAATGCACACAAGAACAGGATGACAAAACAAGAAAAGGAAGGAGAGACAAAGGATACACTGGGTCAATGACTGCACCAACACCCCTAATTGCATACACATTCACCGTCGCACACAGGGAACAGGCATAAGCACAGTGCATTGCACTACCAGTGATATGGCTAGTCACTAAGCCAAGATGAGGACCACACACAGCCAACTGCAGTACTCCTGGGACCCACGATGCCCTGCCTGAACTGGACTGCTAACAAGCTAGGTTACCTGTATGTGCCATACACCCATTACCCTTCAGATGACCCACGCTGTAATGTCTGGCCTGGCCTTAGGGGCACCCACTAACACACATCCACCACCCGGATACCACCCCACCAGCTAAAATATGTGATGATACCCACTGTACTCACCCCCTTGTAGCTGTTCTGAGTCCCTCAAGCGTCCATCCAGCTCAAGGTAGGACACCGCCAGTATGCGGGCCAGCAAGGGGGGGTCAGGGTCCGACAGGCACCCCTTCCATGTTGGGAGGCCATCCCCAGCTAGGCCTCTGCAGTCTTCCGTGCCCAGCGTCTCAGATCCTCCCACCATTTCCGACAGTGGGTGCTCCGCCTGCCATAGCCCCCAAGGGTCCGCACATCCTTGGTGATGGCACACCATATTCCCTTCTTTTGATGGGCGCTGACCTGCAGAGTCAATAAAGACAGGAGAACACCATTCAACAAACAGTCTAGCCTGTCACAGAAATGGCCCACCATACCTGTTTCCATCACAATTGACACACACATAGCCCTGCGCACATCATGTACACTGCCACAAGACATTCCCCCACACCCCCACCCTCCTTACACGATGCTTGCACACACATGTCCATGCATCCTTCCCACATACATCGTACCGAAACTGTACTCACCTGTTGGTCTGGAGGCCCATACAGCTGTCCCTACTGGGGTAGGACCCCATCCACCAGTCACTCCAACTCCTCCGAAGTGAAGGCTAGGGCCCTTTCCCCGGTCACACGAGCCATGGTAGGTTCCAGACACAGGTCACAGCAGCACATGCAGTTTAGGTCCTCTCCTGTTGAAGGTCAGGAAACAAGTGAGGAATCAGATAGAAAATGGCGGTCACGTCCGCAGCGATGTACACCTTCACCGCCGGCGTACATCCCCATTGGCCACTGTACCCCATGGAGCCCCATATTTTCCAATGAGGAATTGCATGGCGGTGCAAGGCCGCCTTCCGCCACGACGCCCAACGTCGGCGGAGTTACCTAACTTCCACCTGTCCGTAAGTACAGGACAGGCGGTCGCCATTTTAGGGGGCAGTCATATCGACAATAACTGCGCCACAGATTAGATTGGCACATACTTCACCATTAACACTGTCCCAATACATAAGTGCACCATGTGGACTGCAGTTGTGGTTTTGTTGTTTCAATTGTGACAGCCTACTCACTCTTGTGTCCCTTAGATACCTACCGCTGCGGATGAATAGGAGATGGAGACATACCCCCGTGTACAGACCCCTGGTGGACTTAGCTACACAAGAGGACAGGCACATTATCCTCACCTATAGACTGGACAGGGCCACAATCACAGAGCTGTGTGCCCAGTTGGAGCCTGACCTGATCTCATCTATCCGTCACCCTACTGGGATCTCCCCTCTTGTGCAAGTGCTGTCAGTGCTCCATTTTCTGGCAACTGGTTCTTTCAAAGTGACAGTGGGCTTGGCAGCAGGAATCTCAAAGCCAATGTTCTCAATAGTGCTGGCAAGGGTTTTGTCTGCCTTGTTCAAACACATGTACAGCAACATCGCTTTCCCCCAAGTGATAGATTTGGCCACTGTGAAGGCTGGATTCTATGCAATGGGACATATTCCAAATGTTATTGGGCCATTGACGGAACACAAATAGCATTTGTCAGGTTTCCCCTCTTCCCCCAACCCTCCTCCCCTCCAGGCCAATGAACAGGTGTTTAGGAATAGGAAGAGTTTCCACTCACTCAGGGCCTTATTACAACTTTGGAGGAGGTGTTAATCCGTCCCAAAAGTGACGATAAAGTGGCGGATATACCACCAGCCGTATTACGAGTTCCATAGGATATAATGGACTCGTAATACGGCTGGTGGTATATCCGTCACTTTACCGTCACTTTTGGGACGGATTAACACCTCCTCCAAAGTTGGAATAAGGCCCTCAATGTCTAGATGGTGTGCCTGGCTGAACGGTACATCTCCCTCGTCAATGCCGAGTATCCGGGATCGGTGCATGACGCCTTCGTCCTATGGAATAGCAGCGTCCCACAAGTGATGGCCCAACTACAGAGGCACAGGGTGTGGCTAATAGGTGAGCCTTGGTCCCTACCCACTGTATGTTAGTGTATGCCACTGGTGTTAACCCCATAGGATTGTGTGTGGCTAAATGTTGTCCCTCATTACTTGCAGGTGACTCTGGCTACCCAAACCTATTGTGGCTGCTAACCCCTGTGAGGAATGCCAGGACAGGGGCTGAGGAACATTATAATGAGGCACATGGGCAAACCAGACGGATCATCGAAAGGACCTTCGGCCTCCTGAAGGCCAGGTTCAGGTGCCTCCATCTGACAGGTGGATCCCTGTGCTACTCACCTGAGAAGGTCTGCCAGATAGTAATGGCATGCTGCATGTTGCACGACCTGGCCCTCAGAGACCCTTTACCCTTTCTGCAGGAGGAGGAGACTGGAGATGCCCCTGTGGCAGCAGTAGACCATGATGACAGTGAGGATGAAGAGGCTGAGGATGAGGATGAGGACAACTGAACACCAGTTATCTGTCAGTACATCCAATGACAAACATGTGAGACAGTGCAAGATCACATTTCTATGACTATTGGTGTATTCCGTGTGGCTGTGGCATGATGGCATTTACTTCCTTTTACCTCTACTTACTGTCACCTATGGTTTGACATTTTACAGATGTTGGTGATATAACAACTGTGTACTGATGTGCTGATTACAGCCAGCTACAGGTCATTATTTCTATGCTCTCACAATATACAGTTCATTTGCACTGGATGTAACTGTTTCCATAAATACACATTTTGCAAACATGAAATACTACTAGTCAAGTTTTGTTCAAGGGTGTTTATTGTAGTGTTAATAAATTGAGGGGAAGTGCAATGGAATGGGGTGATGATGGAGGAAAGTCCAGGGTATTGTTCCAGTCTGTTTGTAGGACAGGTGCAGTGTCCAAGGGGCCATAGGAAGGGGAGCAAGGGCAGTTCAAAGTGGACAAGGTGACTGGGTGGGACACAAGGGGGACAATCAGGAGAGTCTCATTTCCTAGCGGGGTCTTGGCAAGTGTCTCTGGCTTCTGTCTGGGTCGCAGGAAATGTTTGCAGGGTGGTTCACCTTCTGCAGGGGGAGGGGTGCTGGTGGCCCGTGGGTCCTGTGGTGGGCCTCCTGCCCACTAGTGGCAGCGGAAGTGGAGGGGGCTGGTCAGTGGACTGGCTAGAGGTAGGGGCCCGCTGGTGTGCTGTTGCCTCCCTCATGATGTTGCTCATGTCTGCCAGCAACCTTGCTATGGAGATCAGGGTAGTGTTAAAGGCCTGCAAGTCCTACCTGACACTGTCCCTCCTGCAGCCGCCTGTTCTCCTGCACATTGTGAAGGATCTGGCCCATCATGTCCTGGGAGCATTGATAGGCTCCCAGAGTCTCGGAGAGTGCCTCCCGGAGAGTCTGTTCCCTGGTCCTGTCCTCCCCCTGGCACACAGCAGTCCTCCCAGTTTCCCTGTTGGCCTGTGCCTCTGGCAGCTGAACTGTGTGCCCACTGCACCTGACCCCGGGTCCCTGATTGTCTTGGGGGTGAGGTGTGGCCTGGGGTCCCTGTACAGGTGGGCACAGTGCTGATTGACGTGTCCTGGGGACTGAGGTGTGGGTATGCTGGGTGGGTGCTGTGGTGTTGGATCCTGATGGGGGAGGCTCTGTGGTGGTCTGTGGTTGTGCATGGGTGACCGGCTGTCCAGTTGTCCCTGATGGGCCAGGTAGGTCATCCAGACCCTGAAGTCCTGAGTTACTGTCATCACTGGGGGCATCTTCTGTTGGGGGACTGGATGGACGTGGTACCTCCTCTCCACTGGCTGGGGTACCTGTGGGGATGTAAGTGATGTATTATGCTTCATGTGTATGACATATTGTACATCCCTGGCTTCTCCTCTATCGTTGGTGTTGCCCTGCTACCTTTTGCTTGTGTATGGTGATGTATTATGGGATTGTTAGTTCCCCTATGCTGTGCATGCTTTTGTGATGGGTGTCCATGCAGGGCTGGGAGGCCTGTCCATGCATTGGTATCACATACAGGGCCTGGCATTGGTGTTAGTCATATGTGTAGGTGTAGTGTGTGGGATGGAGTGGAATGATTGTGAGGGGATGTGATGGCATGTAGGTATGGTGGGGGATAAGTGGTAAATGTTGTCTTACCAGTGTCCAGTCCTCTGGCTACCCCAGTGAGTCCCTCAGGATGCAGTAGTGCCAAGACTTGCTCCTCCCATGCTGTGAGCTGTGGGGGTCCACCGCCAGTCCTCTGTATTCTGTGTGGCAAGCTGGTGCCTTGCTGCTATGGAACGTACCTTCCCCCGTAGGTCATCCCACCTCTTCCTGATGTCGTCCCTTGTTCTTGGATGCTGTCCCACGGCGTTCACCCTGTTCACGATTCTCCGCAATAGCTCCATCTTCCTGGCAACGGATATTTGCTGTACCTGTCCTCCAAACACTGTGGTTCTACCCTGACAATTTCCTCCACCATGACCCTAAATTCCTCATCAGTGAAACGGGGGTGCCGTTGTGGGGACATGGGTGTTGTGTGATGTGTGTTGGTGAAAGTGTGTTGAGTTAAGTGGTGGGGTGTGTAAAGTGGGATGCATGAGGGATGCCTGGGGGTAAGTGGTGTGTGTGTATTTGTCGCAGTGGTCTTGATGTCTGTCTGGTGGCAATGGTTTTTATTCGTAAAGGGTTGTGGGTAATGTTGGTGGGAGTTTTATAGTGCTGTGGGTTTGTGGGTGTGGTGTGTGTATGTGTGTCAAGTGTGTGTTTTTAGTATTGGCCAATATAGTGTTGTTTTGTATGTGGGTGTCCATTCTGAGCGCAGCGGTATGTACCGCCAATGGTTTACCACCTTTGAATGTCCGCTGTGGTGATTCGTGGGTCATAATGTGGTGGGCGTTGTTCTGTTGGCGTAACGGTATGGGTGTTGGTACCTCCACTTTATCACTGACCTTTGGGCTGGCGGATTTGTGTATGTGGCAGTATACTGTCGGATTGGTGTGTGTGTGTCATAATACGGGGAATGGATATTCGCCACCACAGCGGTATGTTGGCGGCCGTCAGCATCACGGTAAGTGGCATTTACCGCCAATGTAATAATGAGGGCCTATATGTGTTCATTTGAATGCATTTTAACTTTTCGCTACATTTAAATTGTTTATTCTACTACTCATTACTAGTTTTGGAAAATGTGGTTTCTTTAAAAAAGGTTCATATACTGTCAACATTTCACAGGTCATCCATATACATATTTTACAATGTTAATAGTTAAATAGTCATATTTTAAAACATGTTAACAGCTTAACTAAAAATGACACAAACTTTGATGTTCTTGAGAAGAAAAAAGGTTTTATTACATTAAAAAGTCATCCTGGCCTATTCTTCCCCTATTACAATATATGCATGTTTAACATTTTACCATCATATTATTAAATGTGTATATACACACGCAGGACCATAAGCAATTCCTAGAAACACTCTGCAATAATGCCAGCAGTGACAACATATATAAATGTTCACACAATACAAAGTACCACAAGACAAGAAAAAGATTCACAAGATAGTCCATCTGAATACACTAGTAAGGCAACGTACCAGTTCAATAAGTCACCAAAGATTGTTTTGTCCTGTGGAAGATGACAGTGTATATTGGCCTATAGGAAAAGAAGCATGTTCAACATCCATACCTGTTCATACTAACATACTTATGTAGACTCAAAAGGACTGTACTACAATGTTGCAACTTTAAAAACATAAACTTCTCATGCTGATATTAACACAATGGTAGTATCATATTCAAGGATTTTCACTCTATTATGTTACAATCACAATAGGACACATCACCATTCTAAACCACTTTATGTGGAAAAAAGCTTACACTTGCTAAGACCAAAGTAGTCTGTTGCCTGTAGACAAAGATTTTTTACATTTACAGCCATGTACATTAACTGATATTTACCCTCATGAGAAGGTGTTGTCGGTGACATCTTGACATAAATTATGCTCCTCTTCCTCACCACTGTCATCTTCATTTGGCATTTCCGCTACATCACCCTGGGACTCCTCATTGTAGTCATCATCTGGGAGGAACAGAATGTTGTGCCACAGGACAGTGTTGTGCAGCATAAACAAAGAGTTTTGTTACCATGCATGTGTTCTCAGGTGAGTAGAGGAGGCCTTCACCAAACGTATCCAGATAACAGAATCTTGCTTTCAGGATCCGAAAAGCCCGCTCCACAGATCTAGGGGTTCTACCATGTGCCTCATAGAAGTACACTTTCTCTGGGATTATTGGATTTCTCAGTGGTGGTAACAACCATGGTCTATTAGGATTCACAGAGTCTCCTAAAGAACATCGGGATCTGGGGATCTCTATTGATAGTCATAAGCATTTGAATAGTTCTGCCCATGTGCAGGAATCTCAGAGCATTTCTTTTTATAATATCTTCTTAAGTGTAAACGTTCACCTTTCTTCAGGAAGGCCTGTAAAAACACTTACAAAAAATATAAAATGCAGCATAGGAAACAGGCTGCAGTGGTAAAATTCTTTAGATTGTACTCAGAAAAGGGTCAAAGCACCCATATAAATGTATAATTTTAGGTAAATGTTTTCCTAAACAGCTCAAATCTCCTTCACAAACTTGTTTTTGTAAAATTAGGAGATGAAAAGTAAAAGGACAGTGTAGCCTTTAGGCTGCTATTATGTGAGTCTAAAACTTTGACTGTGCCTTAAGGCTGCAGAGACCACCAGCATCCCATTATGCTCAGCAGGTGGCAGTTGCTTCAGTTCTTTTTTCCTGTACCTGTTGACAAGATCCTGGAGCACGCGACTTGGCCTTATAGGCTTTTGTCCTTCAAAATTCACCTGTGAATTGTGTTTAAACTGATTCATTCAATGTCTTTCATCACTGTCTTCCCTTGTAAGGCTTTTTCTGACAGAAAATGTAGGCATTTCTTTTCCATTTATTATGCCTTCTCTGTTCAATAAGTTCCCTGTCTGTGGGAGAAGGAGGGCTAAATCAGACCGTCACAATGTCTGTATTCTCTGCCTTCACTCCAGTATCCTTCCAGAGCAGTGACAACACTGGAAGACATTTTCACGCCACACCCTGAGAGAGAAAAGATTTGTCTTCATAGCACAGAAAAACAGGGCAGACAGCAAGTCCAATCCCAAGGGAGGACAGGATGAGTCCTCTACCAGGGCTCTTATATGTGCCTCTGAGGGCCATGAAAGGTCCACAAAGAGAGTGCAAGCTCAAAAATTCCATCGAGGGGGTTGACGTTGAGATCAGGTATGGTACCGACTTGCTCGCCATGGAGGACTGGTTCACCATCAAAGAAATTACACAGATCGATGTTTACCATATGCTGCCAACATACACTGTGAGATTGACGTCAAGGAGCATATCAACATCAAGGCGGCCTGATCCTTCGACACCCAGGAGCGATTCAACTTTGAGACATTGGAGAAGAAAATCGACATTGAGTTGTCGACAACGGTCGCCATCGAGTTATCGTCCGAGACTGACGTCGCAATCCATCTTGACATCAAGGATAGAAAGGAAGTGAAAAAGGAGGTGCATCTATTCTTCATCTGATTCGGAGTACTCAAGGGCCTACTCCCCTTCATCGCCAATAATACTACTGGATTTGCCGCCTCCACCTCTTCCTCCTTCTCCTCCTCCACCACCATCTCTGCCTCCACCGCCTGCGCCTCCATCGCTAACGCCATTGCCAAGACCTACATCACACTCCAAAATGCACCATCTGGCACACCATCATAGGTATCCTTCCAGGCGTTCATCGTCGCCTAAGTCCTGTCGTCATCACAGCCACCGATCTCAGGCACACACAACATCCACACATCGGTCCAGACACACAAAGGCCTCATCATTGTCATCAACAGGATGTTACTCACCCACGTTAACTGATTCTCTACCTCCTTGCATCACTTGGGTGGATGACTTCACCACCTTCCAGGTTTTAGTGAGGATTGCGGCAAAAATGAACATACAGATGTCGTCCCTACACCTATTACATCTTTTATATTTGAGACGCTCCACCAATGATGAGTGTCAACACCCTCTACTTCCATAGATGCCAGGATTGTTGGAACCCACAATGGAACTCTTTCTCACCCTAGCAACAACCAAAACGTCCCCTTCGATGCTATAGAAGAAATATAGGCCTCCAGAACAAGATCCTGTATTCCTTAGAGCTGATCCACCCCCTGGCTCATTAGTCATTCTAGCGGCCAAGAAGCACCGTGCTACCATTCCTACTTCCTACTTCTGTTCCTCCTGATAAGGAGAATAAGAAACTAGACTCAGTGGGTCACAAGGTTTGCAACACTGCTGCAACCACAATGAAAGTGGGCTGTGCCACCACCCTCCTGGGTAGATACGATAGAACGCTCTGGGACTCTATCCAACAATTTGCTGACAATCTTCCTTTTTGCTTCCTTGGTGCAGCTGATGTTTTGCTGACCCCAGAGAATGCACAGCCGGGGAAATGTTCCAAGTTGCTGACTGGAGCTGTGGAAACAATGTTGTAAGGAGAGGTCATCTTGGTGTTGCAGTCTTGTTCAGTTCTATGAAGTCCAGCAGCAGTTCCAGTGGCCAGGAGCAGAAGAGGTAATTGCAGAGGTGTCCTAGTGGAGTCTTGCACACCAAATCTAGGGACCCACCCGCAAGGGAGTCCCTAAATAGCTAAAAAAAAGGGCCTTCGTCACTTGACGTTGAAGGGGCCGCCGGAGTTTGTGTGTGAAACAGGGAAGCCCTCACCTACTCTCCTCAGACTGTAGTCTGGAATCCCCTGTACCCCATGACGCTCTGAGGTGGTACCTCACTGGGTCCACCCCCCTCTGCCCACGGGGATCTGACAGACAACTTCCTCAAACAAGAGTTTGAAGTCTGAGCCATCCCACAGACCAACCATCTGGAGACGTACATTGCTGCTATTATTTTCTCTAAAAATACATAAATTACAGCATCCAAAGTTTAGACTGCGATTGAAAGAAGTGAACCTTTTTCTTATAGGAATATGAAAATACTCATTGCGCACAATTGCAACACATATTTTTCCTTTACTCTAGACAAAATATGAGTTCTGGTTTGTTTGGCTAAGGTGTACTTAATACCAGGAGCAAGCCTTCGGGGAAGTCCTGTAATGGGACGAAACACCTGTCTGCTTAAGTCTTCAATCATTGGCTGAAATTATATAAAGGCTGAATAGCATGAAATCTTCAGTCATAGGACTAAAATCTTCAATCATTGGCTGAAATTATGCAAAGGCTGAATAGCCTGAAGTCTTCAATCATTTGCTGAAATTGTGTATAAGCTGTTAATCTTTGATTATTGTTTGAAATCATGTAACTGTATGAAGTTACAATGGAAATGCGTAAAGAGCTTTTTTATTCTAAATTGATTTAGTAAAAGAAAAAAATGATTGACACCCTGATGTCTAAAAAAATTTTTTTGAACTTATCTATGTTCTTTTGAAATTCACATATGCAATGAATTATATTTATGGTCATATTAAATACCAGATTAACAGTAAGATTCACAATAATCAGTGCTTAGTGTGCTCCAATATTATTCTGTTTTCACTTTGCAAGGTGACCACCTATCAGAGGGGCTCATTGACATCATCTGCCTAACCTACCAGCCAGATGCTTCTAGTGGCCTCTGTTCATCTTGTTTTCAAGATGGCAGAATCAAGTGGCCACCTGGAGGAGCTCTGGGCACCACCCTGAGGTGGTGATGGACAGGGGAGTGGTCACTTCCCCTTCCTTTGTGCAGTTTTGTGCAAGAACACGGACCGGGAGTCCCTGGACTGGCACAAACCGGCTTATGCAGGGAGGGCACCAAATGTGTCCTTCAAAGCAAACCAATGGCATGGAAAGGCTACCCTTCCCTAGCCTTGTAATACCTATTTCCAAAGGAGGGGGGGTTGCACCCCTTTCTCATAGGAAATCCTTTGTTCTGCCTTCCCCAGCTTGAGCTGGTCAACTAGCAGGAGGTCAGATTCCTGTCTGAGGGTCTGCAGCAGCGTGTGCTGCTTGCAAACCCTGAAAGACTAGGAGGAGCAATACTGGGCTGTCCTATAAGGAGCCCCCAGAGTGCATGGGATCATGCCACCAGTACTGGCATCATTATTGGGGTATGATTCCGACATGTTTGGTACCAAACATGCCTAGGTTCGGAGTTACCATTATGTAGCTGGACCATAGCTAGTGACCTCTGGCCAGTACATAGCTAAAATGGCTTCCCCACACGTACAACATCCACAGAATTGGAATTGGAGTTCGTAGGAGCACCTCAGCTCTTGCTGGGGTGCCCATACACACAGGGACCTGCACCTTGGCTTTAGGGCTGGAAGGGCCTACCCTATGGGTGACTTACAAGGACCTGGTGTAGTGACCAGCAGTGAAAGGGTGCATGCACCTTTTCACACAGGCTGCAAATGGCAGGTCTGCAGACACAGTTAGCATGGGCTCCCATTGGTGGCATAATACATGTTGCAGCCCATGGGGGACCCCTGGTGTACCAATGCCCTGGGTACCTAAGTACTGTATATTAAGGACTGACAGGGGTACACCAGTATGCCAATTGTGTGGTGTAAAGAGGGTGAAGACAACCAAATTTAGACGAGAGAGCACAGTCACTTTCACCGGGGTCTTGGTTAGCAGGAACCCGGTGAAAACAGTCTAAGCACACTGACAAAAGGTTCAAATTGGTGGTAATCATGCCAGAAAGAGGTACTTTCCTACAATAAATAAAGGTCTCATGGTGTCCAACCAAATCAAAAGCGCCACAGCGTATTCCTCCTTGTTAGCAGCTCATGAGAATTGTCATGGTATTGCCATGACATTCTTGGCTATGCCTCACACTGCTAAAATCAGAGTCACAGCAAAGGTTTGTGAATCTTCCTTTTTCTGGACCTCCCCTCTTTGGCAGCCACACAGACGACAAGATGGCTCACATGAAGTCGGAAATGGACACTCTTAGGGCTGTTGGCTGTGAAAGACCAAAAGAGCAAAGGCGTTCCTTTAGGCCTTACCAATGCCGGTTTTACCCTCAGAGGGTTTAAATCCCTCATTGGTAGCCACAACAGCAACGTTACCAGCAGCAAAGACAATCTAGAGAGCGATCGTCCCAACTATCGGCCTAAGGGGGTATACACACGACAGGGGCCAAACAGTGAATCTTCCTTTACCCCTCTTCCGTTACCCACTCCCACTCCCATAGAGGGAAGCATCTCACACTGTCTGGTAGAGTGGCAAAAAAAAAAAAAGAGTCCTGGGTGCTGAATATTGTTCAAACTTATATTGTCTTAGATTCACCAGCTATCCCCCAACCATAACCCAAAACCATCCAGAAAGAAGTCAGCATCTTGCTGCAGAAGCATGCGGTGGAAGTCACCCCCAACAACTAACAGGGTACAGGCATCTACTCCAGATACATTCTGGTGAAGAAAAAAGACAAGAACAAGTTCAGACCCATTCTCGAATTAAAAGTAGGCAACAAATGGATTCAGAGAGAGAAGTTTCAAATGCTGGCATTGCATCAGATCTGTCCCGAATTATGCAAGGGAGATTGGCTCTGTCCATAGATCTCCAAGAGGCGTACTTTTTTGTACCCATCGCTAAGAAATACCGCAAGTTCTTGAAGTTTGTAGTGGGGCAGGACCACTATCAATACCAGGTCCCTTCCATTTGGACACAAGTCAGCTCCCAGAACTTTCTCGAAGTGCATGGCAGTAGTTTCTGTTCATCTCAGGAAGCACCAAATCTTCGTCTGTCCCTATCTAGATGATTGGTTATTCAAAGCATCAACCTCACAAGAAGCTCAGCAACATTACAACTGGAGTTGCGAAGTCCTCCAATGATTTGGTCTTCACATCAAGTCAATCTCCACTGTGGTTCAGACTCTGCAGTATTTAGAGGCTACCATCGACACCATGCAGGCAAGAGTGTGTCCTTAGGAGGAGAGATTTTCATCGATCTGTCGGGAATGTCACTGTCTAATGAAACCCTCTTAGTCCACGGTGAGGTCAGTGTCCTCCCGTCTTGGCTCCTTGGCCTCATGTATCTTCTTCACTCCGAATGCATGCCTTCACATATGTCTCCTTTAGGAATGTCTTGAGGACCAGTGGGACTAAGTGACAGGCAACAGGGAAGACAAGGTCATCCTCTCCCTTCATGTGAAGCAATCTTTGACGTGGTGGTGCTCTCTGTCCAACCTCCTTCACGGGATGCCTTTCCACCAGCAGGCTCCACCTCAAACCATAGTGACAGATGCATCGTTACTGGGGTGAGGAGTCCACACCCACATGGATCATCTTCAAATTCAAGGCAAATGGTCTCTGAAGGAAATTACATATCACATTGACCTCCTTGTGCTCCGAGCGGTCCACCTAGCGCTCAAAGTATTTTGCCCATCATTCAAGACTCAATCCCAGCTTGTTCAGACAGACCAATACAACCACCATGTACTACCTCAACAAGTGGGGGAACGAGGTCCAGACCTTTATCCCATGAAGCCCAAGCAGTGTGGAAATGGCTCATTGCCAGAAACCTGCAGATAATGGCAACTCACCTCCAAGGTGTGCAAAATATGCAGGCAGATGCCCTAAGCAGGGTTCTGCAAGAAAACCACGGGTCCTTAGCAAAGACACTGTGCAAGACATTTTCAGACTATTGGACTCTCAGCACATCGACTTGATCGCCACTTCAGAAAACAAGAAATGCCAAGACTTCGCATCAAGGTACTTCCAACCAGGGACCCTGGGGAATGCCCTAACGATCGACTGGTCAGGCAAATGTCTCTACACCTTTCCACCAATCCCTCTGATCCCAGCAGTCCTCCTGAAGCTATCCCACTCAATAGCCAGACTCATCCTGATAGCCACTGAGTGGCCACGTCAGTGGTGGTTCACGGACCTCCTTCACTGGTCACAGCGTCCACATCTCAAGCTGCCATGCCAACCCTAACCTACTATAGAAGACGGAGGCTAGAAGGTTCACCCCAGTATCTCCTCATTGAGTTTGGCTGCATGGGTCCTGAGCTAGTGCAGTATGGGCACTTGAACCTGCCACAAGACTGCATGGACATTATTAAAGAGACTAAATGGTTGTCAACCTATACAGCATATGCAACTCAAACAGGCGGTGCACCACTAGACAAGCAAACCATTGGATACAGTAAAAAGAGAGTCCAGTACTCCAGTGGTAGTGATGAAGCAAATCTTCCTTTTAATTCTTTTCAAGTCCAATATTTGGTATTCGCACAATTCTGTAAATGCAGCATATGGTACAGAAAATAGACAGCCAACGCGTTTTGCCCATTAACAGGAGGGCTTCTTCAGGGCAAAATGGTATCCAGTCGGTCACAATAATCGAAATGCAGCAAGAATAGAGATGCCTTTTCGTATAAGGACACCATCCTCGCTGATCAGCGATCAACATAATTAAACTGCCCCAGCTCCACTTCCTATGCCCATATGGGCAATGCACCTGTGAGACTAATAGACTGGACTCTGCCATGGACACTCCTCCGCCATCACCCCTCACCATTTAACTTCCCTCTCCAATATTTTGCATTTAAATAAACACACCCAAAGCACAAAATGATCTGGAGTCTGTCTGTGATTTCGAAATAGTGTATTTGCAATTACAGTGACAAAATGTTTTTGAAATAGTAATGTCAACATACCTATGTCACACAGCTGTAGTCCATGAGGAATTTAAGCAGATGACACACAGTGGGACCCAAATCTGTGAAACCGTAAGGGAAAGTGACAACTCAGTGACCATACACTGGGTGAAAACGACAGACAGGATAGAGGTAGTAGTGTAAAAGTACATGTAGTAGGCAGGATTGTATTCTCACCTATGTTTCACTGGAAATATTGCTGGATCACTGAGTCCCTGTTCTGCATGTCTTCTTCCTCTGCTTCATCCTCATCACTGTCCAGAGGCTCCACAGCTGCCACAACACCGCCATCTGGACCATCCTCCTGCAGAAAAGGCACCTGTCGTCGCAAAGCCAAGTTGTGAAGCATACAGCAGGCCACGATGATCTGGCACACCTTCTTTGGTGAGTAGAATAGGGATCCACCTGTCGTATGGAGGCACCTGAACCTGGCCTTCAGGAGGCCGAAGGTCCGCTCGATCACCCTCCTAGTTCGCCTATGGGCCTCACTGTAGCGTTCCTCTGCCCTGGTCCTGGGATTCCTCAGTAGCCATGACAGGTTGGGGTACCCAGAGTCACCTGCAAATGGCGAGGGACAACTGTTAGACACATACTAACCTGTAGGGATAACCCCAGACAACCATTCCCACTGTCTTGCTTCCAGGGGCTCACCTAATAGCCACACACGGTGCCTCTGGAGTTGACCCATCACATAAGGGATGCTGCTATTCCGCAGGATGTAGGCGTCATGCACTGAGCCAGGGAACATGGCATTCACATGGGAGATGTACTGGTCTGCCAAACAAACCATCTGTACATTCATGGAATGATAACTCTTCCGGTTTCTGTACACCTGTTCACTCCTGTGGGGGGGGGGACCAAAGCCACATGGGTCCCATCAATGGCACCTATGATGTTGGGGATATGTCCCAGGGCATAGAAATCACCTTTCACTGTAGGCAAATCCTCCACCTGAGGGAAAACGATGTAGCTCCGCATTTGTTTCAGAAGGGCAGACAACACTCTGGACAACACGTTGGAAAACATAGGCTGGGACATCCCTGATGCCATGGCCACTGTTGTTTGAAATGACCCACTTGCAAAGAAATGGAGCACTGACAGCACCTGCACTTGAGGGGGGATTCCTGTGGGATGGCGGATTGCTGACATCAGGTCTGGCTCCAACTGGGTACACAGTTCCTGGATTGTGGCACGGTCAAACTTGTAGGTGATTATCAAATGTCACTCCTCCATTGTCGTCAGGTCCACCAACGGTCGGTACACCGGTGGATGCCGCCATCTCCTCACATGTCTCAGCGAACAGTGCCTATGAAGGACAACAGCGAGCACAGAGTCAAACAACTTAAGGTACGAACACCAATCATACACAAAAGGTGGCCTGTATGTGTGTTGAGGCTAGGCCTAGGTATGTGTGACGCAGTTGAAAATGAGGCCATGTGGGCCCCTGAAATGGCAGCTGCCTGACCTCTAAAGTGGGACAATGGGATGTGAGGTAACTGCGCTGGCGTTGTACACCGTCGCGGTAGGCGGTCGAAGACCGCGGCGCAATGCTGCATTGGTTAACATTGGACCCTATGGGTCCCAGGAGCCAATGACGATGTACGCCGGCGGTGATGGTACGCACCGCCACGGACGTGACCGCCATTTTTTATTACTTCAATCACTCGATACCTGATCTTCGACAGGAGAGGACCTACACTGCAAGTGCTGCTGTGACCTCAGTCTGGAAGAGACAATGGCTCATGCGTCTGGGGAAAGGGCCCCTGCCTTCACATCGGAGGAGTTGGAGAAGCTTGTTGATGGCGTCCTCCCCCAGTACACCCTACTCTACGGTCCTCCAGACAAACAGGTAAGTACACAGGGAGCATGTTGTATGGGCTATGCCTGTGTGGAGAGGGCTGGATTTGAGAAGGAAGGGGGCAGAGTGCTGCGTGCATGTAAGACGGTGAGTGCATGTGCCACATGGCAAGGGTAGGGATGGGGGCCACTCACTTTGACGGTGCAGTTGGTAATTACTTCTCTTCTTCCCCTGTACATTTCATGTAGGTCAGCGCCCACCAGAAGAAAGATATTTGGCGTGCCATCGCCAAGGACGTCCGGACCCTGGGGGTCTACCACAGACGGAAAAGATGGGAGGACATTCGCCGCTGGAGCAAGAAGACGGCGGAGGCTCAGCTGGGGATGGCCTCCCAACGTGGGAGGGGTGCCCGTCGAACCATGACCCCCCTGATGTTCAGGATCCTGGCGGTGGCCTACCCGGAGTTGGATGGGCACTTGAGGGCATCACAGCAGACACAAGGGGGTGAGTACACTCTCATTCAGCTGACTTTGCGCGCAGTGGAGTTGTCTGGGTGGGGGAGGAGGGCTGTGGGTTTCCCTAGGCCAGGGCGAGTTCCGTAGGCTAGGCCCATCCGTAAGGCATGGCCCTGTGGCCCCCCACCCCACCTCTGTAGAGTGCCAAGTACAGCTATTCATGCCCCTGTGTCATCTATGTGTGCAGATGTCGTCCATAGCCTTGTAGGCCATTTCCCAGGAATTGCACTGTGGAGCCCAAGAGCGCGGCGTAGTGCAGGGGGCCTCTGTGTCTGTCTTGTCCGCCAACGGTAGCGGTGATCCATGCACTCAACATGTCTTTCTTCTGTCTCCCCCCCTTTTTTTGGTCTTCCTGTTCTTGTGTGCATTAGCATCATCAGGCGGAGGAGCAGTGGCACCGGAGCACGAGGGAGCTGCATCCCACATGGCCCTGGAGGGCGAGACTACGGACTCGGAATTCACCAGTGGGACGGAGGGCGAGGGGAGCTCCACAGCGGGAACAGGAGCTGAGACCAGCGACACGGACTTGTCCTCTGATGGGAGCTCCCTTGTGGTGGAGGCAACATCTGTGCCCCCCGCATCTACAGGTACAGCCGCCACCCCCCCTACCAGCACTGCCCTCCCAGCAGCCCCTCAGCCTTCGCCCCGTGCCCGCTCACCCAGGAGGGTGGGCATCACCTTCGCCCCAGGCACCTCAGGCCCTGCCCCAGTCACCCCTGCTGCCCTCAGTGAGGAGGCCATTGACCTCCTCAGGTCCCTCACTGTTGGGCATTCTACCATTTTGAATGCCATCCAGGGTGTAGAAAGGCAGTTGCAACAAACGAATGCATTCCTGGAGGACATTTATTCTGGTCAGGCGGCCCTTCACCGAGCTTTTCAAAACTCTGGCCTCAGCACTGATGTCAGCCATTGTCCCCGTCTCTAGCCTCCCCCCTCCAACTTCCTCCACCCAGACCCAATCCCCTGTACCTCTGCCTATCCCAAGCACACCATCAGACCAGCCTGCACACACCTCAACACACAAGGGAAACTCAGGCAAACATAAGCACCACACATCCCACAGGCACTCTCGCAAGCAACACACACATGCAGACACACCAACATCCACTGCCTCCACTGTGGCCCCCTCGTCGTCGTCTCCCTCCTCCCTCCCAGTCTCGTCTACACTCACACCTGCATGCACTACCTCTACAGCCACTACGTCCCTCACCAACACACCCACCAGCACACCCCGCTCACGTGCAGTCACTACCCCCACTACCATTCACACATCCCCTGTGTCCTCTCCCAGTGTGTCTGTGACACCCCCTCCCAAGATACACAAACGCAGGCACCCACCCACCCAACAGCCATCCACCTCACGACAGCCTCCAGCGCATGCACCTGCACCCAAAGTCACCAAACGTTCACCTCTTACAACCACCACCTCTTCCTCCACTCCCAAACCCCCTCCAGCTACCCGTCCCAGTGTGTCCAAAAGAATTTTCCTGTCCAGCCTTGACCTTTTTCCCACACCTCCCCCACCCCGTCCATCTCATAGGCCCCGAAGTAGCACCTCAGCCACAACATCTACGGGACCAGTGGTGCCTGTTGTCACAGGTATGTGGAGTGCACCGGCCACCAGGACAGCCAGTGTGGCACGGAGCCACAGCACAGCCAATTCACATCCTGTGAAGCATCAGAAGTTGGCCAGTGCCCGGCGGGAGAGGGGGAAGACTCCAGCCACCAAAGCCGCTCCCAGGGGTCCCGGTGGGAGTGTGGACTCAGCTGTTACACCTCCCAAGGTGGGGAAGGGCCACAAGAAACCCGGCAAGTCTGGGAAGAGCTGCACGGCGGAGAAGACCACCATCATCCCCGCTGCCCAGGAGGCCAATGCCAACCCCATCCCAGCTGCCCAGGAGGGCCCCGCCAGCCCCAGCCCAGCTGCCCAGGAGGGCCCGCCAGCCCCATCCCAGCTGCCCAGGAGGGCCCCGCCAGCCCCAGCCCAGCAGCACAGGAGGGCCCCGCCAGCCCCAGCCCAGCTGCCCAGGAGGGCCCCGCCAGCACAAGCCACACTGGGCCATGAAGGACCGCCAGCACAAGCCCCGTTGGGCCATGAGGGACCGCCAGCACAAGCCCTGCTGGGCCATGAATGACCGCCAGCACAAGCACCGCTGAACAGGGCACCGCCAAATCAAGCACCGCTGAACAGGGCACTGCCAAATCAAGCACCGCTGGGCCGGGCACCGGCAACTCAAGCACCGCTGAACAGGGCACCGCCAACTCAAGCACCGCTGAACAGGGCACCGCCAGCACAAGCACCGCTGGGCCGGGCACCGCCATCTCAAGCACCGCTGAACAGGGCACTGCCAACTCAAGCACCGCTGAACAGGGCACTGCCAAATCAAGCACCGCTGAACAGGGCACAGCCAAATCAAGCACCGCTGGGCCGGGCACCGCCAGCACAAGCACCGCTGGGCCGGGCACCGCCAACTCAAGCACCGCTGAACAGGGCACCGCCAACTCAAGCACCGCTGAACAGGGCACCGCCATATCAAGCACTGCTAGCCCATGAGCAGCAGGGGCACTGACGCAACTGGGTCCGTCACGGGGTGAGTGATGCACTCTGGGCACCAGTCCCCCTCCAGAACCAGTGGAGACTGTCATCCACTACCTCTGTCCTTCAGAGGATGAAGCACTCTGGGCACCAGTCCCCCTCCAGACCAGTGGAGACTGTTATCCACTTGAGAAACTGTGGCTTTGCACTCCCCAGGATGGAACAGTGGGCAACCCACCCACTGTAGAGACTTGAGAGACTGTGGCTTTGCACTCCCCAGGATATGGCAGTGGGCAAGCCACCCACTGTAGAGACTTGAAAGACTGTGGATTTGCACTCCCCAGGATTGAACAGTGGGCATTGAGCCCCCTCGTGGATCTGGTGTCGCGCACTCATCCGGCTGAGGTGCCCCCCCTTCCCTTCCCCCTGAGGTGCCTGTTGTATTTCTATCTGATGCCCCTGCAGTGTTCTCTCTGTTTTGATCGGGTATCGAGTGTGGGCCTCACCCATGCATTTTGGGCCCAGTGGTCCACGGACTATAAATGGTGCAATACCTGGACTTGTATTATTGGTGCATATATTTGTTTCTCTTCCAGGGGATCCTCATCAATAGTCATAAACATTGAATATTCCCGCCCTTGTGCGGGGACCCCGGAGCATATATATATAAAATACATACATATTATCATGTGTAAAACAGCAATGCAGGCTATAATCATAAATAGGCTAAAATGCTTTATTTCTATGCAAGTTTTTTTTTTTTTTTTTTTTTTTTTTAATATTATATTATAAAATCACAATAGATGATAAATATCTACCTAAGCCCCAAAAACTGGACTTAGGGAAGTAAACAGCAGTAAATATCAGAGAAAAATAGAAAAAACCACATTGAAAAACAATGAAGCATTCTTAGCCAATAGGCTGCATGCAGGTTAACACAGGAGAACCATAAAAACTTTGGCACCGTGCCTTTAAGACCCTGAGCACCTCCAGTATCCCACCATGCCTCAGGGGTGAAGGGAAGGTGACAGTTGGTTCACAGTTAGGTCAGTTCTTTTTTCCGGCTTCTTCTGAGAGGATCCTGGAGCATTGAGCTCTCAGTTTTTCTGAGTTTTCCTCAGAAAAATTCTTTAAAAAAGCGTTTTTCACTTTTCACTCGACAAGTAATATCTTTGTCTGAGCTAGGAAGGTTTTTTCTGACAGAAAAATGCCTTCTCTTTTTGTAAAATGTCCCTCTTGTGGGAAGAAGAAAGCCCAGTCAGACCCACACTCTCTGTGTATTGTCTGCCTGCCACAGAGTCACTGTCCTGACACCTGCAAGTATTGTAAGAACATGTCAAGGAGGACTCTCAAAGACAGAGAGAAGATCAGGCTACATGGACTTCAGGAGAGGAAAAAGTCAACATCCTCTTCACTTCCCAGACCTACAGCAGAAGGAATGGCCCGTTCGACGTCGACAGGTAGGATTGTACCTGTTTGTTCTCCATCGACGTCATCGGCACCACCGTCTCACCGGCATAGATCGCCGTCGACGGCGACCAGACCGACGTCGAGGGACAAAACGTCGAAGCGTGGACACAGGGGTACATCTCCGTCGACGGCAGGCCGCCGTTCGGCGTCGAGTCATCTCCGGCGCTCCCGTTCGCCGTTGAGAACGTCTCACCCCTTGGCGTCGAAGGACACGACACCAAAAACACCTCGACGGCATGAACATCCGCCGTCGACCACTCGCCACTCAACGTCGAGACACACGACGGCGAGTAGGTCCAGGTCCCGTGATAGGCGATCGGCGTCAAGACACTCGACGGCAAGACCTCCGACGTCAGGACATTCGACGTCGAGAGCAGACCAGCCAGCGCAACCTTCGACGTCGAGGATGCAATCGACGTCGACACAACCTTCAGCGGTGTCACAGGCAGTGGAGCCAGCGGACAAAGCTCCCTCACCGGTGGTCTCTATAAGGAGTGCATCATCCCATTCCAGAGCATCGGGGCATGTTTCTCCCATCACAGCATCCCCGGATTCACAATACTCGAGGATGTATTCTCCTACTGCCTCATTACCGAGAACGCCATCGCCTACAGCTAGAGCAGGACGGGCTCGTTCTGCTTCTCGTCAGCCGACCACAAGACCTGCACACTCTGCTACAGCCTCTCGGAGCAGGTCCCGTTCCCGAAGGAGAACCAGGTCACGAACACCACGCAGAAGATCACCTTCTTGGTCTTCTTCAGGATCGTCTGTGGGGCGCTACTCCCCCACACTCACAGATTCTCCACCTGCTAGGATTTCCCCGGTGGATGATATCACCACTTTTAATGAGGTTCTTCTAAGGGGAGCGCAGAAGCTAAATATTGAGGTACCAGAGCCGGCCACCTCATCCTCAGTTATCTTTGAGACCCTACAACACAGATCAGTCTCGAGAAAACTGCTGCCACTAGTACCGGGTTTGCTGCAACCGACTATGGACACTTTTCTGTCTCCAGCCACTCTCAAGTCTGCCCCGGCTAGGATTCAAAAGAAATACAAAGCTCCGGAACAAGATCCTTTATTCCTGCGGAAGGATCCGCCACCGGACTCTGTGATCTTAGCCGCAGCCAGAAAAACACACTCTGTGGCATCATCTTCCACAGTCCCCCCGGATAAGGAGAGCAGACACCTAGACTCTCTGGGGAGAAAGATGTGCGGTACGGCGGCATCTGCTATGAAGGTCTCCAGCGCCTCAGCACTTCTGGGCAGATATGACCGCTCTCTGTGGGACTCACTCCACAGATTTACAGAAAAGTTGCCCAGGGAAGATAGACAGGACTTCCAGGAAATCTTGCAGGAAGGGGGCCTAGTATCTAACCAGGTCATCAGCGCGGCGGCGGACGGGGCGGATTTGGCTGCGCATGGGTATGCGCACGGAATCTGCGCTAGGAGGTCTTCCTGGCTACGGCTCACGGGTCTGAAGCAGGAAGCACAGCAGCGCATTTTGAACCTCCCATTCAGCGGGAGTTCGTTGTTCGGTACCCACGCGGATGAAGAGATGGCCCGAATGAAGACGGAAGTCGACACGATGAGGGCAGTGGGCCTGGAACGTAAAAAAGACTTCAGGCGGAGGTACAGGCCGTATGACAGACGACCATTCCAGCAGAGGGTTCAAACCCCTCACTGGTCTCAAAGGCCACAACAACGACAGGGACGTCCCCTGTTTCAGGCACGTAGACCCACAAGAGACAGAGGGTCAAGTAGACCTCAACAGTCTACAGCAAAGACGCCATCAAAGCAATGAGGCATTGCTTCCCTCAGCACTGTGCACCACTCCGGTGGGGGGAAGTGTTACGCATCATCTCCGCGAGTGGCACTCAATCACAAAAGACAAATGGGTGCTCAATATTGTCGAACATGGCTATTCTCTCCTTTTCAAAAAACCTCCTCCACACTTGCCGCCAGCAAGGTGTTTTCCTTCTCATCTCAGCCTGCTACGCAAGGAAGTTCTCGCACTCCTACAAAAGAAAGCTGTAGAAAAGGTTCCTCCGGCACAAAAAGGAAAAGGGGTGTACTCCCGTTACTTTCTGGTGGCGAAAAAAGGTCAACAGGGCCTCTTCAGACCAATTCTGGACTTACGGCTCCTGAACAAGTACATAAGAAAACAAAAGTTCAGGATGCTAGCCCTTCACCAGATTGTCCCGCAACTGCATCAGGGAGACTGGATGTGCTCCATCGATCTACAGGATGCATATTTTCACATCCCAATAGCAACCAAACATCGGAAAATTTTTACGTTTCCAGATAGCGTCACAGCACTACCAATTCAGAGTCCTTCCATTCGGCCTGAAGTCTGCACCCCGAGTCTTTTCAAAATGTGTAGCAGTGGTAGCGGCACACCTTCGAAGACAAAAAATATTCGTCTATCCCTACCTGGACGACTGGCTAGTGAAGGCCTCATCTCCGGATCAGGCGAGAAAACATCGAGATATCGTTCTAAGAACTTTCGAGTCTCTAGGTCTTCAAATCAACCACGACAAGTCAACCTTGATTCCAACACAAAACCTCCGCTACCTGGGAGCGATACTAAACACAGAGCTCCAAAGAGTGTATCCTTCGGAGGAACGACTTTTATCAATCCACAGGAAGTGTCAACATCTATTAACAGCCGATGCACCTACAGCTCGTCAGGTGACATCGCTTCTGGGCTCCATGGCTTCATGCATCTTCATTGTCCCGAATGCCAGGCTACGCATGAGGCCCCTTCAGGAGGCATTAGAGAACAATTGGAGCCAAAAGACTGGTCACTGGGAGGACAGAGTTCGACTACCAACAGTGGCTTTTCAATCACTACAATGGTGGATGCACAGACCACACCTGTCGATAGGTTCTCCGTTTCACCAGACAATTCCAGTCGACACTCTGGTGACGGATGCGTCTCTTCAGGGTTGGGGTGCTCATCTGGGTTCCTTCCAAGCTCAGGGTCTGTGGTCCGACAAGGAAAAGAACTATCACATAAATCTACTGGAACTCAGAGCAGTCCATCTGGCTCTCAAATCTTTCTCTCCATTGGTTCAGGGGAAATCTATCCTAGTTCAGACAGACAATACAACCACAATGTATTACCTGAACAAACAGGGGGGAACAAGATCACTACCTCTGTCTCGAGAATCCCAAACGATATGGCATTGGCTCCTGGCCAGGGGAATGTCTATCACAGCGGTACACCTGCCAGGTCAGCAAAACGTAGAGGCAGATTTCCTGAGCAGACATCTGGAAGACGCGCACGACTGGGTGCTACACGACGAAGTCGTCGAGGACATCTTCGGTCAATGGGGTCGACCTCAGTTGGATCTCTTTGCAGACGAAACAAACAAAAAATGCCCAGGCTTCGCGTCCAGGTTCTGCCGTCCGGGATCTCAAGGGAATGCCCTGTTGATCAACTGGTCAGGGACATTTCTCTACGCCTTTCCACCGATTCCCCTCATACCGGCAGTAATCAACAAATTTTACAAATCCAGAACCAGAATGATTCTGATAGCGCCACAATGGCCCCGCCAATTCTGGTACACGGACCTACTCAACTTATCGGAAAGACCTCACAGGAGGTTGCCGTGCAGACCGGATCTCCTGAGCAGGATGGAAGGCAGAATCCTACATCCCAACCTTCCCTCTCTGAGCTTGACAGCATGGCTCCTGAATTCCTACAGTATGGGCACCTAGGGCTCTCACAGGAGTGCATGAGCATCTTGAAAGAGTCAAAACGACCTTCCACGCGGCGTTCTTACGCTTTTAAGTGGAAGAGATTTTACATCTGGTGCTCTCAACAAGGTATAAATCCCATACGAGCTCAGGAGGACGTCATACTATCCTATTTACTTCATCTGGCGAAGTCTGGTCTGCAGGTATCTTCTATTAAGGTTCATTTATCTGCAATTACAGCGTATCGTAAGTCGCCTTCTCAGGAATCCTTCTTTACGATACCTGTAGTCAAGGATTTTTTAGAAGGCTTGAAAAAGGTTTTTCCTCCCATTCGGAGACCTTCTCCTCCATGGGAACTGAATGTAGTCCTGTCAAAACTTATGGGCCCTCCCTTTGAACCTATCCACAAGGCCTCTTTACAGCACCTTACGTGGAAGACGGCTTTTTTGGTGGCCATTACTTCAGCGAGGAGGGTCAGCGAAATTCAGGCTCTGTCTTGTAGAGAACCGTACACGGTTTTTCACGATAATAGAGTGGTTCTGCGAACTCACCCATCTTTCCTTCCGAAGGTGGTGTCAGAATTCCATATCAATCAGACTATATCTTTACCGACTTTCTTTCCCAATCCGGAGACTCCGGCTGAGAAAGCATTGCATTCTTTAGACTTAAAAAGAGTGCTGAAATTCTATTTGGACAAAACAAAACCGATTAGACATTCTAACCATTTGTTTCTGAATTATGGTCATTTAAGAACAGGAGAGGCAGCGTCTAAACGAACTATATCAAGATGGATTGTGTCTTGTATTGTTAACACTTACCAACTGGCTAATAAGCAATTACTGGCTAGGCCAAAAGCGCATTCCACAAGGGGAAAAGCGGCTACTGCTGCCCTCCTTAACAATGTACCAATTTCCGAGATTTGTAAGGCTGCTACATGGAAGTCTGTGCATACCTTTACTAAGCATTACTGTTTAGACTCGGATGCAAGAGCGGATGCCCAGGTGGGGCAGGCCTCTCTTAGAAATCTATTTGCATGAATATGTATTCTTTCCTGCACTTCTTTCGGACAGTCCGCAGAGTTTAGGGATGGGCTTGCTAATCTATTCAATGTTTATGACTATTGATGAGGATCCCCTGGAAGAGAAGGATTAGTTACTTACCTGTAAATCCTAGTTCTCTTCCAGGGGTATCCTCATCAAAGTCATAAACAACCCACCCTCCTCCCCGGACTTAAGTCTCCTAGAAGTGCAGGACAGATTATCTTTCTGATCAGTTACACAGATTGTCACCGTAAAAAAGTACTGACCTAACTGTGAACCAACTGTCACCTTCCCTTCACCCCTGAGGCATGGTGGGATACTGGAGGTGCTCAGGGTCTTAAAGGCACGGTGCCAAAGTTTTTATGGTTCTCCTGTGTTAACCTGCATGCAGCCTATTGGCTAAGAATGCTTCATTGTTTTTCAATGTGGTTTTTTCTATTTTTCTCTGATATTTACTGCTGTTTACTTCCCTAAGTCCAGTTTTTGGGGCTTAGGTAGATATTTATCATCTATTGTGATTTTATAATATAATATAAAAAAAAAAATAAAAAAAAAAACTTGCATAGAAATAAAGCATTTTAGCCTATTTATGATTATAGCCTGCATTGCTGTTTTACACATGATAATATGTATGTATTTTATATATATATGCTCCGGGGTCCCCGCACAAGGGCGGGAATATTCAATGTTTATGACTTTGATGAGGATACCCCTGGAAGAGAACTAGGATTTACAGGTAAGTAACTAATCCTTATAGTGTATATATATTTTTGAGAACTGGATTTTAATATATTACTATGGTTACACTCATTTTCTTTTGTCTTTGCATTCTTCTGGGGGTTTGGGGGGTGTAACTGTGATGTATTGATATGCATTAGTGTGTGTGTTGTAGTGGGTGGGGGTGGGGGTGTTGCATGTGTGTGTCCCTGTTTTTTGCCTCCCCCCTCCCCTGTGTCATAGGTGCAGTACTCACCGTGGTTTTCGCCACCGGCGTTCGTGCTCCTGGTAGAGGAGCAGGAAGACTATTGCAGGTAGAATTTGGAGTTCCGGGTCCATGGGGTCCATGGTGTCCTCGTTCCTCGTGGAGGGTGTAGAGGTGAGCGTTTTCCCTTCGGGATTCCTGTTTTCTGCCGTGTTTTTATCCGCAGTGAATTTGCCCCGGAAAAGGTGGCGGATTGGCCTGTCATAATAGTGTGGGCGGTACATTGTCTCCGGCCTGTCTGTTGGTGGTGACCGCTGCGCTGTTTGTTTGTACCGCCGTGGCGGTCGGAGTGTTAAAGTGGCTGTCTTTGCTGGCGGTTTCCGCCACGGTCGTAATTGCAATGTTTTTACCGCCGGCTTGTTGGCGGTCTTACCGCCGCTTTAACACCGACCGCCAGGGTTGTAATGACCACCAAAGACTCTGATATAGGCAACCATCCACCAATCATTTCTATTGTCCAGCCCAATACCACAATCACCACCACACTCTCATCTGCCTCCACACCCTCAGCCATTAACACACCCTCAACCACAACAACACCCTCTTCCACCACCATACCCACAACCACCACCATAACTTCATCCAAACACACAACCTCACAAAACCCACACCACAGAAACATTCATCCTTGGACAAGCACACAACATCACCCAAACAGATACCACACACCCTCACACAAACAACACAAACTAAACAAAGCACACCAAAGAAACATGCCCTCTGACAAATGCACACTATCAACCAAACAAACCACATCACACTCACACTCACGCACCCAAAGACACTACATCCACATTCATCCAAATCAAAAACTTCACCCACATTACAGCACAAAACAAAGCACTCACCCAAAAGCACAACTACACATCGCCATTACACTTCAGACACACACTCAGCTGCACAACACACAGAAACACCCACCACCACTGCAAGATCTGCTACAACCTCTGCTTTCACAGACCTCCTCCCCCCACCACCAACTGTTCCTCCTCCCTCCAAAACCACACCTATTCCTTCCAAACCCCTGGAAAGAAAGTTCCACCCTCCTCCTGATAGGTAAATTGGGGTTCCTGGATTCCGTTTGTCTGTCCATTGAGTGACATAAGCTCCTATGCAAGGTCATTTGAGACCATTACCTTTCGAGGCAACTTTCAGATCTGTGTTACTGTGTAACATGATGACTTATGTCTTATTGTTTAATAAATGTTTTTGTTATTTGACGATTATTATGATTTTTTATATTTTTAGAGGAATATCATTTTCTAAGAAATATATTTTACTTACTAATTTGTTTATTCTTCTGCTGTGCCCAAACACATTGTTCAGGAAGTATTTCTTTTTCAAACATTTAAATGATGATTACAGATTTCATATATTTGGAAGTCTAATTCAACCTTTGGACGTCTGCTTTTAATAATACATTTTTATGTGGATTATTCTACATTATTTTATGACACCTTTAATCTTCCTTCTCTTTGGGGTCATATTTGTTTATTTATGACTTTGTCTTGAGTAGTTGAAGGCATTGTTAAAGTACCGTAACAACATGCAATATCCTTGTCAGGCTACAAATAAATATTAGTATATTACTTCCTTATTGTTAACATGATAGGAAATAGGTACATTATATATTTATAAACTTTACTGCACCACCTAGCCTGTGATGACCTTTCAATTACCAGTACTTCAATATTTCCCATAACTAGTGCTATAAAAACACAAGTAACATAAAATGCACAAGCCCTGTCTACACTGATTTTCATTTTCCTGGATATTAAGTGTCAAGGTGATCTTGCAAACAGGTGTAAAACAAATGCATTTTGCAAATGTTTCTTATAATCAGAGTGCATAGGTAAAGGAATCATATCTGTAAAATATGACAGGCTTGTTGAGTGGGATAAAAATGATTATACTCACACTCAGGGCAAAGAAAATAATATTTCGAGCAATGTAATTATTACTGCAGTAACTCATTGCATATCTGTGCTCATTTGTTATTTTTTTTTCTGATTAGCTAGAAGATTATGAAACTTTAACTCTAGGTGTATATGACACACACTTAAAGGTGTAAGTGTCTCACAGATGTTAGAGCTACTGTGCTTTAAATTATTCATTTAGTAGTAATGAAACGTGGTCATCTACATTTGTTATTTGGTGTTTGATTCCATCATGATGACGGATGATGACACTACATACACAATTTGGTTGACACTTTATATTTCCTAAATGTGCCTTACCATATATACACTTAAGTCATGTTAAAGTTCAACATGACACATTTATTAGTTTTTCAGACATAATAAAATCTTAAATTTAAAGGTTAACATATTTCCTGCATTCAACAGTGTATCTTACATATGTGTATGGCCACGATAAAGTAGATTTTAATGCAATAACATGCATTTAAGTGCACATACCTTCTGCGACGCCAGCATGGTGAGTTGTAATCCATATCCAAAAGCAGCACGTTACAACACCTGGTTCATAATAAATAGTCAATTACAAGAGGTTGTTAAAGATAGCTTAAACCCTTTTATAGACTTTAACGTCCAGCTCAGTTGCGGAGGTTTAGCCGCATTGGAACGCTGCCGGAGCAACATTGTGATTAGGAGGGTAGAGTTGTGGCTGTAATCCTGCTGTCAGTAGCTTTTCTGCTCTTATTCTGTCCATGAAAGAGTCTGCATGCAGCGGTGACGGCAACGGCATTACAGACTTTCATCCCTCAAACCACCAATAAATACATCAGGCGGCAGGACAGGTCAGATGGATCCATCAAGATATAAATCGGGCTCTATGTCTGTTGAATTTTAATATGGTATGACATACTTAATATTAGCTAGCTTCAACCCGGGGCAGACTGTATTGGATCAAAAAAGAAAAAGACTTGTGGAGGAGTGTGTCATGTGACACTCAAAGTGATGTAATCGCTTACCCGCATGCCTGCACTGTGATGCTGGGTGTGGCGCTAGGTAATTAGGAAAGTGTGGAACGAGGTAGTGCACAGACGCCTCTCATTCCTCTCCAGACAATGGTGTGAGTGTTCCAGTTATTGGCTGCTTCTTCACCCTGCACCTCAACACCACAATATAGACAACTGGCAAGTAGAACAGTCTCCTGAAGAAAGGACCAGCAGTCTGTAGTTATTGTTCAACACTCTAGGTGCCCTGAAGCTAAGGATTACCCACTTCAGATTAAGGCCTCAGGTCTCAGAGTGGGGTTTTCAGAACTTCTAGGTCTGACGGATTCCTGTATCCAGCTGGTTTGTCTGAAAAAGAGACCCTTAACATGCCATCTTGCTTTCCATTGGGTCTAATGCAGTTAGGAGTCAATCAATTTAAATTAATTTCAAGCTCTAGACTCATAAAACCATTAGAATTAATATCAGCCAGTGTGGGCGTTGGGATCTCTACAGGTAGTGTCATTGAATGTTGGCACTCTTACAGGTTCGAGCAATAGCATATTTAAGACATGGTTTTCCAGTATTGGATCTTTCATAGATTCACATGCTTGAATTATTCCCCATTGTCGAAGTGGGAGTCCCACGGTACCATAGAAAGCAGTAAAGAAAAAAAACCTACATAGAAGTTAATGTTAAAACATTCACTTTATTAGCTCATTAACCTCCTTTAAAATACCCATACTCAAGCCAATCAGGCAACTGCATCCTCTAAAACTCTCACCACAGAGGCTCCTGTCACTCAGATTTTCTACCGCACAAAGGGAGTCTCTTTGAGCCTTGCTCAGTTTTCTACCTTTTCTCAACCTTCAAGAAGATTTACTTCAGGACATCAGTTCTACATATATTTACAACAATATTCTGACTAAACATCATGTCAGATCCCACCAAAAAAGGATTATTTCGACCTTGTGAAACATGTGGGAAAATGAGGCTTCATTCAGTAGACCCACATCAAGACTGCATCTACTGCTTGCACCCACATCACAAGATGAGAGACTGCAAAGTTTGCTGTAATTTTGTGCAAGAGAGTCTTAAAGATTGAGAGAGTAGGCATTTAACCTGGCTGCAGAAGCTAAAATCCAAAGATGACCCTTTGTCTGAGGAGGATAGTGATCAATCCTCCCAGTCTGTCAAGCGTGGAAAGAGGTAGATCTCATAAAATGTTGCCAGACACACCAAAAAAGATTAATGTTTTAGAAGGCCCATGACGAGTCTGCAGGCCACTCCAAAAAACCTGAGTAACTTTAATTTAAAAAGAGACCTTCCTCTGAAAAGGTTAATTCTGAGCCTACCACTCCTTCAGTCAAACAAACTAAACTGAAGAACTCCTCCAAATCTCTACTGCCTATGACAAAAGCACCCAAATTGACTTCCACTTCAAAATCAAGCGTCACATCAACAGGTCCACTGGCGACAACCTCTCCGTCAATGGTGACTTCTTCTACAACACTGACAAATTTCATTACAGTGTTGTCACCCATGATCCTCTCTGTGTCACCGGTAGATCACCATATATTATTCTGGAACTTCAAAGCAGTTAAAACTTATTTATTCAAGAACAGTAGTAGATGCTACTTTCTTCTTACAACCGCTCCTGAACTGTGTATCTTCCAACTACCCCATTTAATTCCACAATCTCCAATGTACATTCCATGCATATATTCCATGCATTCAGTTTTACATTACTACATTTCTCCCTCCTCCACCAGAAAAGAAAAAAAGAGGAAAAAAACAAAAAGGGAAAAGCAAAAAATAATGTCATTTCTAATCAAGTTATCCCTGACAATTTAACAATGTTTAATCAATCAATAAGGTTTTCTTGAGATTCTTTCAGATTTTCTTAATAGCTGTTCCTTTTGCTGATTGTCCAATTGTATATATTTTTCTACATTACCGCTTGTCTTGAATTTTTTGAACAAAGTTTTATTTCTTGTTACTATTCTGTTATCATCTTTTGCTGTTATTGCTGTTCCTTGAACTTTTGTCACTTCCATAGGCGTAGGATTAAATCTACTTTGTGATTTTCATGTTTCTCTTTGCCTCACCAATACCAAATCACCTATTTGATATTCTCTGTTTTAAAAATGTCTTCTACATTCTGCATAAAATTTCATTTTGTGTTTTGCTTCCTTGTCTCTTTTTAGTATTTCATCATTATCCTTTGATGGGTTTGATGGAAAAAGTGGCAAATGTGTTTGCCTGGCTTGTCCAAACATCAACTCGGAAGGTCATTTCCCACTTGACCCATGAAGAGTATTTCTATAGTTGCAGAGAACTTGACACAAAGATTGATTTATTGAAATGTGTGAACGTTTTTCTCTTTGAATTGCTTTTTTAATAGTGGCCATTAGCCTTTCCACCATTCCAATAGCTTGAGGCCACATTGGAATTTCTCTTCTGTGTATTATTCCTAAATAATTCATAAAGTTTTGAAATTCCTTAAAACTGAAAGGTGGCCCATTGTCAGTTTTTAATACATTTTGTATCCCCCAAGTGGAAAATATCTTGTCAAGAGCAGGAAGTACAACTGATGTAGATGCTAATGAAATTATTTTTACTATAAGAAGGAGAATATTCATCAATTATTACCAACAAATACTGTTGAGAGTCCAAAAGGCCGTAAAAATATGCTGCAGTATTAGACCATACAGCATCTGGTAAGTCAGACGTGTAATTCTTCCATTATCTTTTCTTTAGAAGTACATTTACACAAATGACAAGTCTGAACAACTTCTTCTACTTGACTGTCTAATTTGGGAAACCACATTTTTCTCATAGAATTTTTTTTTTTGTAGCAGAGACACCTCTGTGACTTTCGTGAGCCAAATCAATTACACACCTTTGTAGTACTGATGGAATTACTAATTTATTACCTCTCAAAAGTATTCCAGATGAGGATTCAGATAGTTCAGCATGTATATTTTTAAATGCCAAAATATTTTGTTTTTTTATATTAGATTGAAAACAAGTTGCATTGTTTATTAGTCTAAATTTATTTTCAAATATGATTTTCTTTACTTTTTGAATTGTTTCATCATTTTGAGATGCTTCAATTCATTATTTTTCAGGACATTCCTGGCACTATTTATCTAATTATGATATGTATTCTTATGCTTCTGACTATTTTCCATATTATTTCTGATTGGGTATCTAGAGAAATAATCAGATGGATTATTTTCCAGGTTTTTGGACGACTTTGAAATTATAATCCATTATTATTATTCCCCATCTCTCAGGGTGTGGGGGCATTTTTGTCTTTGGGTAACCAAAAATAGATGTCAGAGCCTGATGATCTGGTATGATTACCAATGGCTTTCCATAAAGGAAATCATGGTAATGCTTGCATGCCCAGACAGCTTTCAAATGTTCTTTTTCTGGCTGAGAATATCTTTGTTCATCTGCAGATAAGCGTTTACTGGCATGTGAGATCACATGACAGAGAGTTTTTTTACCAGGCTTATGCTGTACCAATATTGCACCAAGACCTACAGGACTAGCTTCTACCACTAATTCCGTGCATAATACTGGATCAAAGTATTTCAGGTTTGCTGATGATGATATTTCTTCTTTTCTTAAAAGCATGTTTACATTCACTGTTCCAGAAGAATGTTTGCCCTTTCTTAGTTATCTCTCTGAGTGACATTGACGACGATCATCACGTCAAAAATAATGTCTGTGAAGAAAAGATAGCTGCGCTCGAAGATGAGCACTTCAACGACAACACTACAGTCGACATCTTAATGAGCTCTGTCTGCAAAGACATCACCGACTATCGACGTCAGCACCATCCACTAGTGCACCTTTAGCTGCAACACCATCGATGAAAACACCATTTACGGGGACCCCGTTGATGATACCATCACCAACAATAGAACCATCGACAGCACTGTCGACCATGACAGCAGGACAGCCATCAACGACAGATCACATAAAAGAACTAGAACCGTTGACGGCTATGACAACAAAACAGTTATCAAAACTATCAGTGAAGCTTTTGCCAGCTCATACTTCTCCAAGCAAAGTCTCCCCCTTTCTACCTGCGCATTTAATGGACTGTGATGAGTCAGAGGGTGAGGGCCTCTTTGGAATAGCTAACAGCCCTTATGAGCTTCATGTAAAATGTCGAGGTGATGAAGAGGAAGAAGGCTATTACCAGTACCCTTCTTATGCTCCAGAGCCACCACATTATGAGCAGGAGTACCTGATGAAGCAGAAAATGAAGGTTTTGATTTATTAACGCTTAAACGTAGTGCTGAAATAATCATGTGTGACATTAACCGAACTAATAAAGATTGTACGGGGACAAAATGTGCCCTCAGAGTAGTTTGCCATCATTTATATGCGTGCTTTATATAACGTGGTGAATTAGAATTGCACTAATCCGACATAATCATAAACGTGTGCTACGATTTGCTTGTTTGAAATACTTTAGCTTAGCATTACTTTAGCGGAGGCTTTGGCCTAGTTGCCTGGTCTCACGGTTTAGATGCTCGTATTTTTCCACTGTGCTATTAAACGTGTATTCTTGCTTGAAGCTGTATTTTTCCACAGAAGCCGTTCACATGCTTATCTTAAAGTTAGTGCCAGCCTGGCATATTTTCTCTTTAATTCAAGGTCGACTTGCAGGTGCGGACAATGGAGGCTCTGAGAGTAAGCTAATTGGGAGACAATGTTGCGATTTGCGTACCCATCTCCAAGGATAATGTATGCTTAAGTAAAAGCTTGAGAACTGTCGTTTTTGATTGGTCAATTTGAAGCTAACCTATGAACCCTCCAATGGAGACCCTACACGACTTGAACTGTTGTCTATAAAAACCAGGTGCACGAGAAGAAGGTAGCCATTACAGCCATTACAGCCATTACAGCCATTACAGCTATTATCAGCCATTACCAGCTCGATACCCGCCATTTTGCAGACTTCGTAGCTATTATGGCCCACTTTGCTGCGACGCCATTTTGAGAGACTTTGATTCTTTCTCTAATCGAGAGAAAGAGACTTTAAATGATTCTTGCCCTAGAGACTGTAACTTTGATTTGATCCCTTTGCATGAAGTAGTAGTTTTACCTTGCCACCGTGAGGCATTTGCTCCGTTCACCCCTGCCCCTTTTTGTCCTGTCCCATGCTGATCGAGAAAAGGTACCCCTGATGACCGAAGAACGGTACCTGTGAGACGAAGACTTCCTTGTATGCTGATCGTAATTGGTAAATATGAAAGGAAAATTGTAAAATTGCATTGTGATTCCTTTAGGTAACCAACTGCTGATTTTTGGTAAGATCCCTAGTTAGGAGTCTTCTAAATTAATGTTGCTAAATTGTTTTCGCATGAAGTCCCACATGCTGATGCTAATTCGAGGTTAGATGAGGATTCCATATGTCGCACGATGCAATTTGAGATCTTGTTATGTTGACTAAATGTACGCAATTAGTTCATTACAGATTATCGTATTAGTGCTTTGCATTGCCATTATCGAATGTCTTGTGATTCAAATGCTTCATAGATTACACTTGTTTCGACGTTATGGACAGCTATTAATGTTCATTTATGTTTATCATTTGGTGTTGAGACACATTTACATTGTGCTAGCTTTGTTAATATAGGGAAATAAATTCACTAACTTTGCAATAAACTGGTGTGGTTATTCCTGACTGAAAGGTCAGGGTTCGCCGAAATGTATTCTGGGTTAATTGTAAAGTGTTATGTTGTTCAAGGGGTTGCTTATGTTCGTTATTGATCATTGATTTTGATGAGATTGATCGATCAAGAGTACAGAGAGTTCCCACTTAGTCAAAAGATTCATCGGCCTAAAGAGCGTCCAAACGCAGGTAAATTACTACCACGTTCCGCTCTATCATACCTAGGTTATGAACACCGGGAGCAAGAGCAGTCTGTGCAATTGCCTTTATCACTTATCAGCAATTTGCAATCAATGGTACAGGACTACAGAAAACAATTCCCGGGCTCTGAACCTGCAGCTGTGTCCTCTTCAGTTCATTTTCCCCAAGTCTCTACGCTAATTCCATGCTCATCACGTGTGGCTGCACCAGATTCACCCTTGCCCACACTCGCTGAACCTTAGTGACCCTCAAGCAGATGACGCTCCGTCCACGGATGATGACAGGGCGGAAGGTGAGATAAGAAATACAGCCTCAATCCCAAATGAATGGGATGATTACTTAATGCCAGCCCCATCACCTCCACTCCCTCTACCAGTGGTTTCCCCACCAGACGATATAGGGAGCTTTCATAATCTTATGGCGAGAGTGGCAAAGAGATTTCAACTCCCCCTGGACACAAAACAATCCGATTGCTTCCTCTATGATTTTAAAGAACCCGTGAAGAAAACAATCAGAGCCACCCTTATAGTCGATTTCCTCTGGAATGAAGGGATCAAAGTGATAAAGATTCCAGCAACGGTTTCAACAGTTTTGCCCTGGCTAGATAAAAAATACAAAGCACCAGAGGATCCCCCATCCTATTTAGTTGTTTGGCCTAATCCAGACTTGATGATCTCAAAGCGGCTCGCCACTCTAAAAATCCAGCTACACCTATCACCTCACCACCAGACAGAGATGAACGTTGTCTCTACAATATTGAAAAGCGCTTCTCATCTATAGCAACCACAGCAGTTTAAGCCGCAAACTCATTGGCGGTCTTAGGTCGCTACGCGTGCCATATGTGGTCCGACATAGCTCCATATATTGACTTGTTACTGGATGTTGCCGAAGTGGAGATAAGAAAAATTCTCCTGGATCGAGAATGAACATCTTCAGAAATTATCAACTGCAATTTATATTTCCTCGACCGGCTTTAGACAACTAGTAGGAGCAGCTGTCCTAAGAAGACATGGCTGACTAAAAGTCACATCCTTCCGGACAGAAATACCAAGCAAAATACTTGATATGCCCTACGACGGGGAAGTACTATTTTGTAAACATATTGACAACACCCTTCAGACCATAAAAGCTGACACAGACATTGGCAAGTCGCTTGGCACGCTGCAGGTGAAGAGACAGCCCTTTCGAGGAACCCGGGGCAGAGGGTTTTTTATTCTAAAGGGGAAGCTATCAACCTTGCAGGCAGCAATTTCAGCACTACCAGAGACAATTTTGTTCCCAATATCCTCAGCAGCAGTACAGAACACCACCTACAGCGGCTTACAAGCATACATCTAGAGGAAACAATCCTCCAGAGGAAAAGACACTGCCAGCAATCAGTGACCTTTCAAGGAAGCCGGCTGCTCCCCTCAATCTGCTGCAACAACTCGGGGGTCAAATTTCCATTTATCTTCCAAAAGGATCCCTCAAAACATCAGACAAATCGGTGCTAGATTTCATTGCTCGTGGACAGGCTAGAATTCACACAGTGCCCACCAAATGTTCCTCTGAAAAGAACTCCAGCATTCCACCTCAAACAACTACTGTTCAAAGTGTCAACCATGTTAAAAAAGGAGCAATAGCGGAAGTCCCGAAAACTGAATGAGTTTCTATTGTTGCTTCTTCCTCATCAAGAAAAAGTCAGGAGACTGGGGCCCAATTTTAGAACTTCAGAGACTCAATAAATATTTCCGAAATTAATCCTTCCATATGGTTGCCCTTCAGGGTGTGGTTCATCTTCTCAATCAAGGAGATCACATGACAGCTATCGAACCCCAGAATGTGTACTTCCATGTCCCTATCCACCCAAGTCACAACAAATTTCTATGATTCACAGTAGCCTGCACCCATTATCAGTTCAAGATGCTGTCAGATGCTGTCATATGGGCTGAAGTCAGCACATCGCATTTTCATCAAATGTCTCACCTTGGTGGCACCTTATCTCAGATCACAAGGAATCCAGGTATTTCCATACCTGGAGGACTAGCTCATAAAAGCTCCTACTTCTCTACAGGCAACAAAGGACACAGAGAAGTGTCTCTCTCTATTCCACAACCTTGGCCTCACTATCAACAAACGGAAATCTCCTCTCACCCCTACAACAGTCCTGACCTTCTTGGGGCATTAGTAGACATGGTCAGGATGAAAGCTTTCGCCTTGCAGGAAAGACAAGCAGAAATTCTACAGCTAGCTCGGAAGCTACAACGAGAAAGGTCAGTTTCTGTCCGACTATACAAATCATTCCTTGGCATGCTCTCATCTTGCATTCCTCAGATACTGAATTGCCGACTCCAGATGTGTTCGCTACAAGAGGAGTTGGACAGACAATGGCATTAAGTGCAAGGGTCGTTGGATGACATCATTCAGACTACTCCAACCTTGGTCACAACCATGTGTTGGGTGGAAGGGAAAACAAACATCGCCAAGGGTCTAACATTTCTAGTACTAGTTTCAGATTTTTCACTAAGAACAGATGCGTCATTGGAAAGCTGGGGTGTCCACCTCCAGGATCTGACAGTTAGTGGCAAGTGGAGCTTTCTACAAAGGAAGATGCATATCACTCTTCTGGAGCTCAGAGCAATAGCTTTTGCCTTGGTCTCTTTCCTTCCCAGAGTTGTGAACTCATCAGTGCTGATATGAACAGGCAATATTACAAGTATGTATTACATAAACAAGCAAAGAGGCACATTTTTCTTAGAGCTTTCACTGCAAGTGCAAAAGATATGGAAGTGGGCTGTTAACACCAAATTACTCTCAAAGCAGAGCATGTACCCAGAGTCACCAACGTCCTCGCATACACATTGAGCAGGGCAGAGACTGTCGCGAGTGGGAGGTAGACCAGCACACTCTAAATAAAATCTTTGCACGCTGACACCCTCAAAAGGGATCGTGAGAGAGTGCGTTTTCTGTAAGATGGTCAGAGATTTATGCATACACCTTACTCCAATCCCATTAATCCCGAGATACCTCAGGAACTGAAGAGGGAACCTTGCCGAATACTGCTGATCGCCCCCAGATGGCCTAGACAGTTTTGGTTTACAGAGCTCCTGATACTATCTGAACAGCATCGCATCCAACAGAATCCCATTCTAACACTTCTAACTATGAACAAGGGCCATTCCTTCATCCCAACTGGACATCGCTTCACTTATAAGCCTGGCTTCTGAGTTCCATGAATTTGCCACACTATATATTCCTTCAGATTGCAGAGAGATCTTAGCGAATGCCAGGACTACTACTACTAACAAAACATACAGACTGAAATGGAAACGCTTCTGTTTCTGGTATCTTGAACATGACGTTCACTCTCTTTCATCTCAGCCAGAACACCTCCCATATCTACTTCAATTGGCTGAATTTGGTTTGTCCCACTCTTCCATCAGAGTGCATCTTGCAATGATCTCTTGTGTTCGAAAGACAAGTAACTTAGTGTTGTTATGGTCTAGCTGTATAATAAAACAGGATGTTTCCTCTGGTAAAATTGCCTCTTCTCTCGTAGGGGATTTCCATGTATAAGCACTGAATAGTTCCGCGCGCCTGCGGGGACCCCGGAGCACTGATGTGAAGTATATTCTTAAGTGCAAACACCAGCCGTTTGAAGAAAAGGTCTGTCAAAAAACACTTAAGAATAACATTGTGCAGCCTATGTGAACAGCTACACAGGCCAAATTGTTGAAAAGAAAATCAATAGTAGTGTAAATTCATGTTCAAACACCTATTTATTCTAGAAATGTAATAACAAATACATTCTCATACTTTATTTACACCTCTGATGAGAATAAAACAATGCAGGGCAGTGTAGCCCATAGGCTGCCATTATACAGAATGTAAATAGAGCTGTGCCTTTAAGAAAGCAAAGTCTTCCTGTATCCCATCATGCACAGCAACAGGCAGTTGCCTCAGTTCTTTTTGAAGGCTTTTAACCTGGAACAAGCTTTGTTGGAGTACCAACATCAACCATATTTATGGCAACTTTTTCTATGTGAACTCCACCGGGGAGGAGGGAGGGTTGCTTATGACTAACATGGAAATACCCCTACGAGAGAACTGGAGTTACAGGTAAGAAACCATTCCTTCTCTCGTAGGGGATTTCCATGTATAGTCATAAGCACTGAATAGAGTAGCAAGCCCATCCCCATAACCGCGGTGGAGCAGACAGAAAAAATAGTGCCAAAACACTAAAGTTATGCAAATAAGTTCTTAAGCAAGGCCTGTCCAACCTGTGCATCCGCCCTAGCGTCTGTATCAAGGCAGTAATGCTGAGTAAAGGTATGGACAGACTTCCAAGTGGCAGCCTTGCATATTTCTGCCAAAGGTATATTTCTCATTAAGGCTGTAGTAGCTGCCTTCCCTCTAGTAGAGTGGGCTTTTGGCCTACCACCGAGGGACTTGTTCGCTAACTGATAACATAACATTATACATGAAACAATCCACCTGGATAGTGATTGCTTAGACGTGCCCAACCCTGTTCTAAGTGGGCCATAGTTAACAAAAAGCTGTTGCGATTTACGTAAGCATTTTGTCCTGTCCAAGTAAAATTTCAAAACCCTCTTTACATCCAGAGAGTGCAGCGTTCTCTCAGCAGGAGTAGCTGGATTTGGAAAGAAAGTTGGAAGTGAAATGGTTTGATTCACATGAAAATCGGAGACGACTTTTGGTAAAAATTTTGGCATATTGGATCAGCTCTTTGTTGTTTATGGCAGCTTATGAAACGGATTGCCAGTCTCCAAACAACTATAGTACAATGGGTTGCAGCAACTATACAGTTCTGTCAGAACTAAGCCAGGAAACCGTTGACGTTCAATTAGGGCTGTCTCTACCTCCACAGCCCTCTTTGCTGATGTGCCTCTTCAGCAAGTATGGTATGCAGCTACATGGTCAAATAGACACACCTTTACTCATCATGATTGTCTGGATACAGTGGACAAGAATGATGCAGCAGTGGGACAGGCAGTATTGTGCCACCTGTTTTAATAAGGTGAGCCATCTTGATATGTATATATATTTTCCAACATCCCAATGTTGTATTATGATATTGTTTATAACTGTTAACTGCTAGTTATTCTAATTCAAGCATGTGACTCTATCAAAGAATAAGGTATTTACCTGTAACTGTAGTTCTCAAGTATTGGTATCTTTCATAGATTCACATGCGACCCACCTTAGAGGCTTCACTTATTTTCACTTTTTTATTTTATCACACTGCTGAAAGCTGGAGCCTCTGTGGTGAGGGTTCTAGAGGGAGCTATCATCTGACTGACTGGACTTTGGGTCTCTTTAAAGGAGGTTAATAAGCTCTTCAAGGGAATGTTTTAACATTAACTTCTATGTAAGTTTTTTTTCTCTACTGCTTTCTATGGTTCAGTGGGACTCCCACTTCGATGATGGGGAATAATTCAGGCATGTGAATCTATGAAAGATACTAATACTGGAGAACTACAGTTACAGATAAGTAACTTATTTTCTTCCTTACTATGTTGTGAAGTGATCCAGCAGAATCTTATGATGAAGTGTTATTCAGGTCTCATTTTGACCAGCAGCTTATTGCAGAGTCTGTTCTTCTTGCATTTTTAGCTAGATGCTTCTAGAAGTGGTCTCAATTTCAATATCCTCTGATAGAATTTTCTGTGGACTGAGCCATCAACAGTTGAAGTAATGACTCCATACTCTTCCCCTCCTCCACACGAGCTTTGTTCTTATTTCTTCCACCCCGACCAGTCCACCTAGTTTTTATTGTGCCTTTTTTATTCAATGTTTCTATTCCACAGTGTTCCTGTTTTAAAGGTCAGGGCCTCGTTTAGGGTGACTAGATGGTTCCATGTCACCAGGCACCACTTTTCCATTCCTGGGTTTTGCTTTTAGATATCATGATCAGGTGTACTGATGCAATTGGCCAGATTTCTTTCAGCCAGGTCTAGAACTCACAGAATGCATGGATATGTAAAAGCAAAATCCATGAATGGAAAAGTGGTGTCTTAGTGACGTGGAGTCGTTTGGCAACCTTCTCAGACTCAAAGCAAAGCCAACAACTTTTTTGGCTTCACCTGTCTACACATGCCTTGCCTTTTGCTCTCTCTCTCCATTTCAACATTATGTTTTCAGTTGTATCTAAGAGTCAATCCTCATTGCCCTCCAGAACGCTGCAGCAGGAGCTCAGATGTGCAAAGTAAATAAATAATCTTTATTGTCTTGATTCCATATTTCTTAACAGCCCAGCCCACTAGGTAAACTGTGTCAATTAGAAAAAATGAGGTAGAGTAGGAATGAGATATTAAGGAAAGAGTACCTTTTTCACACTTTATTTAACACTTAAACAATAGGCATACCAAAAGAATGTGCCTTACAGCTCTTCTTGCACGGCTGTGGATACCATTGTGAATAATATACAAATACAATGGCTGTGGATATTACTGTGAATCATACATAAATACAATGGTAAAATATTAGGGCCTGATTTGGAGTTAGGCAAAGGGTTTACTCTGCCACAGCGTGCCAGATATCCCGTCCAAAATCTAAACCCGTCATACCCTATGGGATTTAGATTTTGGCGGCCTTTAAAAGTGGTGGGGCGTAATTCTTGGCTCGAATTCCATAGAGCATTTTCATGAAGGGCTCTCCCACACTTTTTTGCACTAAGCTTACTGTCTCACTCTGACTCACTTAATCTCACCTGGTCTCACTAATTCAAATGCATTCTACTCTGGCCCACTCTGTCTCACTAAGTCCCACTCATTCTGAATTAGTCTTATTGTGACTCAGTCTCACACACAGTAACACTCAGGTACACTCACTGTCATTCTCCCTGACTCGCTCACATTCATTTTCTCAAATACTGGTCATTACTGTCACTCATCCTCACTCACTGTGATTTATTCGTTCACTGACTCTCTCTCACTTTAACTCACACATATTGTCACACACATGCTCACAGTGTTGGGATTTCACCAGCTCTGTACAGTATCGCTGATGGCTGTCGCAGGCACCTACATGCACCTGTGTCAGTAATTAAACAATGTCACTAGCTTCCTCAGTTTGTTGCTGGACCTGAAATGGGTCTGCATTTTATTTGTATTATATCAAGAGTGAATAATTATCTACTTTTGATACAAGAAAAATGGACCACAAAACAAGGAGGGTGTAGCGTAGCTGTGGAACCCATAAAGGAGAGCCGCCATTGGTCCAGGGGCGCCTATCAAACCAATCCATCCACTCAGTCATCCGTCCTTTCATGAAGCCATCCCCCTTTCATCCATCATCCATCCATTCAATCATCCATCCATTCTTTCGCTCATCCATCCAGCCTTTTGCTGCATTTATCCTTTCTTTCACTCCATCCATCCATTCTCCTTTTGGCTCATCCATCTATCCACCCTTTCACTCAGCCATTCCACCTTTACACCCATCCATCCACCCTTTGACCCATCCATCCATCTATTCATCCATCTCTCCATTTACCCTTTCACTGAGCCATCCATCCTTTCACTCATTCATCCATCTAACTATCTATTCATCTATCAATTCACACTTTGTCTCATCCTTTCATCCAGACTTCCATCTACCTTGCCTTGCACTCATTCATTCATTGTTTTACTCATCCATCTTTACATGCATCTTTTCACTCATCCTTCCATCTTTTCTCTCATCCATCCATACTTTCACTCCATCATCCTCCTATTTACCCTTCCACTCATCCGCGCTTTCACTCATTCTACCACACATCCATCCTTTCTCTCATCATCCATCAACCCATCCTTTCCATCCAGCTATATTTTCATCCACCCTCCCTTTCACTCATGCACCCTCCCTGCTGTTCACTCTTCCATTTGTACGTCCATCCTTCCACTCATACATCCATGCATCTATCCATCCACCATTTCATCCACCCGTCCTTCATTTCACTCACCCTCAATTATGAGGCTTTGTCTGCCAAGCAGCAGATAGAAGAGGCCCATCAAGAACACCACCCCACTGTAGCTGCTAAAGAGGGGAGGGTGACAATGCCCATGGTTCAGGCAGAAGCTTAACTGCACACTTACATTTTAGTCCACCAGAGCAGTTGTGGTCCGCATCTGGATACTTCCCTCTCTTCGGCCTCTACAGTCGAGATAAGGAGCACTCTGTCATGCTCAGCTCCTTAATGTTTTTTTCAAAGTGAAACCAAATGCAGGACTAATCACGTGTTACTGCCAGGATAGCAGCCCCCTGCACTCCTCCTACAGCCTGCTTCCCTTCACAGTCAAAAAATTGTTGCCACCCACTTCCCCTTTGTCCTCATCGGCTTGCCCCACCCCTAGCCATTGAAGTGAATGGAGCTTTGATAATTCCTCCCAGGTCCTTTTTTTGCACCTCCAAAAGCAACTGGATCACCTGCATTCTAAATCAACACTACGTCTCTGATGTCACTGCTGTAACTTGTGCCTGCAGGTTGAAAAAAAACTCGCCCGGCTGGCACTTGCCACTTGTGCAGTAGGACATCTGGAGTGTTCATTAGAGTTCACCCAGGAGATTCAGCACACTGTCTCCGAGCAGTGATTTATTTTCAGCTGCTCTGTGTTTATTTCCCTGTTCTTGCCTTTCCACGAGGAAGGGTGGCAGGGCAACGCCCCTTTTGCCCATGAACACCAGTTGCCCCTGGGAGCAACCCCTCCTCCAGACTCTTAAATAGGCCCTTAGTCACATGGATATTTTTTTCTATATCAGCTACAAACAAACACAACTCATTACATAGGTCCAATCTATTTAGCCATCTTCACAGCAGTGTTATGCATTCCGGGAACCCAATACTTATGTAAGCACCATCCTTTTCAGATCTTTAACAGGTCTGCATAGTCTGTGGTACAAACAGATGTGAAGTGAAGTGTATAGGCCCCTATCATGGTATTATTATAGTGGCATAAACCTGCCATCTGCATATACATCTCCCACTGTTTTCAATTGTTGCAGAAGCCTCTTCATAGCAACCGGATCATATGTCACTTTTTCATGACACGTACACTGAATATATCTGCTACTCATGACCATGCCTAAAAAGTCAACAGTTTGTATTTTCCCCCTTTGGTCTCATAGATTATTTCATTATTACTGTATTCAATGTGATTCTGTCTCCTTGTCCCTTTCAGGGAGCCTAGCTAATTTTGGGAAACCAGTAGTGTGCAAAATAAGTCTGTTTTAGTAGGTAATATACTTCAAAGTAAGATGCTGCAAACCCTCCCATCTTAAAAGACATTTGCATAGTCTTGCATAGTCTATCCAGGGCTGTTTCCCTCCCCATGCTGGCTCCACCATCAGTTAATGCATTTGGTCAAATATTTTGCAGTTTAGTAGGAGAGAAATGTTTTGAAAGACATAGAGCAGTTGAGGAAGCAGGATGGCTGCTTAACCAGCCATTGTTATGAGAAGTCCACTCCACTTTTCTACATTGGAAGATATCTTATCTGTGCATTTACAATAATTATCACTTAGTAGAGTCTTTACGTCTTAGTGGTATTGTATTCCTAAGTTTCTAACTAAGGTCACATGCCGTTGTATGCTATAGGATATTCTAAAATGGGGTTGGTGGTCAAGGGCGTCATTTTTGATTTTGAGCAATTAATTTTAAGGCTAGACCATCTACCATATATTATAATGTCCCCAGGTAAGGGATTCAGGGTCCGATTTTTACTTTGGTGGTCAGGCCGTCCTCCCAAATGGTGAAAGAGTATTTAAGTCCATTGCTCTGGCTCAGGGCCTGACAGCCAAATATTTGTTGGGCCTACAGAAATTTCTGGCATTCACAGGTACTGCCGTCAAAGGAGTACCTCAATGCGGCTACAGTTCTCTTAATTTATGACGCTCCACCTTCGCAGATGCCTCTTACAGTCAGCTTATTATTAGGGTTCCCAGACGACTCCAAGACATCAGGGGCTCTCTGTTTCAGTCCTGTGCTTTTCTTTAACAAATTATTATATATTTGTGTTTGTCCAGTTAAACTGAAATTAACCAATATCACAACTCCGAGAAGTCATTAGTTAAGGTGAAGATCCTTAACTGAAAAATAGCGTCCCTGCTGACATGGAGTCAGCTGGTAATACTTACTCCTTGTACATAGACAGTGCTCCACTATACTTGGCTGAAAAAAACAAAACATTGCTACTGTACTAGTATGGTTGGTGCTGCATGGGCGAAAAGCAGGATTGCACCTGAGATTGGGATGCTGGCTTTGGAGGAGGATTGCCAGTTTTAGTCCATGATGCAGGCAATTCCTAGCCAGGTCCAAATAGGGAGAACACGAATCTCATGATCATGAGGTAATATTTTCCTGATTCTAATATAAATAGAGAAAAAAAGGAGCATTTAAAAAAGTATAAATGAACTGAGCTTTAGTTTTATTGAATGTAAAAGTAGTCATTTAAAAAAACTTCAACAGGGCATTGCTCTCTGCAACATTTAACGCCCTCTTATTAAGCTCTAAATACTGTGCATTTCAGAAATCACTGTTATAGTCCCATTTAATACTGATTTTATTCTTGGCTGTAACAAATGTTTTGCACTGTCTATACATATGTTTGCTTGACATGGCAACGGTGACAGGGAAGTAACTGATGCATTTATTATCCCAACTTTCAACACTTTGCTGTTGAAAGATCCAGATGAACACACATTTCTTTTCCTTCTTTTTTCATGGACATCTGTTATTATTTATCTTGCCGTGTACTAAAGACACATTTTTGCATTGAACAGTCTAATTTAAACAGCAAATTTTGTTACGCCTGGCTACACTGAGCTTTGCAGTAACCCTGAGCTCAATAGAATACAAGAATACAAATGGCTTTCAGTGTTAAAATGAGCAGTTATACATTTTGCATTGTGTGTTTGCATTGTTGAGGGTGCTAAAATAGTATATCCTCTGCGATTACACTACAGAGCTTTGACGACACCAGTGCTGCCCCTGCTGCTCTCTGTGATATTAGTAGAGCAGCAAGCATTTCTAATATCACAGAAGGGAGGTAACATAAGCCCCTGCAGCGCAGGGGGGCATCCCTTCAGGGGGCCCCCATTCAGTTCAAGGCAATTAATATTTGTGAGATATCGAAACGTGTTGAACCCCGCATCTCAAGTTGCAGGAGGCCCATCGTTTTGTGTTACACCATTGTACCACAGCAGTTCCAAAACTGGTTTCAAAACAGCAGTGACCACAGCTGTTTTACCAGCAGTGGCCGTGCCATTAATCACAGATACCACAATGCAACAACAGCAGCCACTGCAGCTTCACTCACAACACGGCCCGCAGCAGTATCAAGAGATATTAAGATGGCAGCAGTCACTAGGACAACAACAGTTGCATCACAGCAGTGACCATATCAGCAACAACGCTTCCACCTAAACAGAGACAACAGCCACTGCAATAGTTGCCATCAGGGTAGGGACACGGGCTACGACCACAGTTGTAAAAACATCATGGACAACAGCAACCACAACAACAGGAAAAAGGTGTAATGCTGCATCGTGGCAATTCATCATAATAAGCAGGTATTTATCAAGAATCCTCAAGCCCCTAAATTCAAGTATTGGCTTTGTGATTTTGGCAATTGAAAACAATGACTTTAAGTTCATATATGCTAACAGTGGCACAGGACCAGGCATATTCGAGGTCAGGGAACGTACAACAGTTAGATGGTGCATACGCTTGCAAAGGAACAGGAAACACACCGTCCCAGCGCAACTAATTCATATACATTGGAATGGGAATCCTCTGGCAGTTGATTAGGGAAAACACTGACACTGGACAATGAGGCAACTGCACAGCGACAAGGATCGCACCCGCACTTCAAAAAGAAATGCACTTGCACTGGGACAGAAAAAACACTAACACTGAAGCAGGTAATAGACTGACACTGAAATGTAGATAATTTTTACTCAGAGACAGGTACACAAATGGAATGCACAGAGAATGTACCCTCTGTGATACAGATGATAGACACTGGACAGGGAATATATGTATGCTGGTCATATAATTCACTGGCATTAAGAAACAGTACATCCTGAACAAGGATTAACCAGCATTGGATCTTTCAGTGATTTACAAGCTATTTTTGAATGTTTGTCCCGCTCCCTCAACATATGACGCTGGAGACCTTAGATTTGTTTAATAGATCTATTTTAATTATTTGTCATTAAAGCCAGAAGAATGTGAATGAATTAAAGTAGCCAGTCTAACTATGTTTTCTGAATGTTTGCCGTCGAGGCAATGTTAGATTGCGTCCCTTGCATACGCGTATGATCGCTTGTAGATATGGAAGATGAACTGTCCTCTGAGCTGGATAATGTTGTTAAAAGGTTCAGAAAGACAGGCTGCAACCAGTCATACTTGGCACCGCACGACGTAAGTTGCCTGGCATTAAAAGGGAAAAATTACCTATGACTACTAGTAAATCTGGGAAGACTGAACACAGACAGCCCTAAAGTGTACACATTTTTGGATAGGCACTGGCACTTACTGAGCAGTGACCACACTTTAAGGAACACCATCAGTGGTAGGCCCATACTTGCGCATAGTAGGGGCATAACTCTCAGACAGTCACTTTGCCCCAGCTTTTAAGAACCATGCCCCATAACACTTGGCTACCATCGTCACCAAGAGGGTCTTTAAGTATGACGTGCAACATCTGCCGATTTGCTGTAGACAAGATTACTACTTTCAAATACAACACCGGACCTACATATTTCATTTACAAATTCATCAACTGTAACACAAAGGGGGTTATTCCAACTTTGGAGGAGGTGGTAATCTGTCCCAAATGTGACAGATTTACCACCAGCCGTATTACGAGTTCCATAGGATATAATGGACTTGTAATACGGCTGGTGGTATATCCGTCACTTTACCGTCACTTTTGGGACGGATTACCACTTCCTCCAAAGTTGGAATAACCCCCAAAGTTTGTTCTGTACTGCATTAATTGCATATGTAATGAGATATATATTGGAAGTACTGTGAGATCATTAAAAGACAGAATACAAGAACATTTAAGGGCCATAAAAAATATTACTGCCAACTATCCGTTAGACGTACATTTTAACATGGCCCATAGGGACAACAAGGTTGTTAACATCACGTTTCACCACATTGATAGGGTTGATAACATGCCCAGTGGGGGTAATGGGACCCTGGCATTGAGGCAATTAGAAAGTAAATGGATTATTAAAACTCCGGGTGGTGGAACTGTGACTCAGTGTCGACAAGGAATGTGTTTTTGTACCCACCCCCCCCATTTTAAATATTAATGATGTATCTGTCTACTGGATCCCTTCCATCTGCTTTCCCATGTAGATCATGTGTGGTCATTTTGGCCATTTGGTTTCACAATTGGGCCGTACCTGATTATTGATGGACATGTTCCCAATGTGCAGTGATCTGACAAATGGCAAGTTTGCTGTACAAATGGCAAAATTCTTTGTTCCTGTCTAGCTCGGCGTGGATAGCACTGTGCTGATCCTATGCTTAAAAACTTTGCTAGATAAACAGACATTTGAGGTGAGCAAATCTAGAGTGTCGCTGGTGTTGTAGAGTGCTCTTTACTGGAGCTGCTCTCCACCTAAATTTGGGAACGACCAAGTTCTCTTGTGTTTTGCATAATTTATGCATCACTAACCCTGAAAGGGTCTTGTTTTGATATATATTTTATATATATGTGTGTGTGTGTGTGTGTATGTGTGTGTGTGCATACACACACACCCAAATACACACTGACACACACATATATATCGGTCACCAACAGATAGTTATAGTTAGGACCATATTTCCATAGAAAAAGCATTTTTTGACTGCCTACATCTTTGTCACCATTTGACCTATCTTCATGAAAGTTTCCCAAAAAAGTGTGCTGGTGATTCTTGTGTTTCAGGGTGATTTGTCAAGTGAGGGCAGAGAAAAAGGGGAGGTCAAAATCTTCCCATCTTAATTCAGAGTTTTGAACACGACTACTGCCTGAACCGTTGGGCGGAATTATACCAAATTTGGTAGAAAGGTAGATTTCGGTACGCAGGTCACTCTTTTTGTTATTTGGTGTAAACCCGTTCAGAAGTTTAAGAGAAGTTAAAGGAAATCCAAATTTGTATATCTAGGGCCGTGGATCCTCCTGGACAACTTCACGATTAACAAGAGCTTGTGCAGAGATCTGCAGATTGCTGATTGGCTTGCAACATTGCAACCAGCCGAGTCCCAGACAAAGAAAGATTTTAAAAAAGGAAAGGGCAAAAAAGCACTTTAAAAAAAATGTTGCAGCAAATTCATCCCCTGGGGCTTGCAGCCCCAAGGACCACCACATCCCCGGGGCACCTGATAAAATAAATGCTGGGTGCCAGGAGGCCCCCACACAGCCCTGGGGACCACCACATCCCCGGGCAGATGAAGAAATCAACAAGGGACCCACATGGGCCCCACCCCGGCAGCCACGGAGATCGCCACCTACCCGGAGCACAGGATGAATGCCTTCCCCGGGCTCTCGGCCCCATTGTGTGCGTGCCTGCTTCTTGCCTGTCCCTCCTTCTCACTGATTTCCCTGTGCTTTCAGCCCCGACATGTGCGTGCCTGCTCCCTGTCCCTCCTCACTTTGTTTCCCAGGCTCTCAGCCCTTTTGTGGGCATGCCTGCCTTTCCTTCCTTCTCACTGCTTTCCCTGGGCTCTCAGCCCTGTTGTGTTTGAGCCTGCTGCCTGCTCCTCCTCCTCACTGCTTTTCTCAGGCTCTCAGCCCCAACATGTGCGTGTCTGCTGCCTGCTCCTCCTTTTCACTGCGTTCCCGGGCTCTCAGCCTTACGTGTGCATGCTTACTGCCTGCCTGTCCCTCCTTTTCATGGCTTTGTCCTTGCTCTCAGCCCTGTTGTGTGCGTGCCTGTTGCCTGCTTCTCCCTCCTTACTACTTTCCCAGGGCTCTCAGCCCCAACTTGTACATACCTGCTGCCTGGCTGTCTCTCTTTCTCGCTGCTTTCCCCGGTCTCTCAGCCCCGTTGCATGCATGCCTACTTCCTGCCTGTCCCTCCTTCTCACTGCTTTCCCCAGGATCTTAGCCCTGTTGTGTTCTTGCCTGCTGTGTCCCTGTCTTTCTGTTCTGGCCATGATGCCCATTTCACAGAAATTAAACCTCAACAGAAAGCAATTACAAATATGAATGTAGCAGGTGCCCCAGTTGAAGCTCTCCTTCTGTAAAGGACAAATGATCCTAACTCTTGGGCATGGCGAAGTTAAAGCAGGTGTGTTTACTCTGTAATTCCATATTGAAACATGATCTGAATCATTCATCTGTTGGAGCGCAATCAGACCCTCTCACACCCACATAGACCCTCTCACGCCCACTCTCACTCCCAGACACTCTCAGACCCAGAGACACCCTCCCACACCTATTCTCAAACCCAGAAAGACAGGCCCTGCAGCCAACCCCCACTCCAAAGGCCATGCAAGCGTGGATAGGGGGTTTGGGTACAGGCATGGGGTTGGGTGGTTGTAGGGGGTTGGCTGGAGGCCCCGGGACCAACCCCCCGCACACGGCCAACGGTTATGCATGGCGATGGTTGGATTAACATATAGCAATGAAAATTACATTAAAGGTTACAGCGACGGTATAGTTAGTTTCTGAATTTACTTTCACAAAACCAGAGAAATTCAGCAGTTAGAATTATTTCAAGTATTTTTAACTCCTAGCGTGAGGTTACTATAACTCGTGTCCTTACCATGCACTGCTAGTTAAACCAGATATTAGAACACTCATGACAACTTTTATAACATCAATAAAAATCTCAATGAAACATTAGCGGTCAAATTATTGAATTAAAACTGTGCATGGCAGGGACGCAAGTTATAGGTATCTTAGGCCACGAGTTATAAGGCCTCATTATGAGGATGGTGGTCCAAAGTCCGCCAGCCTTGTAATGACGGTCGAATTGCCTGCCACTTTACGACCCTGGCGGTTGTTCGCGGCGGTCTGAGTTGTATTCAGACAGGATCACACTGAGTTCAGCGCCGCCTGACTGATTACAGCTCTACTTAAAACCGCCGGACTTTCCATGGCAGCCACAAGGGTGCCCCTGCACTGCCCATTGCATGGGCAGTGCAGGGGCCACCCTGCCCAGTACCGTCAGAATGCGTACTGTCTGCTTTGCAGGGTGCTGGGGCCCTGTGTGACAGCATTGGCCTTGGCTCCATGTGGATTTGAGACCAGTGCTGCCTTGCAGTTTCCACTGGGCTGACTGGCGGAAACCAAGGTTTCTGCCAATCAGCCCATTTGAAACCTTGTTATGGGGCTTGTGGGGAGACCACCAGCCAGATGAGGCCCATAGTTTCTGGAAATAACTCTAAGTATAACATCTGAATTTCTCTGGTTTTGTATGAGTCAAGGAGGAAAGCTTGGATGCCCTTGGCCTATGAACACCTGAAATTGATGGAACAAGAGCAGGTGTTGTACTGCCAGAAGTATCAAATGATTTTTGGCCTACTTCCTGCAATTCCTGCTTGCATCTTTCTTTGCCACACGCCAAAGGGGTAGCATGTATGGCGCAGAGGTGTTTACACATTCCCATGGTACAGAGGGAATATTATTGACCTGTGCACATGAGAAATAACTTTCAACAAGTTACTTGGTGGACGTTTACTTTCTTCTCACCAGCCAAACAACAGATTCCTTTAATTTTCTGCTGTAAGTTATAGTTATTTGAATGTTTGCTTGATGTTAATAAGTAATATATTAATGTAAAGTGTTATTAATGGAATAGCATTCAGTGTGAAGTCCCCTCTGGTTTCAATTTCACATGTACACAATACTCTTTATATATCTATATATAGCCATATATCTTTATATACCCATCTCTCTGTCTCTTTCTCTCAATCTCTCTCACTCTCTCTCTCTATCTCTCTCTCTCTATATATATATATATATATGATAAAGTATCCAAATAACAACTACCAAAATATTGAGCTTTTTATTGGTATGTATATTTAATTAATTGTAATTAACATTATTGTAATCTAAAATAGAATAAGTAATTAGTCATAACAAATATATTACAAAAAATGTATAACAAAATAAACATTCCTTTATTAACTTTATTAACTTTAAGAAATATTATTAAATACATATACATCCTACTATATAGACTACTAATACTGAAAATAATGGGGACAGGAAGGACAGCCCAACCTATGTGTCCAATGAATGAAGAATAACACAAATTTACCAAGATGCACCATCTAAATGCTTGTGATAGAACATATATTCACTATGCACTGACCATATGATGACAACTAACTTGACTCGAGACTGCCACTCCTCCCATGGATGAAGCCCCAGTTGCGGATACCGCTCCTCGACGTGTGGATGTTGAGGACGGCACCAGCCCATCTGGTCAGACAACACCTTTCAGCCTCACCCTGACCATATCGACTCCTCCCAGTCCTGTTTCATCAAAATTTCAGGCAACCAGTCGTCCCCAAACCTGTGTCCCAAGGACAGAATCAACAATATTGTGGCCTCCCAGTCCAGGTACCTGAGTCACATATAGACACCTCTGACAATCATTGACCTGGACCCAGTGGAAGGGGCCAAACTGTGCCAAGGGCGCAGGCATGTGGGGGGAGGGTGCGTGGGAGGGATGGTGTGGGCCAGCGGCATGAGGCTGCTGAGGATGGGTCTAGCCAGGACATCATCACCCAAGTCTTGGGAGCCTACCAAGAACCCCAAGGCATGATGGGCCAGGTACCCACTGAACTCAGGGAGATCAAGCAGCTGCAGAGGGATTATCACCATGAAATATTGCAAAAGTGGGAGGCCCACACTGCCACTTTGATCTCTTTAACGGGTGCTCAGGGACATCAGCAACACCTTGCACAGGGATTGAGAACAACACCAGACCCCTTCCATTGGCCTAGTAACATCATCCCCTTTGACCTCTTTGGCAGCCAATGGAAGAGAGACCCTGCCAGGGGAAGGATCTGCCTCAGACGCCCCGCCTCTGTAGCTGAAGAACCCCCTGCAAGCGGGGATGTCCACCCAAACATCCAGGAGGTGCAGATGCCAACATCTCAGCCGCTGCCAGGAAGTGACCTCTTCCTGATGGAGCCCCTTTGTGTGCCAAATAATCACTCTGTTGACTGTTCTTCAGACACTATCCATTTTCCAGGATAGTAGGACACTGGACGTTGGACTTCAAATGTTGTGGCAGCTACTCTAACGATTACATCCACCATGACTGATCCCTTCACTTTTTAATTTTTTTCTTACTTAATTTACACCTTTATGGTCAGCGCACATGTGAATACACACGACTAGCACACAATCAATGCCTATTTAGTGATAGTGATTTTTCATCATTGTGGGATGTACAATGTGAAATTCAAGTGATGCAAATGAGGTACTCTTGTAAGGAGAGATATGTTACAGGTAGTGTCAGACTGAGGATTGCTAGCAACTCAACACAAGTGGTCACTCACAACAAAATGTTAATTTACACTGTATAGCCCACATGGCACAGAGGACAGTACAACAGTCCCTAGTCAGAGGTCCATCCTATTACAATGGTCAGGCATCTAGTGGCATGTTAAACACCTATGTCAGCATTGTGGTACATGCATTATAGAGGGCATACAGGGTCTTAATCAACACAATGTGAAGGAAGAATGGATGGCTTGCACAGGATGGCATGTTACAAGGCCACATGATCACACACATGAAACCATTGAACCAACATACCAGGGCAAACAGGTCTATTCTGTAGCTCTGATAACTGCCCTCCCACTGTCCAGGCAGCCTGGGCATGGAACTCACACAACCCAAATTTGCGACAAACAGTACCTGGATCAATTCCATGTCAGACCAGCCACAGCCACCTCCCAGTGACCCAACTCTGAAATGCCCACATGAGGATGGCATTGTGGGTTAAGAGCCCTAGAAGGAAAAGTGGCATACAAGGAGTTTAAGCAGGCCAAGGCATACATGAGACACACAAGTCATTTTAAACTTCTGTTGTTTCCCTGACAGTGCAATGTGACTTCACCAAACAAAGGATATCCTCAAGAGAAAGAGAGGCACATCTTCAAGCCTGATGTAGCCAGCAAACCTGGTCTGTAAGATGCTGTAGTGAATCCTAGTTTGTTTCAATGGGATAACGGGAGTTAGCTTAGCCTTTGGCTTGCAGACTCGTGCCCCCGTCACCTAGTGACTTTTAACCTACTTAGCTTGCTCTGTCTTAGAACATTTATTTAATTAATTATTTTAAGATGGCTGTCTTGTTTGTAGTTAGGCCCTTTTGTTTAGAGGTATGTTATCAGTGTCACCGCGTTAAGGCGTCAACTCATACAACAAAGACAAACAAACCGTAGGTGCCCACATTAGAAATTACCGCCCCAAGCATGCAGCATTATCTATTGTTTTGTAACAACCACCGTCAGCAGTCCAAATAGATCTGTATAAATACATCACACTTCAGACAGATAATCAGAAGGATTCTGACCAGATACAATCGCTGCTATTGATGCTACACGTCGCCTTGACGCTGATGAGGACTTCGTGTTGTTCGGAAGTCTGAGCTCGAGACCTCATTCAAGGTAACCAGGGTTGGGGGCTCCTTCCAGGGACATGGCATAGGCAGATTAGGTTTAACATACCCAGCTCTCCTCTAGGTAGAAGGCTAGGCCTATTATGATAGGGTACACGGACATAAGATATACTTTATGTCTTTCTATGCTAATACAAGATGGTGGGGCTCTTCATAATCATGACGCTCGTCTTTACAATTCTATCTCTTGTACTGTTCATTGTCTTAATCATTGCAGCCAGTACAATTTACCGCATTGTATTAAATAAAAAGTGTTGAAACATTACTGCATCTTCGTTAAGGCCTGTGTTTGGTTGAGACATAATATATCTGTGAGAAAGGGGTAATCTCCGTTTAACCACAACACTCCCTGAGATGTCATACTTCTGAGTCCATGCGTAAAGGCTGCCACAAATCACCTTTAACTGTTTGGGTTGTTGGTGAGGTACTGCTAGTGAGCCGGAAGGGTTGGGACTATAGTTGCAACTTGTTGTAGGATAGGCATAGTCACCTACAAACATAATTACTGTCATCCTTAAACCAGCAGCCTTGCCCAGAGCAAGAGTCCAAACTACGACAATGCATAGATGACAGAGATGCCCTTTTCCACAAATCCTGACCCCTACAGTACCCCATGAAGTCACTGTAATCAGAGAACATCACACACTTACACTCAAGCAAAGTACTGATTGGTGAGATCTGCCGGCCTGTCTCCACCCTTATCCTCATCAATGTCATCCTCACTTGTCATTTACGGAGGCTCATCCAGTGGCACTGCCAGCTCCCCCTCATCAGGGATGTATGGGATGTTTCTCCTCAGGGCAAGGTTGTGGAGCATGCAACGGGCCACAGTGGTCTTACAGACTTTTGCGGGTGAATTGAGGAGGGCTCCACCTGATTTGTCTATTCATCTGGAAACTTGCCTTCAGGAGCCTAAAAGCATGCTTCGCGACACGGCTTGTTCTTCCATGTGCCTCGTTAAAGCGGACTTCTCTCGTAGGGGATTTCCATGTATAGTCATAAGCATTGAATAGTTCTGCGCGCCTGCGGGGACCCCGGAGCACTGATGTGAAGTATATTCTTAAGTGCAAACACCAGCCGTTTAAAGAAAAGGTCTGTCAAAAAACACTTAAGAATAACATTGTGCAGCCTATGTGAACAGCTACACAGGCCAAATTGTTGAAAAGAAAATCAATAGTAGTGTAAATTCATGTTCAAACACCTATTTATTCTAGAAATGTAATAACAAATACATTCTCATACTTTATTTACACCTCTGATGAGAATAAAACAATGCAGGGCAGTGTAGCCCATAGGCTGCCATTATACAGAATGTAAATAGAGCTGTGCCTTTAAGAAAAGTAAAGTCTTCCTGTTTCCCATCATGCACAGCAAAAGGCAGTTGCCTCAGTTCTTTTTTCCGGCTCCTGCTGACAGGACCCTGAAGCATTGAGCTCTACCTCACAAAAGCTTTTGTGACAGAAATTCATTGAAATATCTTCTGAATTTCATTTTCACTCGACGTTTTTACCTTTGAGTGATCATTTTCTACTGATTTCTGTTAAATTCTGACAGAATTTTGAGGTTTTTCTAGTTAGAAATGCCTTCACTTTTTGATAAATGTCCTTCTTGTGGAAGAAAGAAGGCTAAAACAGATTCACATAGGGTCTGTATAATTTGTCTTCCATCCAGCCACAAACCGGAGTCGTGTGACATCTGTAAAACCTTCTCTAGAAGAACCCTTCGTGACAGAGAGAAGATCCGACTCCAGGCGAAAGAGGACAGGAGAAAAAGTGGCCATTCCACTACAGAGCGAGGAGAAGGTCAGACTTCTACCAGGGCTCAACCTGTTTCCTCCATGACTCTTTCCAGACCTGCTTAAAAACGACATAGATCTCCGACGACGTCGAGAGCGTCGACGTCGAAGCAGGGAACGGTGCCAACATGTTCGCCGTCGAGGAGTGCTTCGCCGGCGAGAAAACAACATCGTTCGCCGTCGACAGCTATTTCGCCGTCGAGGCGGCGAAGACACCCGACGTCGAGAGGATCTGGGTCGCCGTCGACACGGCGAACACAGTCCACGCCAAGGAGATCCGAGTCGGGCTCGCCGTCGACACGGCGAGGGAGATCGCCGTCGAGAGAGAGTGTTCGCCGTCGGAGGCGTTCACCGTCACTGCACCGACGTCGAGGTTCGTCGTCGAGAGGTTCTCAGCGGCGAGACGAGTCGACGTCTAGAGGCACTCGGCGTCACCGCAGTTCGACGTCGAGGAGTGCTTCGACGTCGAGAAGACCATCTAAGAGGCCTAGAAGGGTTTATACAACCTCAGAATCCTCGGCCTCGCTTATCCTACTTCCAGCATCACCACAGCTCTCACAAAGGCAGTCGCCTTTACCACAGACGCCGGTAACACCTACGGCTCCTCTTCCGGCGCCTCCTCCAGAACCTGTTCCGAGGACTCCAACGCGATCTGCAGGGCGTTCTGGTTATTCCTCGAGACGTACATCTACCTCAAGGCACCGTCGTCAATCACATGGACATTCTTCATCGTCCACACGAGACTACTCTCCAACCTTATCAGACTCACCATCCCCAAGAGTGTCTCCCATAGATGATGTCAACACATTTCAGGAGGTCTTAGTGAGAGGGGCAACCAAGCTGAATATCCCGCTAGCAGCTCCAGCCCAATCGACATCAGTAATCTTTGAGACCTTGCATCAAAGGACATCTTCACGACCTTTACTTCCACTGGTTCCGGGTCTTATTGAACCGGCAATGGACATTTTTCTCACGCCGGCTACAACAAAGTCTGCTCCTTCCAGACTCATTAAAAAGTACCGTCCACCAGAGCAAGATCCTCTATTCTTGAGGTCGGACCCAGTACCAGACTCGGTAGTTATAGTGGCAGCGAAGAAATCGCATTCGACGTCACCGTCTTCCTCTGCTCCCCCAGACAAAGAAAGCAGAAAGATCGATGCTGCAGGAAGAAAAGTATGCTCGACGGCATCTATCACCATAAAAGCAGCCAGTGCCACTGCTTTATTAGGGAGATATGATCGATCCCTCTGGGACTCTATACTACAGTTCTCAGAGCATCTCCCTAGGGACAAAAGGGAAGATTTCCTAGAGGTCGTGAGCGAGGGAGCAATGGTTTCTAACCAGATCATAAGTGCTGTGGCAGATGCTTCAACTCTATCCGCACATAACTATGCTCATGGTATAGCGCTCAGGAGACATGCATGGCTGCGGCTTACATCGCTTAAACCCGAAGCACAGCAGAGGATACAGAACCTGCCTTTCTCAGGCTCCACTTTATTCGGCTCTCATGCCGATGATGAGATGGCCAGAATGAAGTCGGAGCTGGATACCTTAAAAGCGGTAGGCATAGAGCGACCTAAAGAACAGCGAAAGGGATTCCGCCCATATCAAAGAAGACTGTTCACCCACAGGTATCAGGCTCCACATTGGTCGTCTTCACGCCCTCAGCAACAGCAGCAGCAGCAGCATCAGAGGGGCTTCTCCAGAAAGTCGACAAGGGGTCGTTCAACACCTCAGACCCAGACACCTCGACAAACTCCCACGTCTAGGCCCTGAATCTTTGCTTCCCCCTCCTCCGTTACCCACTCCGGTAGCGGGAAGTATCTCAAATCATCTAGACGAGTGGCTACGCATCACAACAGACGCCTGGGTATTGAATATTGTGAGACATGGTTACGCTCTCAGATTCACCAGTTCTCCACCATCTGTTCCACCCAAAACAGCCAACCACCATCTCGAAGCTCTGCAGTTAGAGGTCAATATCCTATTGCAAAAAAGAGCCATAGAACCCGTTCCCATCAGCCAACATGGGAAGGGGATTTATTCGAGATATTTCCTTGTACAGAAAAAAGACAAACAAGAGTTTCGTCCCATCTTAGATCTGAGGACAGCAAACAAATGGATTCGCAAAGAAAAATTCAGGATGTTAGCCTTACACCAAATTTACCCACATTTACGTCAGGGCGACTGGCTATGTGCGATAGATCTTTGCGACGCTTACTTCCATATCCCAGTAGCCAAGAAACATCGAAAATTCCTAAGGTTCACTGTCGGAAAACGCCATTACCAATTTGCAGTTCTACCGTTCGGCCTAAAATCAGCGCCAAGGACTTTTTCCAAATGCATGGCGGTAGTAGCCGCCCACTTGAGGAAACAGCGAATATTCGTCTATCCCTATCTAGACGATTGGCTCATAAAGGCCTCCAGCTATCTCGAGGCACAGCAGCATTTCGAATGGACTCTACAACTGCTACAAAAACTTGGTCTTCAAGTCAATCTTCTGAAATCAACAGCAACACCTGTTCAGAGGTTGCATTACTTAGGGGCCATTGTAGATACCAAGCTAGGAAAGGTGTTTCCTTCGGAGGAACGACGGTTATCGATTCTCCAAAAGTGCAAACAACTGCAGGAAAGACCTCAAGCCACTGCAAGAATAATAGCTTCTCTACTGGGCTCGATGGCGTCTTGTATCCATCTGGTTCCCAATGCTCGTCTCCATATGAGACCATTGCAGGAAAATCTAGAGGATCAGTGGTGTCAACTGAGGGACGATTGGGAGAACAAAGTCCTGCTGTCTCCTCACACCCTACAATCCCTCAAGTGGTGGTGTTTGCCCAGCAATCTCTTGGTGGGGATTCCGTTCCAACAACGACCTCCATCTCAAACCATCGTAACAGATGCGTCACTGCTCGGATGGGGGGCGCACATGGAACATCTTCGAGTCCAAGGCGAGTGGTCACAGAAAGAGAGTCTCTATCACATCAACCTGCTGGAACTTCGCGCAGTCCACCTTGCGCTCAAAGCCTTCCTTCCCTCTCTGAGAACGGAAACTCTCCTTCTTCAGACAGACAACGTGGCCACTATGTACTACGTGAACAAACAAGGAGGCACCAGGTCCAGAATTTTATCCAGAGAGGCCCAGACAATCTGGCATTGGCTTCTAGCCAGGAACCTGTCGCTAGTGGCAACTCACCTGCCCGGCATCCAGAATGTTCAAGCGGATGCCCTCAGTCGGGTAATAAGCGAGAACCACGAATGGGTACTACACGACGACGTCGTTCATTCCATTTTCGCACTCTGGGGTACCCCTTCTACAGACCTATTCGCAACCCCAGAAAACAAAAAATGCCAAAACTTCGCCTCCAGATATTACCATCCAGGGACACTGGGGAATGCCCTATGGATAAGCTGGTCAGGGGCATTTCTTTACGCCTTTCCACCGCTTCCCCTGATTCCGGCAGTTCTCCAGAAGCTGTCCAATGCTCAGACCAAAATGATCCTAATTGCTCCGGAGTGGCCACGCCAGTGGTGGTTCCCAGACCTTCTTCACCGGTCACTCAAACCACACATCAGGCTACCATATCGCCCGGACCTTCTCACGAAGTTCAGAGGGCAGATATCTCATCCCAACCCCTCATCGTTGAGTTTGGCAGCATGGCTCCTGAGCTAGTGCAATATGGACATTTGAACTTACCTCAGGACTGTATGGAAATTCTGAGGGAAGCAAAACGCCCTTCCACACGATCAGCCTATGCAAGCAAGTGGAAGAGATTCTGCATTTGGTGTTTACACAACAACATTGACCCGGTTTCTTGTGGAGAACAATCTATCTTACCATACTTGTTAAGTTTGGCAAAATCGGGCTTACAACTGTCGTCAATAAAAGTTCACTTGGCGGCGATAACAGCATACAGAAAGAGTCCTTCACAAACTTCTTTTTTTCGGATTCCGATTATTAAGGATTTCCTAGAAGGTTTAAAAAAGGTTTTTCCTCCCATTAGAAAGCCTTCTCCTCCATGGGAACTGAACGTTGTCTTATCACGTCTGATGCTGCCGCCATTCGAGCCGATACACAAGGCATCGCTGCAGCATCTCACATGGAAAGCTGCTTTTCTGGTGGCAATCACTTCAGCGCGTAGGGTCAGCGAAATCCAGGCCCTTTGCGCTCAGGAACCCTACACGGTTTTTCATTCTGCAAAAGTGGTAATGAGAACTCATCCAAAATTTCTACCTAAGGTAGTCTCCGACTTCCATGTGAACCAAACAATTTCATTACCGACTTTCTTTCAGAATCCAGCTACTCCTGCTGAGAGAACTCTGCACTCTCTGGATGTAAAGAGAGTATTGAAATTTTACTTGGACAGGACAAAAAGCTTACGAAAATCACAACAGCTTTTTATTAACTATGGCCCAATCAGAACAGGTTTGGGCACATCTAAACAATCTTTATCCAGGTGGATTGTTTCATGTATAATGTTATGTTATCAGTTAGCAAACAAATCCCTTGGTGGTAGACCAAAAGCCCACTCGACCAGAGGGAAAGCAGCTACTGTAGCCTTGATGAGAAATGTCCCTTTGGCAGAAATATGCAAGGCTGCCACTTGGAGGTCGGTCCATACCTTTACTAAGCATTACTGCCTTGATACAGACGCTAGGGCAGATGCTCAGGTTGGACAGGCTTTGCTCAAGAATTTGTTTGCATGATTCATGTTTTTCTCAGTATTCTTATATCGACTCCACCGCGGCTATGGGGATGGGCTTGCTACTCTATTCAATGCTTATGACTATACATGGAAATCCCCTACGAGAGAAGGAATGGTTTCTTACCTGTAACTCCAGTTCTCTCGTAGGGGTATTTCCATGATAGTCATAAGCAACCCTCCCTCCTCCCCGGTGGAGTTGACATAGAACATGAATATTATGGAGGTGGGTACTCCAACAAATGTTTTGTTGTTTCTTCATGTCAGGTAATAGCCTCCAAAAAAGAACTGAGGCAACTGCCTTTTGCTGTGCATGATGGGAAACAGGAAGACTTTACTTTTCTTAAAGGCACAGCTCTATTTACATTCTGTATAATGGCAGCCTATGGGCTACACTGCCCTGCATTGTTTTATTCTCATCAGAGGTGTAAATAAAGTATGAGAATGTATTTGTTATTACATTTCTAGAATAAATAGGTGTTTGAACATGAATTTACACTACTATTGATTTTCTTTTCAACAATTTGGCCTGTGTAGCTGTTCACATAGGCTGCACAATGTTATTCTTAAGTGTTTTTTGACAGACCTTTTCTTTAAACGGCTGGTGTTTGCACTTAAGAATATACTTCACATCAGTGCTCCGGGGTCCCCGCAGGCGCGCGGAACTATTCAATGCTTATGACTATCATGGAAATACCCCTACGAGAGAACTGGAGTTACAGGTAAGAAACCATTCCTTCTGTAACTGCACATGTCCACAGAGGGGCAAGCTTGCCTGTTTGTGTGTTCAACATGTCACTCCCTTCAATGTAGTTGAAGCACAATGGGTCTGTATGTAGGCTTGCTGTTACATGTCAGGACTGAATGCAGTGGGTGACATTCAGAGGTAGTGGATGTTTTTGTGCAACGTTTGCAGTGTACTTTACCTGTTACTTGCCACTTTGTGAGATATGTTCCATCGTGTCTCAGGTCAGTGTTATGTGATCATCTCATGTCCCACAAAAGTCACTGTTTTTCTACCTGGTCAGTGCAGGGCCTGTGCTGGGGGGGGAGGCATAGTGCACCGTATTGTAGAGTGTTTGCAGTCATGTCCCTGTGACCTAGGCATGCTATGTGCCACAGTTGGACAGGATGGTCAGGACAGGATGTCATTAGCTAGGTGCACTGACTTGTATGTGATTCAGCCATTTTTTATGGCACTTGTGGACATAATAGTCTGTTTTGTCATTTGCACCATGCAGGTTAACACCCATCAGAAGAAGGTGATTTAAAGAGCCATCGCCAAGAAGGTGCCGACCCTGCTGGTCCTCAGCCGGCGGAGCGCCCACTGTCGGAAGGAGTGGGAGGACCTGGGACCATGGGCCCGGAAGACAGCTGAGGCCCAGATGTGGATGTCCTCCCAACAAGGTCAGGGTGCCCGTCGAACCATGACCCCCTAATGGCCTGCATTTTGGCAGTGGCCTATACGGCCTTGGATCGGTGTTTGTGGGCCGCACAGCAGCCACAAGGGGGTGAGTACCTGGAAAAATCATGCTTGAGCCTTTAGCAGGTGACTGAGTGAGGGACAGACTGCCCCCCCCCCCCCCCAGACAATGTGGTATGTATCATTTGTGTAATATATTCTGGGATCAACTAGTGTAGACAGGCCATGTGTTTCCAACTGGTGTGCTCATCCTATTGGAGCTGGGACCTAGGACTAAACTATGGCGAACCATCAGTCAAATTGCCCAGCATGGAGCAGATATGACTGTATTTAGTGTTCAAATATTCTGTTTTAACTACCCTGGTGGTTGTTAGTTTTCACCAACAGATCACTCCAGACAAATGTTACAGTCCAAAAGTAAATAGGATGTGGATCACTGTCCTCTGTCATGTGTCTGGGGATATGTGTAGGTAGATATCTGCAAACCAGGTGCAAGTTTTCTCTACTGTATTTTGGGTGCTGGTGCCTCACAGCAGTCTGTAATGCATGAGTGCCCATCAAACATGTGACATGACTTGCATGACAGAATCTTGGCAGCTGTAGCAAACTACTTTCCCTTGGTAAGTGGGAAATGTGCATTGTCATGGGCGATGTGTCATCAGTGTAGCAAACATACCTTGTGCCTGCCTGTCTGCATGTGCTCCATTCCCACTAGGATACATATCTATGCAGTAGATGTAGGCATGTGCTAGCCATGCAAAGGGGATATTGTCGAAAAACACTTACAGATATGTTCATAGGGCCCTGTTATCGTTATGATACATCTGCAATGGTTGTCCAGTTACTGTGATGCCACAGACAGGAATCTGTCACCATCATATGTCGTCTGACAGAAACATTCATACCTCATAATATGTCATTAGTCATGTGTAACTGCAGTAGCTATAATGGACATGACAGGTAGGGGCAGGGTGTTGATCCACTTGATGATGATTTGCGCCCTTAATGTGGTTATGATGGTTGTAGGTCTACAGCACCTGTGTGCTGTTTGGGAATTGTGCCCTGACTGTATGGATGCATCATGGATTGACTTTCAGTGATGTTAGCATGTGTGGGATCAGGGATTCATCCACAGACAGTCGCCAGCCTTGTCATGTCTGAAATGTGGGTAGTGATGTTGCATCTCATTGTACAACAATTTGGTATCCTCCTGATAGTGATTGCAAGGTCTGTGCCTCTCTATCCTGCACAATACAGTTGTCTACTACAACCACACTCAGAAGTAAACATGGGAATGGGTGAGAGACGTTGGTGGGGGATATCCTGGGCCTAACAGGACCATTCAGGTGTGTATTATGTAAACATTTCTCCATGAGGTTTGGTACCTGACTTCATTGTTGTTCCATGCAAAACCACAGGTGGTGCACATCTGGATGACCTTGCTACTACCCCCTTGACTTATTTTGGAAAGGTGTGACTTGTGGAGCTGCAAATTGTTGTGAGGTGTCTATAGTGACATGGATGTTTCCATGTCACCTAATCCAGGTATGGCATGTTTGAACCAGTGTTGTCTGCCTTTCCTCACCAACATCACTTTTTTTAGATCACCCCCGCGTTGCCTACCTGCCCCCTTGATACTCCTACCTGTGGAGGTTACTTGGCAGTCAGGAGTTGAGTTAGGGGCCCAGGACTGTGTCTTTTGGCTCTTATTTATTATCGACTGCCCTATGGCATTGGACTTTTTGCATGTTTATATATTGATCAAACCCAACCAGTTGTTGGTGTTTTGGATACACCTTTGTCCTGCATTTCCTTCCTGCTACAGGATATAATACACTTGTAATAAAGTGAACAGAATTACTGCCACATTTGTAACAGAGTAAATCATCCACCAAACTCTAAATCTGGCCATCAGTCATAGAATTGATATCTTTTGATGACCTATTTGTGGAGGAAATGTAGTAAATGTATAAAGGCTAAACAATAGTGGGGTCATGACACAGCTTTGCTTAAGCCTGTATTAGTAATATGCTTTTTGAGAGAGTACGCCCATTGGCAACCTTAACTCTTACTGGTGTGAGTAAAAACAAATAATGCCTCTCAACAAGGCTGCAGGTATTTCCCCACTCTGCAAGCCTCTTCCATAACATGTAGCAATCCACCCCCTCAAATGCAGCAGTATAAATGATAAAACACACACATAAAGGCATTCAGTGTGAATGCACTGCTTGGTAGGCCAAGTGCCAACAATATTGTCAACTGTACTGCATTGAGACCAGAAGCATGTTTGAAAAAACTGAAATTGTGCTTTTGTTCGATCCATCTTTTCAATGCTCCTAAGAGAATCCTTGCTTTGGCCTCAGTGACCAGGAGGGCGATTAAATGATAGCTAGCAAGATCAGCCATTCCTCTTTTTAAAAAGCAGATGTAACATGGAGCCATGCCACATGTTGTGCACCAAAGCAGATGAAGTAATGCTTTATAAACAGGAGGGAGTCACCTCTCCCAATTTTCAAGGTCAGACATAAATTGTGAATGTGTGATACCATTGAAACCAAAATCACAGGTGTTAAATACCAGCTTGACTGTCCTTCAACTATTTCAGAAAGTTTCAATGTTGCTAGCTGTGAGTGTTCCTAACATAGGTCCTCAATACACATGGTGTCATTCGGACCACCACACTCGAGGCGGTCCCACCACTGCATTATGACCCTGGCGGTCGGCCCACCAGGGAACCGCCATGCCCGCCAGCAACATGGTTCCTGATGGGCTGATGGAGGTCTGATCGTGCTCAGCCACGGCAGTGCTGAGTTCAGCACTGCCATGCTGAGCACGAGTCCCCTTTCCAACAGCCTTTTCATGACGGTTCAACTGCCATGGAAAGGCTAGCGGAAAGGCTGTGCTGGGACGCCCCTGCACTGCCCACGACTATATAGTAATTTGCAGACAGTGCGCATTCCGAGGGTGTGCTACTGTTTTGGCCTTGGCTCCTTTGATGGAGCCGAGACCAATACTGTAGCACTGTTCCCGCTCGGCTGACTGGCAGGAACATCGTAATACGATGTTCCAGCTGGTCAGCCCAGTGGGAACATCGTAATATGACTGGGGGGGGGGGGGGGCAGCCGGTATGACGGCTGCCTCCTACCCGCGACTTTGGCAATCGGAGTAGTCCGACCGCCAGAGTCATAATGATGTTCATAGTATTCACATTACATGTCTCAGATTCCAATATGACAGGGTTAGCAGTGTTGTATTAATTGGTACTAAAGCTTAATCGTGCAGTTGTTCCACTCTTAAACCCTACTCCTTTACCTGGGAAGGCCAGAGATGTTGTCTGATTGATTTATGTATTGCCAAAACTTGCTTCAGTCCCTTAATCTCTAAAGTATATACACCAGTTGCCACTGACACTCAAAATTATTTTGTTCCTCCCAAAACATTTTCTTACACCTATCTTTAAGATGCAATAATATATAAAATTCTGAATGATTTACTTGTTTATTATACAATATTTGTGCTGCCCTCAGAACATATCTCAAGGATTATAGGGCAGAAGTAAACCATCCCTTTTTGAAGATGTGTATTCAATTTACTAGAACTCACAGTGGTCTGTTTTACCCTTTTAGTTTACATAAGCATTCTATGTTCCCGGATGAGTTACAGTAATCAGCAGGGGACAAGTAGCAAGCAAACATTGTTACAATGGGAAAGCGATCACTTCAATTTCTACGTAAAACAGCGAAAGCTAGAAAATAAAAGGTGGGAAATAAATATAAAGTCCAGTATCACCCATCTTCTTTGTGAATGATGACCAGTTAATAAAATTAAGTGAAGAGATTTGAAGCGTTCAGTTAAATAATTACCTTTTGGATCTTTTCACTGAATTACAGGGTCCTTACTTTCATTAATCAGTTGGGCGTCCAAATGATCACTGAAATATCCTGCATAATTTGTATCCAATAAGTTAAAATAAAAATTGGCAATTATGATCACTTTGAGGCTCGGATATAAGGAAATTATATTTTTTATGCATTTTTGGTTGTAATGTTGTGCATTTAGATATAAATTGATTAAAAAAATGGAAAGCGTTTTGTCAAGGCCCAATGTTACTTCAACATAACTATCTGCATTGGTGAATATGATGTTTTTTTCAAAGGGATAATTTTAGTTTTAATACCAGTAGATGGATTTACTGAGAAGAACCCTCCTCCACCCCCCTGCCAACACCCTGAGGATCTACCACGTTGGTTCTCACCACTGGAATGTATTGCTTCTGGTATCACCCAATTGGCTAATGAGGATATGTTCTTGGATATAGAAAGGTTGTTGCATTATTATCTTGTAACAGTGCATTTAATCCTGAAACATTCTAAGACATTAATGCACAAATAATGCTTTTGGATTGTGATTCATGGTCTAAACACCCACATGTGCAAACTTGGTAGCCCTCTAATGTAAGGTAAAGCCAGCTCCAAATTTGGGCCTTTCTAAAGAGCTGGGTGATAGAGTACAACAAACATCAACAGCTACCTTACACCAGAGAGATTAGTAGAACATGTCTAGAAACCTAAAATGGGTCTATTCCTTAACAAACGCCCTTAAACATTGTGGCTCTAGGGTAGGTACCATTTTCTGTAATGGTGCATATTCTCACCTGGTAATTTTTGGCATCCTTTCTACGTATTTCTTGATACCTAAATATATCTTTAAAGATGTGTAATTATCAGCAATTTATAGCTTCAGCGTTACCAAGGTTTCCTCTCTGTTTAGAGCCAATGAAGAAACCACAAATTATATACTAAGGATAGATTGTGAGCTTTAGGTATTTAGAACTCATACGTATAATACCAAGCAGGTTTCCTGTGTCCTCTCTGCCCCAGATACATATTTTATGGTAAATATAAGCTTCGAGTTGACTTTTCTGTCCAGTGCAGTGCCTAGTGCAGAGTTTCTTTTAAGAATAACCCGGGTATGGGGACGATTAATGTTATAAGGCATTTTTGAACTCTTGATCCTAAGATTCTCCAGTATTGGATCTTTCATAGATTCACATGCTTGAATCATCCCCGTCGTCGAGGTGGGAGCCTCACGGTAAACTTAAATACATAAAGCAGTAAGTCAGTAAAAGTAAAACCAGTAGGCCCTAGTAGGCCTCATAGGGTATTTTACAGTCTATCCACTTTGTTTTGTGAAAAGACCCAAACTTTAGTATCAACCAATCAGGATTCAGCCCCTCCCAAACACTCCCAACAGAGGCTGAATTCCCTCAGATTTTCTACCGCACGTCGTGTGAAGGGAGTCTCCCTGAGCTCTGCTCAGTTTTTTCCTTATTTCTGACTGAAGATTGTTTTTTCTCTCAGGAAAGCTTCACTATGTCTGAAAAGACAAAGAAGGGTCTGTTCAGAGACTGTGACAATTGTGGGAAGAAGAGACTGCATGTTGATGACCCCCACAAGAAGTGTATCTACTGCCTCCATCCAGACCACAAGGTGAGAGACTGCAAAATCTGTCGCACCTTTAGTCAAAAAACCCTTAAAGACCGTGAGGGTAGACTTCTCTTATGGCTGCAAAAGCAAAAAGCCATGAAACATCCTTCCTCAGATGACAGCGAACCGTCATCACATACTTTTCGCCCTCATAAGAGAACAGGTGAGAGAAGTAGAGGGTCTGATGAACCACCTAGGAAGGTGCCCAAAAAGACAAAACAAGTCTCTACTGAAGCGAAAAAGGATGTTTCCCACTCAGAGACATTTCAACATTTGAAAAAAAAGGTTCATTCAGAACCTACGACGCCTTTGCACCGAAAAAGCACCTCAAAAAAGCCATCTCTGTCTCTATCACCACAGAAAGAGCCAGAAAAACTCTTTTCGGTGAAAAAACAACCGTCGACGACCACCCCGTCGACGACAGTGTCGACGACAACAGCGACTACAGTATCGTCGACGTTCACAACACCGGTCGCACCGATGATTATGACGTCGTCGCCGTTATCATCGACGACGATAATTACTGCAAAAAATTTTAAGAAAGCTTTGTCGGCAACCACATCGTCGACAGCGGAGGCCTCCTGGGTTCACCAATCTACCAGGGCACTCCCATCTACGAAGCACCTCTCAATGAGGTTTAAAAAGGCACTGCCGACGACGGCACCTATAGAAGATACGTCGGCGAAACGACCGTCGTCTATAAAGGGCCCGTCGACGAAGGGGCCATCGATGAAGGATCCGTCGACAAAAGACCCGTTAACAAAGATGCCGTAGATGTCTGAACCGTCGACAAGAGATCTGTCGACGAGAGATCCGTCGACGAGGGAACCGTCGACGAGGGGACCGTCGACGAGTGAACCGTCGATGAGTGAACCGTCGACGAGGGAACCGTCGACGATTATATCGTCAACACAACTAACAGTGTACAAGCCATCCACCTACCTGGATACTTCGCCACACCATTCCTCATACCATCAGGACGCCTCTACCAGATTCTTACCCCTTTCACTTATTGATATGGGTGACAAGGCATCCAATATTCTGCCAATGCATACCTCGCCAAGTAAAGTGTTGCCACATCCACCACAACATCTTTTTGAGGATGAGGACGATGATGCATACTCGCAAAACGATGGAATGTTTGGGGCAGCTAGTAGCCCGTCCCAACTCAATGTCAAATGCCAAGAGTTTGATGAAGAGGAGGATCAACATTACCAGCCTAGTTACGCCTCAACATCTTATCCACAGGCAGAACAACCATCGCCCCTCGCTATGCCTAGCACGCTGGTAGCAGATCTACAGTATATGTTGAAGGACTACTATAAAAGGTTTCCACCATCAACTCAGTCCACGCCACCTAGACCTGAGAGCTACCAGACACCTCGTCAGACTCACACTTCTAATTTCTCGGAAACGCCACAGGCTAGTATACCGATAACTAGCCAAACTCAGGAAGCTTGCCCCTCGTCAGACGACGAAAGGGAAGAGGGTGAGTTAAGAGATTCGGCGGCTAGTGAATGGGATGATTATCTCGTCCCCACACCATCTCCACCGCCAGCAGGTCCAGTAGATTCTCCTCCAGAGGACATAGGAGGTTTCCATAATTTGATAGAGAGGGCGGCGAAACGTTTTGGACTTGCAATTGTTTCTCATGAAACCGAATGTTTTTTGTACGACTTTAAAGAACCATCAAAGAGATCTGTAAGAGCCATACCCATTGTAGATTTCTTATGGCAGGAGGGTTTGAAGGCAATGAAAAACCCGGCAGCAGTGCCTTCTCAAATGCCAAGACTAGAGAAGAAGGACAAGGCCCCAGATGATTCTCCGGCCTGTCTAGTCTCACAGCCGAAACCTGACTCTGTTATATCACAGGCGGCTCAGCGGCGTTCCAAAAACCCCTCCACACCTATTGCGTCTCCCCCAGACAAGGAAGGAAGGAGATTAGACAATATCGGCAAAAAATTCTCCTCTGTTGCTGCAGTCACAGTTAAAGCGGCTAACTCCCTCGCCATCCTGGGAAGGTACGATCGCCAGATGTGAGCGGACATGTCTGCCTTTTTAGATTTACTGCCAGAAGACGTCAAGGTGGAAGCAAAAAAGGTCTTGCAGGAGGGAGAAAGAGTCTCCGCGGAGATTATAGGCAGCGCAATAGACATTTCTCTCACTGGCTTTAGACAATTAGCTGGCGCAGCAGTCCTGCGCAGACAAGGATGGCTTAAAGCTACTTCATTCAGACCAGAAGTCCGGGGTCGTGTTCTTGACATGCCTTTCGATGGAGAGAGTCTGTTTGGTAAACATGTCGACGACATGTTGCAGGCTATCAAGACGGATACCGATACGGCAAAATCCCTTGGTACCCTGCAATATAAAAAACAACCCTTTCATGGAGCAAGGGGTAGAGGTAATTACTCCTTTCGAGGTGGATACCAACAATACAGATCACAATATCAGTCTTCCTCCACAGGCTCACGACATCAGTAACATCAGCAATAGCAGCATTAAAGATTACCACCGGCCGCAGCTTACAAACATCCAGCTAGAGGAAGAGGAGCTGCCCGAGGAAGAGATACAGGCAGAAAGCAATGACCCGACGATCACCTCAGCGCTTCCCCACCAACCAACATTGAGGGTCGGAGGTCGCATCACTTCCTATTTCCCCATGTGGAAGACTATAACATCGGACAGATGGGTACTCGATGTAGTGGCCAGAGGTCATACTCTGGAATTCACACAAACACCACCAATTGTTCCTCCATCGGGCCCACCGTCTCCGAGGTTGAACCAACTCCTCAGGGAAGTAAGAGTAATGTTGAGAAAAGGAGCAGTAGAACCAGTCCCTTTATCTCAAAAGAACAGAGGATTCTACTCCCGTTTTTTCCTTGTAAAGAAACCCTCAGGAGACTGGCGTCCCATCCTCGATTTGAGAGCACTAAACAAGTTTCTAAAGAAACAGTCGTTCAGGATGGTAACACTGCAGGATGTCCTGCGTCTGTTAAATACCAGGGATCGGATGGCATCCCTAGACCTCCAGGATGCTTATTTTCATATCCCCATATATCGCAACCATCGCAAATTCCTAAGGTTCAGAGTGGGAAGTATGCACCTCCAATTCCGGGTTCTCCCATTCGGTCTCAAATCAGCCCCCAGAATCTTCACAAAAATGTTGGCTCCGGTAGCAGCACATCTCCGTCAGTCCGGTATCCAGGTCTTCCCTTACCTGGACGACTGGCTTATAAAGGCACCCTCAAAATCGCAAGTGACAAGTCATATCTCCTAGTGCCTTCAATTGTTACACAGCATGGGGTTTGTAATCAACTACCAGAAATCTCACCACCACCCCAAACAGGTATTAAGTTTCTTGGGAGCAATTCTAGACACAGTCCGCAACAAAGCGTACCCATCTCACGAGAGGAAACAAAAATTAACCTCCTTGGCAGACAGCCTCTCCAGAAAAAGGTTTGTTTCAGTCCGCATCTACAAGTCATTGCTCGGGATGATATCATCATGCATTCCGCTAGTCCCAGATTGCAGGCTCCATATGCGACCCCTGCAAGAGCAATTAGACATACAATGGACCCAGGTCAACGGTTCTTTCGAAGACAAGATCCGCATAACGCCTCTAATGAAGAACACCATGAGGTGGTGGGAGACTCTAACCAATTTGTCAAACGGACTCTCATTTCTTCTTCAACCACCAAGTTACATAGTAACAACGGATTCCTCTCTCGAAGGATGGGGGGCACACTGCCAGGACCTGCAAATCAGCGGAATCTGGAATGTGAAAGACACTCAGCTCCACATCAATTATCTAGAACTCAAGGCAATACACTTAGCTCTAAAAGCTTTCTTGCCAAAAATACAAAATTCAAGCGTCTTAATCAGGACAGACAACACAACCAGCATGTTTTATCTAAACAAGCAAGGAGGCACGAGATCCCTACAACTCTCGCAGCTAGCACAGCAATTTTGGACATGGGCCATCAAGCACAATATTTCACTCAAAGCGGAGCATGTGCCCGGACAAACCAATGTTCTAGCAGACACCCTGAGCAGGACAGTGATTCCTTATCACGAGTGGGAACTAGACCAAAAAACTCTCAACAGTCTTTTTCTATTATGGGGCAAACTGAACCTAGACCTATTTGCCACTCTCGAGAACAAGAAATGCCAGTTCTACGCAAGTTGGCTTCCCCAAAAAGATTCGTGGGGGAATGCGTTTTCGATGAGATGGCCCGGAGTTTATGCCTACGCTTTTCCTCCGATCCCACTCATTCCGAGAGTCATCAACAAACTGAAGGCGGAGGGGTGTCGCCTTCTCCTCATAGCTCCCAGATGGCCCAGACAAGTCTGGTATACAGAGCTCCTCATGCTCTCCGAACGACCACATCTACGACTCAGACGGAGTCCGACTCTTTTAACAATGCACCACGGACAAATCAGACATCCGGATCCGTTGTCTCTTCATTTGTCAGCTTGGCTCCTGAATACAATGAATATTTGAATCTCAACATTTCCCAGGAGTGTAGAGACATCTTGGCAAAAGCTAGAGATGACACCACCAACAAAACCTATAAATTGAAATGGAAGCGTTTTTGTATATGGTGTGCAGCAGAAGATATACATCCTTTGTCCTCTACTTCGGAACAGATACTTCCATATCTCCTCCTCCTGGCAAAATCAGGACTTGCATATTCTTCCATTCGGGTACATCTGGCTGCAATCTCCAGATACCGCAGATCTCCAGACAGAGTCTCATTGTGTTCTACAAGAATTGTCAAACAATTCATGAAGGGCCTTTTTCGGGCCTTCCCGCCAGTTAGGAAGCCTACACCATTATGGTCCCTAAATGTTGTCTTGATGCAGCTCATGAAAGCTCCTTTTGAGCCGATCCACAAGGCTGATCTAAAATTCATTTCATGGAAAACAGCGTTACTGCTAGCTCTTACTTCAGCAAAAAGAGTCAGCGACATTCAGGCTTTCATTGTCAAACAGCCTTTCCTCCAATTCACAAACTCAGGTGTCATCCTGCGTACAAATCCTAAGTTCATCCCGAAAGTTCCTTCAAAGTTTCACTTGAATGAACCAGTCATCTTAAAGACTTTCTTTCCAAATCCGCAAACAATAGCAGAGAAGACGTTACATTCTCTTGATATTAAAAGATGTTTAAAGTTTTATCTACAGAAAACTCAAGCCATCCGCCAATCTGATCAATTATTTGTAGCATTTGGCGGCACAAGAAAGGGACATGCGGTGTCCAAACAGACTATAGCAAGATGGATTGGCCTGGCAATTCAATTCTGCCATTCAAAAGCAGGAAAACCGCTCCACACCAAGGTCAGAGCCCACTCTACAAGATCGGTAGCCACTTCAGCTGCACTCTTTGCAGGTGTACCACTGCATAGCATCTGTAGAGCAGCAACATGGTCCAGCCAGCACACATTTACGAGGCATTACTGTCTCGAGGAAACCAACAACGTCGATACAGCAGTGGGACAGGCAGTGCTGAGGCATCTATTTCGTTAAGGTGAGCCTCTTACACATCCCACCACCACACTCGAGATATGTTCGTTATTCGTTCTTAGTCTCATTAGTAGCTACGGTGTGTTTTACTCTAATTTTGTGCTTCGGATTGTTCACTTTGTTATACTGCGTTAATTTGTAGTAGACTTCATAATAACAAAACAAATTGTGTCAGGAATTTCTGCCACACAGCTTTTATTGCTCTTCTATTCGGATGTCTATGGATATATAGGTATATATAAATATATGTGTAGATAGGTATATATATATAAATATATATATATATATATGTATATATATATATGTTTTGATATATATAGATCTTTACGTGGATCTTAAAGCTGAACCAAAGTGACTCACATCACTTATAAAATTCCGACAAAATTACAGTCAATGTAATTCACTAATTAAGAAGACATTACTGCTCGTTATTCTGATTCAAGCATGTGAATCTATGAAAGATCCAATACTGGAGAAGAAAATTAGTTACTTACCTGTAACTGCAGTTCTCCAGTATTGGTATCTTTCATAGATTCACATGCGACCCACCCTCCTCCCCTCAGAGGCTCCCCTATTATACAGATATTAAACTTCACACTCCTACTAGAAAATCTGAGGGAATTCAGCCTCTGTTGGGAGTGTTTGGGAGGGGCTGAATCCTGATTGGTTGATACTAAAGTTTGGGTCTTTTCACAAAACAAAGTGGATAGACTGTAAAATACCCTATGAGGCCTACTAGGGCTACTGGTTTTACTTTTACTGACTTACTGCTTTATGTATTTAAGTTTACCGTGAGGCTCCCACCTCGACGATGGGGATGATTCAAGCATGTGAATCTATGAAAGATACCAATACTGGAGAACTGCAGTTACAGGTAAGTAACTAATTTTCATATTGCTGGGGAGCAGTTTACCAAGGGAGTTCTGATTTAGAAATGTGGTCTGTGAAACAACTTTACAAATTAGCGACTGACACAGCTGAGAGATTGTAGCTGGTAAGACTTATTTTTCAAGTCTGCTCAACCGTTTGCATCCTTATATGTTTTCTACTACCATCATGACCCTCTGTTCTCAGACTGTCAGATACAGTTGGAATTGGCTTATCAATATAAATTTCATTCAATTTTTAACCTTTTAGAGACATCTTGGGTGATTGGTCTTCCTGATGATCTTTTATTAAATATTGGGGACAACTTTTTTGATCACACACACACCTCAGAATTTGCACAGTGTTTGAAAGCGACATTTCTACTGAGTTTTGTTTTCCTTCCCTACTTTTTCTTTTCCTTTCTGCTAAACTGCTTCAAAATCGTGGGCTCTATCGAAATATTGCTCATCCTCTGAAGTTGATTCACACATTAAGTTATTTTTTTGTGGTTTCATTAATATTTGGGGGAGGAAGGTTGGTCTGACATGATCTATAAGCTTTTGTTGGAACTGCTTTGGAGGGAGACTCATTATGACTTTGATTTAATGACTTTATTTTGACAGTTACCAACTATAACAAGTTTTGATAATATGCAGAGTTTATTCACAGTGGAGGCACAGGCACAATTTGCACTTTTTTGAGAGGAGGTCAGTTACTCCACTTATACTGTAAACTATTAAATAGGATATGTTTCCAAATTAGAAATGCACGCATCTTGGGATTACTGCAAATTGAAATGTAGCTGCAGTTTGTCAGATTGTCAATTTGATATGTAATGGATTTATTTGAGAGCACAAATGCCCTAAGACTTCAAGGCACTGAAAATTAGCCCTGTAATACCGCTCGGCCTTGGACTGGTTCCTGATTGCACAGATTAAATTAACCTTGATACAGGGAGAAAAGCCAGGTCTTTAAGGCCATCCTGAAAGGTGTATGCACCTTCAATCAAGTGAGATGATGAGGAAGGGAGTTCCAGAGCCTAGCTGCTGCAACTGAGAAATCTCTGTCTCCCTATCTCTTTTTCTGAATTCTGGAGACAGCAACCCAGTTATTATCTGCAAACCGAAGATTTCTCGTTGGGATGTACCACTGAAACATGGTTTTGATTCCATAGGGTCTCACGTTGTACAGAGCTTTATGAACAATACAAAGTGCCTTAAACATAATTTGCTTTTTCACCGGAAGCCAGTACGAGTAGTCCTCCGGAGACTGACTGATGTTTAGGGATATCCAAGGTTAGTCTTGCTACCGTATTCTGCACTATTTGCAGCTTTGATTGTGCCATCTTGTTGGTATCAAGGTAGAGTGCATTGCAATAATCAACCCTAGATGAAATTAGTGCAGGACTACTTGTTTAGGTGTTGGAAGGGGGATGAATGGAAAGACTTTCCGTAGTATTCTAGCAACCAAGAAGCAAGTTGTCACTATGGGATAAACCTGGAGGTCCAGTGACAACTCACTGTCCAGGAATACTCCTAGATTTTTCGCTGAGTCCATTGAAGTGGGTAGAGTGCCCAGCATACTTGACCACCAGTTGCTAATCTATATAGTTGGTAGGCTCCTAAAAATCAGAACCTCTGTCTTATCACTGTTGAGCTTCAAACAATCCTTTCCCATCGGCATGACCACTTCCTTCATGCAGTTATTAAAAATAGCCACAATGGCATCCGTGTCCTTAAGAGTGTCATCAGCATACGACATGGCCTGCAGCCCAAAGGAGCGTATAAGCTTGGCCAGATGTGATACATAGAGATTAAATAGTGTGGGGCTCAAGGACAAACCCTGAGGAACCCGACACGGCAAGGAAAATGGTTTGGATTTAAACTCTGGGATCAGTCAGTGAGAAATGAGGCGAGCAGTTTCAAAGCCATATCTTTAAGTCCCAATCCCTGTAAGCATTCGGAAAGCGGGGTGGGAGAGATGGTGTCAAAGGCCGCGACAGATCCAAAAGGATCAGAGCCATGGCCTGCCCTGCGTTGACTAGGTGTCTGATGCTACCTGTTGCAGATACTAATGCTATTTCCATTCCATGATTACTTCTGAATCTGAACTGCAATGCATTCAACAGTCCACATGGGCCATCTTATGCTGGTTTAGATGTTCCTCCAGGATCGTAGCCGGGATAGGAAGCGGGGAGATAGGTTGATAGTTGTTGAGGTCATTGGGGCCTAGAGTAAGCTTCTTGACTTCTGGCCTGACCACTGCCTCCTTCCACAGATGTTGACAAGGCCCATAATATTGATGTGAACTTTTGTTAGGTGCGGATTAATGAGATTTGCAAGTTTGGACAAAAACGTAGTCCTGGGCCCGGAGTTCTGTATACTAGCCTCACAACAAATGAGTTGATAAATGATATTTTTAATGGTGAAAAATAGAGCCTCACAGGGACTTGTACACTGAATCACCTCCATTGTGATAATGACATTCTAGTATATATACAATGGCCAGCCCTCCTCCTGGTCTGCCTACCCTGTCTAATCTGAGATCTCTGTATACTTAAGGAATTGCATCTACCAAGTCAGGATCCAATGAATCATTAGCCAAAATATCTGTAATGAAGACCCAGTTAGGGTCAGAGCAAGCATGAATTCAGCAAACTCAATTTAGTGCTTGATCAAAGACCTAGCATTGATTAGGAATCCATTAAGTTTTACTTCCTGCAAAGCTGCCCCTTTTTTTACTGAGCCTGTATTTTTGGAGTTATTGAAATTAAGTGATGTACTTGGGAAGGGAGGAGGATGGGTGATTCTTAATCCACAGATTTTAGATTGATGCAGTTCCTCAAACCCAAAAAGAGAGCATGGAGGTGGCTGACCCCAATGTTATAAATTCCATTGTTGGTCTTAGAAGTAAACCAAAGATGGAGACCTTCCTGATGTCGAAGAACAAGGGGTTCTGGTGCGGACAGGTGCAGACAGACCAGCGGCGCATCCACACACTCATGCTACTTAAACAGCCATCGCCAAATGTGTGATTTTTATGGCCTGAGAGGGAAAAGTTAACAGGACTAAGGGGGTTATTACAACTTTGGAGGAGGTGTTAATCCGTCCTAAAATTGACGGTAAAGTATTACGAGTTCCATAGGATATAATGGTCTCGTAATACGGCTGGTGGTATATCCGTCACTTTACCGTCACTTTTGGGACGGATTAACACCTCCTCCAAAGTTGTAATAACCCCCTAAAATGTTAACATTCATAATAGTGAGGTTTAGTTAAATTGAGATATGGAATTGTATTACTTAAAAATATCCATCCAACTAGGCGTTGTATGTCTGAATCATTTAAAATTAAACTCCCTGAACTATTAATTAAATCATAGTTGCAACAGTGAATTGGCAGAACATTGCCTATTAACGATGGCTGTTTTGAATTGGGTGCTCCTGGAGCACTAGTTGTACTGGCAGAGTAAGGTTCTGCAACTATGGAAGAAACTGAATCAAAATGAATAATAACCTGAGAATTTTTAGTCTGGTTATCAAAAAAAGAAATAACTGATCAGATATTAGGGTTGCTTTGTAAGTCCGGTAGTGAAGTGCGGCTCTACAAAGCGTTAATGGCCTTGGGCTGTTTGCTCTGAGTGGAAATAGGGGTATATATGATCTTTTCATTGTCATGAGGTTATAAATAGAAAATAGAAAAACCTTGCAAGTTATTCTCCAGCAAATCTAAACTTAGTCAGAGGAGAGGGGTGAATTTCTACTATCTGGCTTATCGATCTGGAATCTTCACGTTTGTTTTTTCTTTATTTTAGTAGAATTGTATTTTAAAAATAACTAAAATCGTTGCAATGCATTCATCAGGTGTGTGATGAATTTTTTGTTTCTTAACATGGGTGATGATATACACTGAAAATTTGCATTACCAAGTGTTAGAAGAAGAAATAGTTATTATAAAAACTCCTTAACAGGGTTCATTATATTGACTGAAAAAAGAACAAGAGTCAGAAAGTGCAACCGTACAGTCAGGTCCATAATGGACTTTAAAAGGTCATCCCATAACAATAACATAGAAAGGCTCTTTATTGGAAATCAGAGTGGCGGCTGCTCGCCATTCTTTAATGATTTACAGCTGTGAATATGCCAATCTCAACAATCGTGTCTCCAGCGCACCCTTGATCAGATTAATCAAATTTACAAGTTAATCGGTCAGAAGAACATGGGCTAGGAGCTTCTGTACTCTCACTTTTTTTGCAGCGCATTTTTTTATTATTATTTCTCGTAAAACATATACCAGTTATTACAAGCATGTATAAGGCATACTATTGGTAGAGCATCATACAACAGTTCTGAGAAGTACAGATATATATATCAGTTCAGAATTGTTCAACATCATCTATCGTTCAAGATGATTGAACTGGATAGCTGATGCTTTGCAGTTAACCATTGATCGGTTCCCATAGTATTGATAGTCTTAGTCAACCATAATGGTGCATTAGTGCATCACGTAGTCACAAGCCAAACCACAAAGCAATTTATGGAGATCAAACACAGAGCCTTGTTTTGTATTGCTTTGCTGAACCAAACAACACTGTACAAAGTGGAGGGAGCGAGAGGAGTATGGGGGATATCAGAAGGCAGGCTCATCATACACAAACTAGCTTTGTAGTGTTAAAAGGAGAGGGCACCAGTATCTACCATTTAGTTAAACTCCATCTAGTGTTCCTCTCGACAAACTTAAATGTCTACTGATTAGGTGTATTGCCCGCAGAAGAGTCGTCAACTATACAGTTTGCCAGATTTCACCCCATTAAGATGGATTTTGTGTGTAGTTTTTAAGGGGAGTCATATAATCTCCTTATGATATCTCATGTTTAAAAAATAACATTAGGAGACAAAAAAGTTTGTCTTTTCTCCTCAGTTCACGATAGTCAGATATTTGAAAATAGTCAAAGTCAAATTGTAATTGATATTTGAAACGCATCTGTCCTCACAGCCCTTCCTCCTGCCCTCTCTTAATCTCTGAGCTCTTATCAACAGTTGGCAAACAGGTATGCTTATAACCAGTTGCCACTTAGCCTTAAGAGCTTGTTAGCTGGTGGCAAGAGTACTTCTGATGTCTCAAAACTGACCATAATAATCATACTTTGTGCCTCTCCCACAACAGTGTGGCAGTGGTAGCTTTCCTGCCATTACAGGACCACAGGCACATGCGGTGCCCCTCTCGGTTCCTCAGGTAGGTCCTCATCAGAGTGAACCAACTGCCGGCACGCCCAGTAACACATCGGGTTATATGTGGCTTACTGAGTTTCTCTACAGCTACCGCTTCAATCGGGGGTGGCTCCTCCATTAGAGCAGGGGAGCGTCGCCCCACTGGCAAAAATGCCCCTGGCACTGCCCAGAGATGAAAAATAAAATGGTGATAAAGTTAATTTATCACCATTTTATTTTTCATCCTCCGAACCGAGTGCCAGGGTGGGGCTAGCTCAGTGCCAGTAGCAAGGAGTAGTGGGGGCTGCCTGTGCACTTGTTTAAAGTGCGCATGTCTCTTTGCCCAGCAGTCTTGTGATGGCCAGCCAGACATGCGCACTTTAACCCTCTCAACCAAGCTGTTTTAGAGGCCTCCAGTGCCCTCAGGAGCACCAAGAGAGGCCGCTACCTACAATCCTGGCGATTTGTTTATGCTAGCTAACAGCATGAGAGCAGCACCAGAACTGGTTAAGGGAGTTGGATGGGGCTTGCGATGGATCCTGGATCAAAGAAGACTGGAGCGAGGAGGACGTGTCCATCAGCTACTCGAAATCAAGGTAAGTGTTATTTTTTATTTTATTTATTTTATGGTTCCCCCCTTCGTTTCGTGTATTCACCCACCCATTCATCCACCCAACCACTCTTGTTAGTTGGTAGCCAACCCTGGCATCAAAACCCAAATTGAACCTGCTGTTGAAACTGCAGTTAATGCTAGTGGATCATTGCTCCTGTATTAAGTGTCTTATGGCCTCATTACAAGTTTGGCAGTCGGACTGCCAGACTGCCATGTTGGAGGTCCTAAAAAGAACGCTATTTTGAGGATCTTTCAGACCGCCCTATTATGAGTTATACAGACAGGACCACGGACTGCCAACTGAAAAGGCAGACCAGCCGCGGCGCAGAAGCCTGGAAGTAGGCCGTCCAACCTCCAGACCCATCAGCACTTTGACTAACCACTGACCAAACACACAGTTGCCAAGGCGGACCCCCATGGCGGTCAGCCAATGGCAGTCCGAACCACAGCGGTCCTAAGTCACCAAAGTGATACACTACTGCACATTGGATGAATTTAAATACAACACAGCTGACACACATTGCCACACTGGACACATCTGCAAAGATCTGTACAAAATACATCCCTTCACACACACCACAATACTGTGCATTTACACTACAACACACAGAAGCCAGAGCAACTTATTTCCACACAGTACAGATAGTAGGCACTCCTTCTTTTCACCATCCCATAAAACACCCTGCTCATACTTTTGTCCATTAACACCCCTTTGCACTTCACCTGTTTAGTAAGTCACTGTCACCCGTTTTTTTCCCTACGTCACGCTCCATAAATCCCCGTTTTTCTGAGGATGAGTTAAGAGTCGCAGTGGATGAAGTCATAAGAGTAACACTACAATTGTTTGGAGCACAAGTCCAGCTTACTCCTGTCAATCGGAGAATGGAAATGTGGGACAGGATCGTTAACAGAGGGAATACTGTAGGCACCACCATGCACACAAAGGAGGACATTAGGAAGAGGTGGAACGACCTCAGGGACAAGGTCTGTTTCCTGGTCTCCAGGCACCAGCTGCAGGCCAAGAAGACTGTGGTGGCCCTCCCAGTGCCCCATTACATCTCTTTCCCTGGGAGGGTAAGGTCTTGGCCATCCTGCATCCTGAGGGCTTGACAGGAATACCTGGGGGAGTGGAGTCTGGTAAGTTACAAAACTAAAAATGTCACCAAAATGCAATGTCATGCATGGTCATAGTTCACCCTTTGCCACTTTCACTGTCACTTGACTCACCATCTCAGTGTCCACCAGTCCAAAGACCTCTATTTGGCAACTGACACTGAAGTGTATCCACTTGGGAAGATGACTTTGTATAGTGAGTGTAGTACAGGAACTGACATGACTCTAGTTTCCAGCAGGCACTGTTCTATAACTCCAATCACCAGACAAGTGGTCACTTCTCCAAATATGGCTGTTTGCTATTTATCAATTTACGGGTACACACCTTGGGAGATAACATTTGTAAAGCGTGTGTAGTACATGGACTGACATGACTACAACTCCAGGCAGGCACTGTTCCTGAAACTACAAACACCAGCACAGTGTTCACATTCTGCATACACCTGTTTGTGGGCTCTCAATTGAAGTGTACTCACATGGGGGGAAAACATTGGTCAAGTGTGTATAGTACATGAAGTGGCCTGACTCCAACTCACAGGAGGAACTGTTTCAGTAACTCCAAACACCAGAACAGTGTTAACTTGTCCAAAGACCACTCTCTGGCAACTCAAAATTTAAGTTTACTCAGCTGGAAGGATACCATTTGTCAAATGTTGGAAGTAGAGGGAATGACATGACTACTAAGGGAGGGAAGGCCCTGTGTCTGTAAAACCAACCATCACTCCAGTGTTCTCTTGTCCAAATACCATTGTTTGTGAACTATCAATTGAATTAGCCTCACCCTGGAGGATAACATTAGTGTAGTGTGTGTAATACAGGGAGTTACATGACTGCAACTCCCAGCAAACCTTGTGTCTGTAACTCCAAACACCAGGACATTGTTCACTTTCCCACATGCACATTTATAATCTCTCCAATGCTTTTCACTCACCTGGGAGTATACCATTTGACAAGTGTTGGGAACTAGAGGCAATACCATGACTGCAACTCCCAGCACACCCTGATCAATATAACTCCAAACACCAGCACAGTGTACTCTTGGCCAAAGACCCCTGTGTCTTAACTCACAATTGAAATGTACCTACCTGGGCGGATATCATTTGTATAGTGTGTGTAGTACAGGGAGTTACATGTAACTCCTAGAAGATTCTGTTAGTGTCACTCCAACCACCAGTCTAGTGTCCTCTCCTCCAAAGACTCCTGTTTGGTAACTCACACATGAAGCGTACTCACCTGAGGGGATAACATTTTTACAGTGTGTGTACTAGAGAGATTGACATGACTGCAACTCACAGCAGTTCCTGTTTCTGTAACTCCAAACACCATCCCAGTGTTCTCTTGTCCAAAGATCCCTGTGCCTTAACTCTCAGTTGAAGTGTACTCACCTAGGAGAACGATATGTATATGGTGTGTGTAGTACAGGGAATTACATGACTGCAACTCCCAGGAGGCACTGTTACTGTCACTCCAACCACCAGTCCAGTGTCCTCTCCTCCAAAGACTCCTGTCTGGTAACTCTCACACAAAATGTACTCACCTAGGGGGATAACATTTGTATAGTGTGTGTACTTGAGCGAGTGACATGGCTGCAACTCCGAGCAAGCCCTGTTTCTGTAACTCCCAACACCAGCCCAGTGCTCTCTTGTCCAAAGACCCTATGGCTTAACTCTCAATTGAAGTGTACTCACCTGAGAGGATCATATTTGTATAGTGTGTGTAGGACAGGGAGTTATATGTCTGCAACTCCTAGAAGGCTTTGTGTCCTCTCCTCCAAAGACTCCTGTCAGGTAACTCACTCGCAAAGTGTACTCACCTGGGGGGATAATATTTGTATTGTGTCTAGTACAGGGACTGACATAACTCTAATTCTCAGCAGGCCCTGTTTCTGTAACTCCAAACACCAGCACAGTGGGCACTTGTTGTTATATCCCTGTTTTTCAACTCACAAATGAAGTATACCTACCTGAGTTGCAAACATTGGAAAAGTGTGTGAACTAGATGGATTAACCTGACTGCAGCTCACAGGGGCCACTGTTTAAGCAACTCCAAACACCAGAACAGTGTTCATTGGCTGAAAGACTCCTGTTTGTCAACCTTCAAATACCCTTCTTTGGGAACGCACAAATGAAGTGTACTAAACACAAGCCCAGTGTTCTCATGCCCAAGTAGCCCTGTGTCTTAACCCTCAAATGAAGTTTACTCATCTGGGGGGATAACATTTTTATGGTGGTGGGAAGTAGAGGGAGTGAATGGTATGCAAAACCCAATAGTCCCTGTGTATCTAACTCCAACCACAAAAACAATGTTCACTTGCCCAAATACATCTATTTATGAACTCTCAATTGAAGTTTACTCACCTGGGAGGATACTATTTGTCAAGTGTGTGTAGCATAGAGAGTGACCTGACTGCACTCCCAGGAGGCACTGTTTCTGTAACTCCAAATACCAGACCAGTGGTCATATGTCCAAATATCCTTGCCTGCTAACTCTCTATTGAAGTTTACTCACATGGGAGTGACCAAGATACTGATCATGCTCAACTCTGAGATGTGTCTGGCCACCTAGCTCAATCTTGACCAGCATACCAAAGATCAAACTATTGAGGACAGGAAAGACACCTTACCTAGTGTGCAAAACAATGATCCCAAAGGCCTCAAGATACAACACCAGAATAGTATTGGCAGTAGACACATACACAGTGCACTGAGCACATGACAGCTCCAGTCACATATACAACAAACACCTGTGCCTGCCTGCATCACAACCAACTAGGCCTCAAAATGTCCAAAGACATATCTTACTTAGATGGTATTCTCAGGCCATCCTCTCAAGTGATAATGATCTGCACATTTTAGAAGCTGCTTGACTTAGATGGAATTGGCAGGCTTCACAAATGTCAGGTCAATACAAACGATATCATGGGTACTTGCCACTATAGGATTAACTTAAAAAAAATGTGTACATAGTCTATGCTTAATGTAGCACTAAATTGCTGGAGATAGATATCACAATACAACCAGTAACATTGTATCTTCCACATTGAGGTCTGCTGCCACTGAGGCCACAGAAGAGAATGCCACTAGCTCCCTGGATGAAACCCTCGTTGAGGAAGACACTCCTGGACGTGGAGGACAGTTCTGGAACATCTGGGCAACCTGGTCAGGCACCAACAGTGAGGCTCACTGTGGCCACATCAACACATCCCAGCCCGTTTGCCTCACCATTACAGGCAACCATTCGCCCCCCCCCAACCTGTGTACCGAGCACATTGTCTACCATCTTGTGCCCCCAATTCTGGATCCTGAGTTGCAGCGCAACACTTAGGACAATGACGGTCCAAGAACCAGCGGGAGAGGGCGCCCTGTGGCAAGGGCACAGGTCCGTGTGGATAGGGTGCGTTGGAGGGATGTTGTGGGCCAGCTGGGGAGGCCACTGGGGCTGCTCCTGGCCAGGACACCATCAGCCACGTCTTAGGGGTCTGTCAGGCGCCACAAGGCTTAATGAGCCAGGTCTTGACCTAACTTCAGGAAATCAAGCAGCTACAGAGGGACATGCAGAGTACATGCGAGAACAGATCGAGGCCCACAACACCAACATGGCCTCCCTAACAGGAGTGAGGAGGGACATTGACACAGCCCTGAGCAGTGCTTTTCCAAACCAATCTTCCCCTTCTTCCTGACTCATCAACACCAGGCACATCTACATCATTGCCAACCACTGAAAGGGAGGCCCTACTATTGGAAGGACCCACCCCAGACACACTTGCCTCTGTAGCAGCAGATCCTACACCATCAGCAAGCAGGGGCATCTGGCGAAGACACCAGGAGGTGCGGATGGGAAGACACCCACCACTGCCAGCAAGTGATCTCTTCCTAAAGGAACTCCTCTGCGTGCCACACATTCACTCTTTTGACTGATCCTGAACAACCTACCAGTTCCAATGAGAGGAGTACTCTGGACTTTGGACTCCCAATGATGTGGCATCTGCTCAAATGATTTTATTCACCATGACAGACACCTTCACTTTATTATTATTTTTCTTCTTTTCTGTCAAAATGTGATTCACTGCATCAGCACTGCAATAAATTCACCCATCACAAACTCATTGCCTGCTTGCTTAATTGCAACATTTTACTATGTAGAGATGTAAGACCATGTGAACCATATGATGAAGACATAACTTACTTGTGCAAGAAGGGATATGTTACATGTACACAGTGTCCTGCTCAGGATTTCAACCATTACACACAAACATACGTACAAGTATTTGGTCACACCAAACATTTTATTCCAGTGTACAGCGCATAGTCTATCCATATGTCTGGACCTTTTTGACACAAGAATGTGTGACTCACATTGAGTCAAAGTACATGTTCCAGGGTACAGCCCCCCAGACCACGAAATGGAGGGATTTGTCAGACATTGTCCTGTAGAAATAGGCAAACATTAAAGTGGATGATGTCAGCAGCTTGAGCCTTATAACATACAACACCAAGCAATCCAACATCACATAATCCAAGATACAGACAGTTGGCAGTACAGCAGTCCCTGATCACAGGTCAATCATAATCCAATGACCATGCATCTAGTGGTATGACACAAACATATGTCAGTGTTGTGGCATAGGCACTGTGGACTGCAATGATGAAACCCATCTACAGCTACATACAGGTCATACAAGAATAGTGTTTAGCCTATGTGAAGGGTGAATGACTTGCTCGCAATCGCTGACTACATATTTCATGCCCACATGATGACACACATGATGCAGTCGGCCCAACACAACACACAAAACAAGTCCAATGTGCACTTCTGACCTTCCATGCAAACACTGTGCAAGCTGCCTTGGCACAGGGCTCATATATTCCAAAAATGTGACCTAAATTACCTGGAACAATTCATGTCCACTTTGTATGTCAGAACAGCATCAAATTCCAGCCAGTATCGCAACTCTGAAATGCCCACATGAGGATGTCATAGTGAAGGTACCTGTACAAAGACATAAAAAGGATTATAGGTTCTAAAACATACCTATTACACAAATTACATAGCAAGCAAATGGAAATGTAATTACATTGCAAGGAAACTGGCACAAACAAAGCAACATCATCAAGGTGGGGATATGTCGAAGGGTAACTCTTCAAGCAGCCTTTGGCTGAATATGGCAGAGTATCAGCTCCCTAGTTGTTGCTAAAACACTCAACTTCACACATTCTCACAACTAAAGTTCATTGTACAGTCACAGTCATTACATCACATAACATACCTCACTTGGCATTTCAGGATTCTCTCCCGGTGGTACTGCAGGCTCCTCCTCCTCTGGGATGTATGGGATATTCCTCCGCAGAGTGATGTTGTGAAGCATGCACCATGCCGTAGTGATCTGCCACACTTTTCTGGGTGAGTAGAGGAGGGCTCCACCAGTCCTGTCTAGATATCTAAATCTGGCCTTCAGGAGCCCGAAAGCCTGCTTCACTACCTGCTGTGTTCTTTCATGGGCCTCACTGAAGCAGATGTCCCCTGGTGTAGTTAGAGTCCTTAGTGGCGTTAACAACCAAGGACGATTTGGAATTGCAGTCTCCTGTTAAGCACCAGACATTGCACATACACAAACAGGACAGATGTGACTTACCAGCCTAGCCCTCTCTGGGTACAGATGTGACAACAGCTGGGGTATGGTGCTGTTCTGCATTATGAAGGAATCATGGGCTGAACCTGGATAATTGGCACACATATGAAATGTAGAGATCCATCAGATGCATGGAAAACCATAAAAGTCAGCCTACACATGGGATAAATCCTCATGTCGGGGAAATTTGATATAGCTGTCAAGGTGTTTCAACATTGCTGAGAGGACATCTTTCAACACCAGACTGAACATATAGGTTGGGACATACCAGCAGATAGGTCCACTGTATGTTGGAAGGACCCTGTGGCTAAGAAGTGCAATACTGACATGACTTTTACAATGGGTGTATGCTGGTTGGATAACTAATAGCAGGCATCAGATCAGGCTCCAGCTGACGACATAAGTCCACTATTGTTTGCCTATCCAGGTGGTAATACATTATGGCCCTCATTACAACCTTGGCGGCCACACTCCCGCCGACCCCATTTTGACATCCCTGCCGGCCCAGCGGGGATGTCGGCCGCAACATGGGAGCCGGCTCCTAATGGAGCCGGCGGTGTTGCGGCGTGCGACGGGTGCAGCTGCCCCCGTAGTGCTTTTCACTGTCTGCTCTGCAGACAGTGAAAAGCAGTGTGGGGCTGTGCCTGGGGGCCCCTGCACTGTCCATGCAGAGTAATCAATCAACCAATCAGTGTTTTTTAAAGTGCAGCTACTCACCCGTTAGGGTCTCAAGGCGCTGGGGGGTGGAGGAGTGGGGAGAAGTGTAGCGTATACCGGTGAGGTGGTTTTAAAAAAGCATGTCTTCAGTTCCTTTGTGAAGCTGAGGAGGGAGGTAGATTGTCTGATGTGGATGGGTAGGGCATTCCAGGAGGTGGCTGTGAGGTAGGAGAAGGAGCGTCCTCCTGTTCGGGTTTTCCTGATGTGGGGTACTTCTGCGAGAGAGAGCTGGGCTGAGCACAGGCCCCTGTGGGGTATGTGGAAGTTGAGTCACTGGTTCAGGTAGGCTGGTCCGGTGTTGTGGAGGGCTTTGTGCGCATAGGTGAGGAAAGTGAAGGTGATTCTTTTCTTTATGGGGAGCCAGTGCAGTGTACGTAGGTGTTGCGAGATGTGGCAGTGTCGGGGTAGGTCGAGGACCAGTCTGGCGGCGACGTTGTGGATGCTTTGCAATTTGCGGTGAGTTTTTTGTTGATTCCGGCGTAGAGTGCGTTGCTGTAGTCCAGTCTGCTGGTGGTGAGGGCATGTGTGACGGTCTTTCTATGTTCGAGGGGGATCCATTTGAAGGTCTTGCGTAGGAGGTGGAAGGTGCAGAAGCAGGTGGAGGTGACTGAGTTGATTTGATGGTTCATGCTGAGGTCAGGGTCCAGGATTATTCAGAGTTTGTGGGCTTGGCTGGAGGGGGTGGGTGGCCTCTAGGAGTCGCTCCATGTGCTGGGTTGAGGGCCCAGGATGAGTACTTCTGTCTTGTTTGTGTTGAGTTGAAGGCAGCTGTTTCTCATCTAGTTAGCGACTGCTTCCATGCCTTTGTGGAAGTTTTGTCAGGCCTTGTCGGGTTCGTTGGAGAGGGAGAGGATGAGCTGTGTGTCGTCGGCATACGACATTATGTTTATTCCACAACTTCTGAAGAGAGTGGCTAGCGGGGCCATGTAGATGTTGAACAGCGTGGGGCTGAGGGAGGATCCCTGGGGCACTCCACAGGTGGTGGGTGTGGGATTTGCAAGGAAGGGGGCGAGTCTCACTTGTTGCGTTCTGCCGGAGAGGAAGCATAGGATCCAGTCACGTGCCTTGTCTCTGATGCCGGCTTCAGGGAGTCTTCTTATCAGGGTGTGATGGGATACTTTGTCGAAAGCCGCCAAGAGGTCTAGTAGGATGAGAGCGCTGTCTCTCCCTTGTCTTGTAGGGGAGCGGATGTCGTCTGTTGCAGCCAGGAGGGCTGTTTCGGTGCTGTGGTATGACCTGAATCCAGATTGGGAGATGTCGAGGATGTTGTGGTCTTCTATAAACGTGGTGAGTTGGCTGTTGACTGCTTTTTCAATTACTTTCGCAGGAAATGGAAGCAGGGAGATGGGCCTGACATTTTTTAGGTCGGTGGGGTCTGCTGAGGGTTTCTTGAGCAGGGGTTGATCTCGGCGTGTTTCCAGCCGTCGGGGAAGGGGGCGGCAGCTAGTGAGCGGTTGATGGTAAGGCAGAGCTTGGGGGCGGTGATGTCTGCAGCTCTGTTGAAGATGTGATGGGGGCATGGGTCCGTGGGGTCCCCAGAGTGTATTAACTTCATTGTTTTCAGCGTATCTTCGGTGGAGAGGGGTGTCCAGGTGGAGATTGTTGGTTTGTTGGTGTCGGGTTTGGTAGGTGGGTTCTGCGCGTAGGTTGTCCTTGTTGAAACTGTCATAGATAGTCTTGATTTTGTGGTCAAAGTAGGTGTTGAGTCTGTCACAGAGGTCCTGTGAGGGTGGGATGTCCGTTATTTCACTGCTGGGTTGGGCGCACTCCTTGATGATGCTGAAGAGTTCCTTTCTGTTGTGTGCTTGTGAGGAGATTCTGGGGGTCATTCTAACTCTGGCGGGCGGCGGAGGCCGCCCGCCAGAGTTCCCCCCTCCAGAATACCGCACCGCGGTCAGAAGACCGCTGCGGTTATTCTGTGTTTCCCGCTGGGCTGGCGGGCGACCGCCAGAAGGCCGCCCGCCAGCCCAGCGGGAAACCCCCTTCCCACGAGGAAACCGGCTCCGAATGGAGCCGGTGGAGTGGGAAGGTGCGACAGGTGCAGTTGCACCCGTCGCGAATTTCAGTGTCTGCTGAGCAGACACTGAAATTCTTTGTCGGGCCCTCTTACGGGGGCCCCTGCAGTGCCCATGCCATTGGCATGGGCACTGCAGGGGCCCCCAGGGGCCCCACGACACCCCATACCGCCATCCTGTTCCTGGCGGGCGAACCGCCAGGAACAGGATGGCGGTATGGGGTGTCTGAATCCCCATGGCGGCGCAGCAAGCTGCGCCGCCATGGAGGATTCAGCAGGGCAGCGGAAAACCGGCAGGAGACCGCCGGTTTTCCTGTTCTGACCGCGGCCAAACCGCCGCGGTCAGAATGCCCTGCGGGGCACAGCCAGCCTGTTGGCGGTGCTCCCGCCGACCCTGGCCCCGGCGGTCAAGGACCGCCGGGGTCAGAATGACCCCCTCTGTCTTGTATAGATTTCTTTCAGGTGTTTCTGATTAGTTGGTGGTGTGCGGTGGTGGCGGCTCTGAAGTTGCTGATGGCTTCTGGGGATCTGGTGTTTCTCCAGATTTTCTTTAGGCGGCGAAGGGGGGTCTCGACTCTCAGACTTCAGAGGTTAACCAGCTGGCTCTTTTTGCATGGGTGTTGTTGTTTTTTTTGAGGGGGGCTATGGTGTTGGCGCAGTCGGCAATCCATTTGTGAAAGGTGCGTGCTGCAGTGTTTGGGTCCTCGTGTGCGATGGTGGGGGCGGCGAGGGCGGCGGTAAGCCGATCGTCAGTTACTCCTGTCCAGTTCCTATGTGATGGTTGGGGTCAGGTGGTGGTGGGTGTGTTGAGGGTGAAGTGGAAGCATCGGTGATCTGTCCGTGGGAGTTCCGTGGTCTGGCTGAAGGTACCAGAGGTTCCTGTTTTGAAGATGGGATCGAGGGTGTGTCCTGCTGAGAGTGTTGGCTCTGTCACGATCTGTTGGAGTCCTATGTTGTTGAGGTTGTCTAGGAGGGATGCGGTGTTGGGGTCTTGTAGATTTTCAAGGTGGAAGTTGAGGTCTCCCAGCAGGGTGTAGTTGGTGGCTGAGATGGCTGGTGCAGAGATGCAGCCCATGATGGAGTCGGCGAACGGTGTACGAGGTCCGGGGTGCGGTAGGTGATGGTTCCCCTGATGATGGATGTCGGGCTGGTGTGTAGCTTGAAGTGGAGGTGTTCCATCAGGTATGTGGATTCTTCAGAGTCTTTCGAGTGTGTGTTCAGGCGGAGGTTGGACCAGGACGGCTGGGGCAGTCTTTCCGGATGCTCTTGTAACCCTGGGGGATAGCGATGGCGATGTCTGGGCCTGAGGTGGTGTTGGTCCAGGTCTCGGTAAGGAATGCAACATCCGGGGTGGTGCTGTCCAGGAGGTCCCAGATTTTGGTGGTGTGTTTATGGAGAGAGCGGACGTTGAGGAGGATGCACTTCAGGGGTTTCGGGTTCAGAGAGTTGTTGCGGGTGGGTTGTTCTGGGTTCTGGGTCTTGGTGATGTTGCAGGTTTGGCAGCAGCGGAGGCAGCTGAGGGGGCCGTGTATGTTGCCTGGAGATGCTTGCTTGCAGTTGTTGTTGCCTCCTGGGTTGAGTGCGATGAGTTTTGCCGATGTGTAGAGGCAGCGGGTGGCAGGACCAGGGGTCCTGGTGCTGGTCGCAGATGGGCGCTCACAGGCTTTAAGTAGGGAGGGGGGAGGAGAGGACAGGTGGGAGGCGGGAGCGGGAAACGGCGTGAAAAAAGGGGGTGGGCCGCTGGGGCAGCAGTGGTGGGGAGAGAGTGTGAGAGAGAGCAGGGGGGTGGGGCTGCAGGGGCAGCAGCTGCAGGGAGTGAGAGAGGGGGAGAACGAGAGTGATGAGAGAAAGAGAGAGCGGAGTGAGGGGAAAGAAATGAGGAAGAATGGGAAAAAGCACAGAATGCGAAATGCAAAAAAGACAAAGAATTAAAAGAGGAAAAAGAGGAAGAAAGAGAAAAGAGGGCAGCCTAATACAAGAGCAGAGCTCTCCCACTAGACACCAGGGATGAAGCGCAGGCAGAAGCCTGTGGGTGGAGGAGGGCCTCAAACTCCTGACAGAGGTCAGGGTTCAGGGACAGAAGGGCTTCACTTGCCGGTGGAGCTACGAGGTGGAAGAGCAGTTCACTGATCAGGTCAGTGGGCGCAAATACATATATCTGTAGTTAGATCCCTCTACTTATTTGCTTGTGTGTGGGGAGTATTAAAAAATAGAAAAGTCCTAGCTTGGTGTTACTGACATCTATGTGACAACCATTTGTGATGAAACTTGTGATTATAGTCTCTTGATTTGTCTTTTGCATCCATTCAGGCCTATCAGAAAAAGGAACTGTGGAGAGCCATTGCCAAGAAGGTGCGATCCCTGGTGGTCCACAGCCGGCAGAGCGCCCACTGTCGGAAGAGGTGGGAGGACCTGAGACTATGGGCCCGGAAGATCAGAGAGGTTCGGTTTGGGATGTCCCCACAATGTGGCAGGGTACCTGTCAGACCATGAGTCCCCTAATAACTGCATTCTGACAGGGGCCTACCCGGACCTTGATGGGTGTTTGAGTACAGCACAGCTGCCACAAGGGGGTGAGTACAGGGCTTAGTCCTTCCTGTCACATTGCCAAGAGAATATGTTAGGTTGTGACAGCTTCCCCTGATAGTTAGGGATAAGCCATGTGTAACACAGTAGATGAGTGATTGTTTGTGTAGACATGTCATGTGTTGTATACTGATGTGCCTTGCCTATTGGCCGAGGGACCTAGGACACAACTGTGTACAATCCAAAAACAGCTTGCTCTGCAGGGACGACATGTGGCTGTGTACAGTCATCAATCAAGTACTGTTTGTTGTTATAGTGGGTGTAAATTCTATGCAACAGACCACTATTCAATTCAATTATTTTATTCATGATTTGGAACTCGACTGAGGTCCACATAAAAGAAGAAAGCAGAAAAATCACATTTACCATTTACATCTAGCTGAGAACCACATAAAATTTACAATATTGGTGAGCAGAAGGTTGGATCTGCAATTTATAATTTACATCCAATCGAGTACCAAAAGGTGAGATAAATGACAAATATACAGTAGTGAAATGTTGCATCAAAATCCTATGCCACCAGACATGCCTTACAACGAAAGTTTCTTAAAATAAACTTAAAAAACAATTTAAAAAGTTTAATATTTTAAAACAAAAACTTTCATTCGGAGGATCATACAGGGCTTGGAGAAACTCGGGCACTGACAATAGAAAAAACGGATTGGATCTAGCCATTTACGCCAAAATGAGGCAAGAGAAGGGCAGACAAATAATAGATGGTGTAAATCTTGGGAATCCGCCAGACAGAAGTTACACTCTTTTGCAGTACCGTACCATTTTGCCAATAGTGTATTCAAAGGGAGCAATTCCTGTCAGAGCAACGTCCAAAAGCGCCTAACACTATGGGGGATGTTCCAAGTGAAGTACGGTTGTGTTTTTTTTATTACTAGAGTGTTAACTATATTCGCAGAAAAACTTATTTTTTTACAGCACTCCAAGCCTTGGCGGAAGCTCAAGGCCCACGTTGCACTCTTCAAAGTCACCCTCAAGATCAATGGGGAGAGTTCTAGAACTTGGCTGCGATCAGGCTCCAGCATCTCCAGGGCAGTAGAAAAATTCTTACAAAAGGCAAATTTTGGCTTGCTATTATCTAAGAAAAGTTCTTTCTTCAGAAATGATCTTAAAGTGTTTTCCTCACTCTTTAAAATCGAGGTAGCCAATCGTATAACCCCCGCTAATCCTTGAGCATACGTGCTTCGAAGTCCCATTTCCAGCCTCAGAGCTGCCACTGAGGCTACCGTATTAACAGCTAGTAATTTTCGGAGAATTTTACCTTCTGCCTGATTTAAGAACCCCCATTTGGAGGTATCAATGAGTTCCACCCCATATAGCAGGGATACAGGAATTTTAACTTGATAAGCAGATAGAAGGTAAGAGAAGTGCCTTCTCCCTGTAGCTGTAAAGGGCCCCCAGACCTCTTGTCTGACATTCAGCCTTTGCTTTATTAGAGGCGATGTGGGCAACATCGCTAAGGTTCCCGCTCACTATTTTCCCTAAAAAGGGATAAGATTTGACGATTTCAAGGATTTGGTTGCCCAATGTCCACTGATAATTGGGGAAGGTCATCTTTTTTTTCCCCAAGAAACAAAGGACCTTACTTTTAGATACGTTAACCTTCAAATAATGTAAGTCTGAATATTTTGATAAGCGCTGCAAGCGGTTCTGTAGGCCTTTGGGGGTTAAATCAAGGATTAAGATGTCGTCCGCATACAACAGGCAACAAATTGGACGCCCACCCACCAGTGGGGGAAAACCTTTGCCCTTGGACAAAAAGGAGGGGAGATCTGAAATATGGAGGGAAAAGAGCAGGGGAGCCAATAGGCATCCCTGTTTCAACCCATTAGATGTAAAAATCTTATGGGATAAACCTCTATCACCCCCCAAGAGGATTCTGCACCAGGTGTTGGAGTGGAAGGCAATTATTAACTCCAGAAGTGGTAAAGGTATCCAACAGACCACTACTCTTCAGTGTTACAGGCCAAAGGTAAGAAAGTGATGGATCACTTGGAAGCTACTTGTCTTCAGCGTATGATAGGTGCTGGTGTCTCACTATAGTCTGTAATGTGAAGATGGTCATCATACATGTGGCAGAGCATACATTATTATTTGAGTGCAGCTACAGAGCAATACTTTCCCTTGGTAAGTGGGGAATGTCCATTGAGATGATTTATGTGCCATTGCTGTTGCCAATATTCATTGTGTCTACTTGTCAGCATGTGTCCCTTTCACATTAGGAAAACATTTGTAAGCTGCTGTTTCATGCATGATCTTCCTGTTTTGATGGGATGATGTCTGTATTCCCTCACATATATGTGCATGGCAACCTGTGTATGGAATAAGACATTTACAATGGGGGTACATTTCATGGTGTGCCGCATACAGGAGTGTGTCACCATTGTTTGTTGGCTGACACATACCCTCATGTGTCATAGCATATTATTTGGCATGTACAACTGCAGTAGCAATGAGAGACATAACAGGTAGGCCTAGAGTTTTTAGCCACAATGTGCATTTCTATGCCATTGATATAGAATCATGTAGCAAAGTGCTTAGCACACGTGAAATGGGTAAGGTTTGTAACCTGACTCTTGGCATGCATCATAGAGTGACTTGCAGTTATGTTGAGATCACATGTGTTTGGGTACAACCATTCATCCACAGATATCTGGGTCTGCATGACCATAATGGAGCCATTGATGTAGCTTCCAATTGGGCAGCATGGTGAGGGCCTTCAACAAGTACTTGCAAATCTCTGGGCCTCACCAACATCCAAGGGAATAATGGTGTCTACTGATGCACTCAGAGTACGTCATTGCAAGGTGCCAGACATTAATGGTGATTTTGCTGGAGGTTGCTGATTCATTGTGTTGTGGATTTTAGGGACATATCTCCCCGACATATTGCACATGATGTATACAATGTCCATTTCCATGCCAAATGTGTGGCCTTTCTGGCCAACATTAGTACTACCTCCTTGACTTCACTGGGACAATTATCACTTTGTGAAGTGTGCATTGTGAAACTGCTTCCAGTGTGACATGAGTATTTCCATGTCACCTTCTCCAGGCTATTGTACTTTTGTCAACAACGTGGCAGGATTTTGTAGCATCATTTTTTATTGTTGGGTCATTATGTATGTGACATATAGATGTGTGCATGACCTTGTGGGGGATCTGTGGGAATGCAGTTGGAATTGGCCTACTATTGTTTGACTTTGACCTTTCCCCTGTTCCCTCCACCACCATCCAAAACCCAAGAGGCCCTGACTTTATGGGCAGTGTTGGTGTATCCCAAGACAAGGGTATATGTTTGATTGTATGTATATGTGGGTGTAAATGCAATGGTGATGTCAAGCATTGTGTACTCTTTGGTATGGTAAGTATTTCCTCTTGTGCTGTCCAATGCGAGCATGTATATTTTAGACTTGTTCCCCTGATATGGATTATGGATTCATCTGATGTGTGACAGCTTGAGTTTTGTTTGTGCAGACATGGAGTGTGTTCAATTGTGCTAGCTTCCTTTGCATTTGATTGTGAAAGTGTCCATTTAGCTGTGTGTACCTTGCAGCTACTTCATGTAGAGGCATGTCCCATGCAGTTGGAATTGTATGTGCTTTGTTAACTTGCACTTCCGCATTGTGCAGATAGGCATGTCATTTGGGTCTAGTATTGTTTGTCCCTGAGATACATGTAGGGCCAGTTCTGGTGCAAACGTTAAGGTGGATGTGCAAAGTGAAATGTGTCCCAGTGCATCCTCCTTCCATGAGTGCTCCTGATGCCCCATCCCTATTTTGCAGATATTGTTTGCATGATTTGTGTCTCTGTAAATTGTGCTTCCCATTGTCCTTCCATTGTATTGCAATGTGGGTGATGTGTGTGTCCATTGCAGGGCTGGTTCATGGGAGTGGTGTTTGTGTTCCATAACACATCCATACAAATGTGTATTGAATGTGACGACAGTCCATGGCATGTGTGCAATGTGAGTGTATGAGTTGTATTTGTAGATGTGATGATGCTGTGTTGTTGGTTTTGTGTGACTCTATGTTGTGTACACATCACTGAGATGAGCAGACGTGTGTTTTTGTGTAGTGTTGCGGTGCAGTGTGAGTCATCATCCCAAAGGGGGCGTATTGTGGCTGTGAATGTGTCTTTCTTTGTGTCTGATTCCGACATGGGGCACAATGACAAGTGTACTTGGTGCCAGGAGCATGACCCCCATATGATGTGGATGACTGGGCAACAATCTATTGTTGAGCATAATGACACAGGTAGGTGTGTTTTCTTAGTCGGTTATGTCCATGGCTGTGTGGATTTGTGCACCTTTGATGATCAGCGGCACGACGTGTGTGATGGACTCCATGGCGGCACTGGACAAGTGATGCTGCCTGCAGGTGAGTGTCTTCCGTTATACTCCTCGTTTCCTCCTGCTGAGACGTGGTGGTTGGAGTGCCACGGTCACATTGGCAGTGTGCAACCTCATAATGTGTCTGGCAGAAACATAGGCTCTGCCAGCCTGTTTGTGCAGCCTTGTGACTGCGGTGGTCTGTGCTGCCTGGCAGTGCCAGTGGGACCAGAACGGTCTTTGCTCCATAGGTCTGCAGACTTGTAATACGGCAATCGGACTGCCAACACGATGGCGGTTGGACCGCCAATGCCGCTATGGTGGTCTACGGACCACCAAACTCCTAATGAGGCATTTGATGTCCCCTGAACCTGCTGCCTTATCCATCGCGATCTGAAGCCTCTAGTGTCTTTACATTTTGGCTTGACATGTTTAGCAGGTTTTTAGTTGACTGTGAGTGCAGTTTCAGGCTTTTCCAGATTAGACATCTCGTCTGACAAGGGAGGAGGGAGCAAGGGGTGAGGAGAAGAAGGGACATTAAGTAATATATAATTTAAAACAACACTACCCAGCCAATGCCACACTAAACCCAGCAAACTAAAATAAAAGTATTTATTACTATAATATTTTTTAGAAATAATTAAAATACATTTCACAATAACTTAAATGATTAAATGAAAACATAGTACAATTCAATAAAACAGCATAAATAAAACATATATAATATTGTAACAAACAAAAAACCATTACACCTTTGACATCTATCGGTATCTAGGTAGAATTTTGCTCCTGGACAATCAGAATGCTTTACCAAAAACAAAAAAATTCCAGAGATTATGTTGCTGCAGGATCGGGGGGTATTAAAATCCATTGCACTTCCCAAAAGTTAGTATTCTAATCCTAACAAAAGGATGCATGTTGTCAGGTCTGCAAGGATGCAGACCATCTGGATGTCTGAAAGCGTCATGAGATATTTAGGATTTTCTAGGTCTTAAGAAAGAGTGCAGCGTTTACAGTGGTCGCTTGCAGAATGATATGCAGTGATTTTTTTCGTTTAGTGGAAGATCAACGATTAGTTAATAAGTATAATGTACAATTTGCCATTATAGGCTGTCAGGAATTTTAAACCCAGAGCAATGGTGAAAGGAATGGTGACATCCCTTCCTTGCTAATCAGACCAGAGCTCAGAAAGTTCTTATCTGACCTCAAAAGGGCATTTCAAACTGCTAATGGATTTGTTGACATAGAAAGTGATGAATGTCGCACATCCTTCTTTTATTGGTTCCCTACCACTTTTCAAATGCAGTTGATGGGGGATACAAAGATGGAATGTCTCTGAGGGTACTCATTGACCAGGCAGTGTCACTGTATGAATAAAATCAGTCCAAAAATCAGGTTTCAAGCAGAGACAAAAGTGGCCACTCTGCAGATGATCCCTGGAATATCATTGGAGTCAAGGGGAACCAAACGTTCTCTCGTAGGGGATTTCCATGTATAATCATAAGCACTGAATAGTTCTGCATGCCTGCGGGGACCCCGGAGCACTGTTCTGAAATGTCTTAAGTGTAGATGTTCGCCTTTCTTGAGGAAGGCCTGCAAAGTCACTTAAGAATGTCAATGTGCAGCCTAGAGGAAAGGCTACAAAGGCCAAATTGTTCATTCTTTTTAGATTGAAAAAAAGGTACTGTAGTATAGATATACATTAAAGAAATGTATATTCTAGAGATGATGCAGAAAAAATCTTTGACAAACCTTTTTACAACTTTATATAAGGATGAAGCAATGCAGGGCAGCGTAGCCCATAGGCTGCCATTATGCAGAGTGAAAATAGAGCTGTGCCTTTAAGAAGAGATAGACTTCCTGTATCCCATCATGCATATCAAGAGGCAGTTGCCTCAGTTCTTTTTCCCGGCTCCTTCTGACAGGACCCTGAAGCATTGAGCCCCACCTATTTATAGGTTTTTTCTACTAAATTTCACACAAATCCTTTGGATTTCAATCTCACTCGACGTCTTTCAACCAGATTGAGTGTTTTCTGTCCTTTTTTGGCAAATTCTGACAGAAATTTAAGGCTTTTTTCCATCCATCATGCCTTCACTTTTTGATAAGTGCCCTGGTTGTGGCAGGAAGAAGGCTAAAACAGACCCACATCAAGTCTGTATTATTTGCCTGCCGTCTTCTCATAAACCTGATGCCTGCGACATCTGTAAAACCTTCTCCAGGCGCACCCTGCGTGACAGGGAGAAAATTCGCCTTCAGGCCAAGGAGGACAGTAGACGGAGGACACAATCCACAGGCAAGACCACAGAGTGAGGGGAAGGTCAGTCTTCCACCAGGGCTCTGACTTCGTCCTCTGGAGCAGCTTCCAAATCTGCTAAAAAACGACACAGGTCCGTCTCGACGTCGAGACAAGGAACAGCGCCGACATGCTCGCCGTCGAGAACCAGCTCGCCGTCGAGGAAGAGACATCACTCGCTGTCAAGAGCGTTATCGTCGACGAGACGGCGCAGACATTCGCTGTTGAGGAGTTCTCTGTCGAGGTCACCGTCGACATGACAGGGAAGGTCGACGTCGAGGGACAGTGCTCGCCGTCGGAGACGATCAACGTCATCCCACCGACGTCGAGGCAGATCGCTGTCGAGGGGCTCCCAACGGCGTGAGGAATCGACGTGGAGAGGTACACGTCAACGTCATACTTCGACGTCTAGAAGCTTGTCGACGTCGAGAAGGCATTCAAAGAGACCAAGGAGAGTTTACACCACTTCTGAGTCCTCGGCTTCTCTGATTCTGTTGCCACCTTCTCCTGAGCCATCTCCTTTACCACAGACACCTCTCGCACCTGCAGCTCCTCCTCCGACACCACCTTCTGAGGCAGCTCCTGTGACTCCTGCAGGTTCCACAAGACATTCGTGTCATTCCTCGAGACGTTCTTCTGCGTCTAGACACCGTCATCGGCATGACTCGGATTACAGGTCTCCTCGCTCTCACCGTAGGCACTCCTCTTCATCCACAAAAGATTACTTTCCGACGTTATCTGACTCCCCGGCTCCGAGAGTTTCGCCTATAGATGATGTCAATACTTTTCAGGAGGTATTAATTTGCGGTGCTACCAAGCTTAACATTCCCCTGGCAGTACCCACTCCAACAACCTCTGTCATATTTGAGACATTACACCAGCGATCTTCGGCTAGGCCATTACTACCGTTGGTCCCAGGGTTACTTGAACCGGCGATGGAGATTTTTCTAACAGCATCCACAACCAAAACTGCACCTTCCAGACTCATAAAGAAATACCGTCCTCCTGAGCAGGACCCTTTATTTCTGAGGGCGGATCCAGTGCACGATTCGGTGGTAATCGTGGCTGCCAAAAAGCTGCATTCAACGTCTCCTTTGTCCTCCTCTCCCCCAGACAAGGAGAGTAGAAAGATTGATGCGGCAGGCCGCAAAGTTTGCTCAACATCAGCCATCTCCATGAAAGCGGCTAGTGCCACTGCCCTTTTGGGCAGATATGATCGCGCCCTTTGGGATTCTATGCTACAATTTGCCGATCACCTTCCCAAAGACAAAAAGGAGGATTTCTTTGAAATTGTAAACGAAGGCGCCATGGTCTCCAACCAGGTTATTAGCGCGGCTGAGGATTCCTCCATTTTATCTGCTCATAGTTATTGTCATGGCGTATCCTTAAGAAAACATTCCTGGCTGCGTCTTACTTCACTCAAGCCAGAAGCGCAACAGAGGATACAGAACCTTCCTTTTTCAGGTTCTACTTTGTTTGGGTCTCATGCGGACGATGAGATGTCTATGATGAAGACGGAACTAGACACTCTTAAGGCAGTGGGCATCGAGAAGCCAAGAGAACAGTGGAAAACTTTCCGTCCCTACCACCGTAGATTTTTCTCTCAAAGGCTTCAAACTCCGCAATGGGTGCCACCTAGATCCCAGCACCAACAACACCAGAGACCGTTTTCAACCCAACGAAAACAAACAAGGGGTCGCTCCACACCGCAGACCACCCAAGGAGGACGTCAAACATCGGCGTCTAAACCCTGAATCCTTACTTCCCTCTCTTCCATTACCCACTACGGTAGGGGGAAGTATTTTGCATTACCTGGAAGAGTGGCAACGCATAACAAAAGACGCCTGGGTTTGAATATTGTGCAGAATGGCTATTGTCTCAGGTTCATAAACCCTCTGCCTTCTATTCCACCCAAGCCAGTAAAATACTACTTCGACGCTCTCAAAGTAGAGGTCAGAACCCTATTACAAAAGAAGGCGATAGAACCTGTTCCAATGAACCAGCAAGGAAAGGGAATCTACTCAAGGTACTTCCTGGTACCGAAAAAAAAAAAGCACGAGTTCCAACCCATCCTCGATCTAAGAATAGCCAACAAATGGATTCGCAAAGAAAAATTCTGAATGCTATCCTTACACCAAATCTATCCTCAACTTCATCAAGGCGATTGGCTCTGTTCAATAGATCTCCACGATGCTTACTTCCACATTCCAGTGGTCAAAAAACATCGGAAGTTCTTATGATTCCTTGTCGGACAAAGCCATTACCAATATATAGTGCTACCCTTCGGCCTCAAGTCAGCACCCAGGACGTTTTCCAAATGCATGGCGGTGGTGGCAGCCCATTTAAGGAAACATTGTATCTTCGTCTATCCCTACCTAGACGATTGGGTCATAAAGGCATCCACATCCCGAGAGGCCCAACGGCATTTCAATTGGACCTACCAACTACTTCAGAAACTGGGCCTTCAGGTCAATCTCTCCAAGTCCACAACATCACCTGTACAGAGGTTGCACTACTTAGGCGCCATCATCAACACCACTCAAGCAAAGGTGTTTCCTTCGGAGGAGCGACGTTTATCAATCCTCCAGAAGACTCGAGAAAGTCCCTCAGTCCACTGCAAGGGCAGTATCCACTCTCCTGGGGTCGATGGCGTCTTGCATCTATCTCACTCCCAATCTTCGCCTCCATATGAGACCTTTACAGGAGTGCCTGGAGAACCAATGGAATCAACTAGTAGGCAATTGGGAGGACAGCATCCTTCTTTCTCCTCATGCCATTCAATCCCTCAAGTGGTGGTGTTCACCAAGCAGTCTCCTGAAAGGGATGCCATTTTACCAATGGTCTCCCACTCAGGCGATAGTCACGGATGCATTGTTGCTCGGCTGGGGTGCACATATGGGTCCCCTACAGATTCAAGGCTCCTGGTCGCAGAAGGAGAGATTATATCACATCAATCTCCTAGAGCTAAGTCCAGTCCATCTTGAGCTCAAGGCCTTCCTCCCTGCATTGACTGCGAATACTCTGCTTCTCCAAACAGACAACATGGCCACCATGTATTACTTGAACAAGCAAGGGGGCACCAGATCCAGAACTCTGTCTACGGAGGCCCAAAAATTTGGCACTGCCTTCTAGCCAGGAACTTAACAATAATAGCAACTCACCTTCCTGGCAGACAGAATGTCCAAGCGGATGCCCTCAGCCGAGTAATAGACGAAACCCACAAGTGGGTTCTAGACGACGTCGTCCACTCCATCTTTTCCATGTGGGGTACCCCTTCTATAGATCTATTCGCAACCCCAGAAATAAAAAAATGCCAAGACTTCACCTCAAGGTACTACCATCCAGGGACATTGGGGAATGCCCTATGGATAGACTGGTCAGAAAAATTTCTTTACGCCTTTCCACCACGTCCCCTGATCCTGACAGTCCTCCTCAAGCCGTCCCACTCCAACACCAAGATGATTCTCATCGCTCCGGAGTGGCCACGCCAGTGGTGGTTCCCGGACCTTCTTCACCGATCACTCCATCCACATATCAGACTGCCATGCCGCCGGGACCGTCTCACAAAGTTTCGAGGCCAGATGAGACACCCCAACCTCTCGTCTTTGAATTTGGCAGCATGGCTCCTGAGCTAGTACAGTATGGTCACCTTAATCTTCCTCAGGACTGCATGGAGATCCTAAGGGAGGCAAAACAGCCTTCCACAAGAACAGCATATGCCTTCAAGTGGAAAAGGTTCTGCATATGGTGTTTGGACAAGAACTTTGACCCAACGACATGCGGAGAAGAAGCTATTCTTCCATATCTATTACACCTAGCGAAGTCTGGCTTACAGTTTTCATCCTTCAGAGTACACTTTGCAGCTCTGACAGCATATAGGAAAAGTCCTTCACAAACCTCTTTCTTTAAAATTCCACTCATTAAAGATTTCCTAGAAGGTTCAAAAAAGGTTTTTCCTCCTACTAGACGTCCATCTCCTCCGTGGGAGCTTAATAAGGTCCTTTCACGTCTGATGTTCCACCCCTTTGAACCCATACACAAGGCATCCCTCCAACATCTTACTTGGAAAACTGCCTTTCTTGTAGCAATCACTTCAGCTCGCAGGGTTAATGAGATCCAGGCCCTTTGCGCTCAAGAACCATATACTGTTTTCCATTCCTCTAAAGTGGTAATGAGAACACATCCTAAGTTCCTACCTAAATTCATTTCAGACTTTCATGTAAACCAGACCATTTCCTTACTGACTTTCTTCCAAAACCCATCTACTCCTGCTGAGAGAACACTACATTCTCTTGATGTAAAGAGGGTTTTAAAATTATATTTAGATAGAACTAAATCCTTGCGCAAGTCACAACAGCTGTTTATTAACTATGGCCCAGTTCGAACAGGCCTGGCCACCTCCAAACAATCCTTATCCAGGTATCCTCATGTATCTTACTCTTTTACCAGTTAGCTAATAAATCCCTTGATGGCAGACCTAAAGCCCATTCCACTAGGGGAAAGGCAGCCACTGCTGCGTTAATGAGAAACATTCCGTTAGCAGATATCTGCAAAGCGGCTACATGGAGCTCTGTCCACAACTTTACTAAGCATTACTGTCTTGATTCAGATGCTAGGACAGATGCTCAAGTAGGACAGGCTTCTCTTAAGAATCTCTTTGCGTGATTTATTATTTCTTTATTGTTCTGTCTACTCCACCGCTGTCATGGGACTATACATGGAAATCCCCTACAAGAGAAGGAATAGTTTCTTACCTGTAACTCCAGTTCTCTCGTAGGCGTATTTCCATGATAGTCATAAGCAACCCTCCCTCCTCCCGGGTGGAGTTGGCATGATAATAATAATATTAATAATGAATGATATTTACAGACTCCTTCACGTCAGCTAACAAGCCTACAAAAAGAACTGAGGCAACTGCCTCTTGCTATGCATGGTGGGATACAGGAAGTCTATCTCTTCTTAAAGGCACAGCTCTATTTTCACTCTGTATAATGGCAGCCTATAGGCTACACTGCCCTGCATTGCTTCATCCTTATATAAAGTTGTTAAAAGGTTTGTGAAAGATTTTGTCTGCATCATCTCTAGAATATACATGTTTTTAGTGTATATCTACACTACAGTACCCTTTTTTCAACCTAAAAAGAATGAACAATTTGGGCTTAGTTGCCTTTCCTCTAGGCTGCACATTGATGTTCTTAAGTGACTTTGCAGGCCTTCCTCAAGAAAGGCGAACATCTACACTTAAGAAGACATTTCAGAACAGTGCTCCGGGGTCCCCGCAGGCGTGCAGAACTATTCAGTGCTTATGACTGTCATGGAAATACACCTACGAGAGAACTGGAGTTACAGGTAAGAAACTATTCCTTATTTTCCAGCACTGCAGACTAGAGTCAAAAGCCCCAGTATTACCAAACTCCACCCTCTCTGAAGTGCCATAGATTTTCAAACCACCAGCCCAGCTTTTGTCCACTTTATAAATGGGAAGAAATGTGTTCTTGGTTATAAATAAGTTCCCTCAAACCAGTAATATATAATTTGTGCCCTGTAGGAGGACATTTGAAAATGGGTAACCTTCTTTTACCAGGCCCAGTTAACCAAACCCAAATAGAACCCCATATGAGGTGACTATGGGCCTGATTCTAACTTTGGAGGACGGTGTTAAACCGTCCCAAAAGTGGCGGATATACCACCTACCGTATTACGAGTCCATTATATCCTATGGAACTCGTAATACGGTAGGTGGTATATCCGCCACTTTTGGGACGGTTTAACACCGTCCTCCAAAGTTAGAATCAGGCCCTATGTGAGGGAAATCATTGTCAATAGCAGAATAGAAACATGCTTCAAAATCTGTATCCACGAGTAGATTCTGCAAATGATGAACGGCTCAGTGCTATTGAAAGGCAAATTCAGCTTGTTATCCAAAAGTTGCAGAGCCTGTTAGGTGCATACTCCGGTATTTGCAAGCAGGCACTCCCAAACTGTCAGAATCCAGTAATCAGAATTCTAGGACCAAATCGAGCAGTGTACTTTCCCCCACTTTTGTCTGCCCACTGCCAAGCTCACACAAAAGTGATATGCGTTTTAGGAGTAGCCCGGGGAAAGGGGTATGAGATAAGAGAGAGAGCAGAAATCCTGGGTAACACAACTCTGATTTGTCACCCTGCTGCGTGCTGATTTTTCCTGGTTCACAGTGGATATCCAAAGACAGTATTAATACTTTTAGTACATATTTCAACATAGTCTCATAATCTAGATGTAACAAATTATATACCTCACTCTGTACATATGGATGGAACTCTTTTGCTTCTGGGACTGAAAAAGAAATAACATCTTAGTTAAAAATGTACTTCAGTATTGTCATAATCCCACCCCCTGTTATCAGAAAGAAACTACTTTCTGTTGAGTGAGTACACACAGTCTGATTCTACTGTATATTCAAAGTTGTTTCTTAGACTGTAGTATAAATAAACATTCATCAGGATTATATAATTCGCCTTGATATCACTGAATTGTCTTTTCCCTAAACACATTCAACTACTTTAAATAAAATACATACATAAAAATGAGAACAGTCTTTTAAGGTAATGAGAATTCTTCTCGCTCCGTATGTAACTTGATACCCAAAGTTCAAGTAAAATATAGTTTATATTCATATTTTCATCTCTGAAATGGTACATTAAACTATTCAAGTTTGTTCCAAAGTATCGGTTTCTTTGAATAATTATCTATCATCAGCTTCAAAACACGCTTTCAAAACAAAACAAACATTCTTCATGGTTTTTAAAAGATCTGGCAGCAGGGACCTAGCATTACAGTATGTGAATTGCCTAGCGAGGATGCGCTGAAACACGGGTAAACTTATATTTGATAAGTTCAATACGGCTTTCACCATTTCCAAATATAGTTAAGTGGATTCATGGGGGATGTAGTTTGTGTTCGCGCACTGATAGGAAGTGCGTTTTCCAGAGAGGCGAAACCTTTAGCCAAGTGACACGGACATTCGGGGAGGACTTCCAGACTTATCTTTCCTTCACCAAACTTAGGGCCAGATGTGGGTAGCCTTTTGCACGCTGCAAACTGCGAAAAACGCAGTTTGCGACGTGCAAAAGGCCAAACGCGATGCACAACCGCAAATTGCGAGTCGGTACCGACTCGCAATTTGAGGCTGCGACTCGCAAATAGGAAGGGGTGTTTCCTTCCTATTTGCGACCGCATCGCCATGCTGAGTTGCTTTTTGACCGAGAATGCGGTCGCAAACCAACTCGCAGTTACCATCCACTTGAAGTGGATGGTAACTCATTCGCAAAAGGGAAGGGGTCCCCATGGGACCCCTTCCCCTTTGTGAATGCCCCCAAAAATATTTTTCAGAGAAAACTCTGGAAAAAACGAAATCAAATGGTTTCGGAAGTTTTTCTTTTTGCAGCTCGTTTTCCTTTAAGGAAAACGTGCTGCAAAAAGAAAAAAAAAAACTGCTTTATTCAAAAAGCAGTCACAGACATGGTGGTCTGCTGTCTCCAGCAGGCCACCATCCCTGTGAGTGCATGGACTCGCTATGGGATCGCAAACTGCGACCCACCTCATTAATATTCATGAGGTGGGTCTTTGCGACCCCATAGAGAGTCGCAGAAGGTGTCAAAGACACCTTTCTGCATTTCGTTTTGGGAGTTGCAATTTGCAAATCGCTATGACTCGCAAATTGCAAGTTGCAAATTTCTACCTACCTACATCTGGCCCTTAATGCTAGCGGTTTTGGGTACCACACACTCTTACCTGCCGAAAACAGGAAGGTGAACCTAGGCCACGGTCACGATAAAAACAGTCCTTGTACTGAGCCTAGCAGAAGCCTTCGCAGGCAAAGATCAACCACAACGTAACTCAGTGCTTTAAATGGGCCGGTACTGTCCGGTACTGAGTACCGGCACTTTTTTATTTTGACGGGGAGAGTACCTGCACTTCTTGGGGAAAACATAATACTTTTAATTAGAAAGTACCTGGACTTCTACGAAACAAGCAGGCACTCTAGTGCAGAGTACCTGCACTTCTATTTTTCCATTTCAAGCACTGACATAACTAAAACCCATAACTCAAGTTGAAAACATAGGTCAGAAGGAAACTGACCTAGGATCATGCAGTGATGGTGAGCTGTTAGGAAATGTGCTTAAAATGCAGGACAAAATATGAGAAAAGAAGCATACAAAACAGGTAAAATGCAGGTTCCCATCAATTACATGTTTTCCAAACCTATATTTGATAGAAAGGGGGACAAAGTATGAAAAGTGAAGGGAAGTCTAGTTTCTCTAAAATTTGAAAACATGTTGTTATCACTGAAAAGGAAAACTAGGCTTTTCAAATAGATGTAGTACAAGCCAGGGCAATTAGTGAATGTGCGCAAGCTACAGGATATAAAAAGAGCAAAAAGGCACATTGTGCATAACAAGAATAAAATGAAAATTTCTAGCATGATTAAAATGTCATCTGAAACCTAACAACCTAAGACTCACTTCTATGTGCTACACTACGAGAGCGTGGAGAGTAGAACAACTTGCAGTCTAGAATTTCTTTGGGAGAAGCAAAGCACTGCATACCCTGTTGAGAGCCAGAGCTGTTGTTATTAGCAGAGGCTTGCAGACTGTGGGGGTCATTCCGACCCTGGCGGTCCATGACCGGTGCTTCCAGGGCCATTCTGACCGCGGCGGTAAAGCTGCGGTCAGAAAAGGGCAACCGGCGGTTTCCCGCCGGTTTACCCCTGGCCCAAGGAATCCACCATGGCGGCGCTGCTTGCAGCACCGCCATGGGGATTCCGACCCCCTTCCCGCCATCCTGGTCCTGGCGGTAAATACCGCCAGGAACAGGATGGCGGGAACGGGTGTCGTGGGGCCCCTGGGGGCCCCTGCACTGCCCATGCCACAGGCATGGGCAGTGCAGGGGCCCCCTAACAGGGCCCCATAAAGATTTTCAGTGTCTGCTGTGCAGACACTGAAAATCGCGACGGGTGCCACTGCACCCGTCGCACCCCTTCAACTCCGCCGGCTCCATTCGGAGCCGGCTTCATTGTTGAAGGGGCTTTCCCGCTGGGCCGGCGTGCGGCCTTCTGGCGGTCGCCCGCCGGCCCAGCGGGAAAGTCAGAATGACCGCCGCGGTCATTTGACCGCGGTACGGTCTTTTGGCGGTTCCCGCCGGGCGGGCGGCTTCCGCCGCCCGCCGGGGTCGGAATGACCCCCTGTGTTCCCTGGGAAGCGGAAATGTGCTGCGGTAGCGGTCTTCCTCCACGACTCAGCCTTATTGGCTTTGAAGTGTGTTGGCAGTAGGATGAGACTGTCTCTGGCAGAATCTTGTGCGATAATTTGGACAAAGGACCTCTGCTCACAAGTGGTAGAGAGTCAGCCTTTATACACTAAGGGCCTGATTTGGTGCCTGACGGAGGGGAATACTTCGTACCAACGTGACGGATATCCTGTCTGCCATATTACGATGCCATTATAGCCTATGGGGATTGTAATAAAATGGACGGGATATCCGTCACATTTGTGATGGAGTAAACCCTCCACCGATATCTAAACCAGGCCCTAAATCTTATCAGATATTGAAATTTGTAACATAAGTTTAGGAGTGCCTGACATTGATTATGTGCATCAAGGTGTAAGTCTATATTTATTCTTATTTGACCTTGACATGGTGATATGTAGACACTTGTCCCAGACTGATGTTGCATCAGGTGTTACATCTGTGACTTGACACTTTCACAGTTCTTAGAAAGATAAGGTCAGACGACTGTGGCAGACATGACAATGATTTTGCATAAAAGTGGAAATATGGTGACTCCCATTACCTAAGATGGTATCAGGACCTCCTTAAACCGGAGTCCGACCTTCTTATTATGGGTTTTAAGTCATCCCCAGCTTATGCGTTTGAATGTGATGTTGTAGGGGCATATCTAGCATGTAGGATGTGGCTAATGTTTAAGGAAAACCATGCTCTCAATATTCTAAGACATGGTGTATCTAAAGTACAATTCAGGCAAAACATGAGATATAAAATATACAATAGCATACACTATTAATGTGGTTAACAAATCATGAACATGATTACATAATATGCCAAGGGGAAAGCAAAGCATAAATACTTTGAAGCCTAGCATTGGTTTAAGCAATTAGTGATCATGTGTATGCCACAATCTGTCTAAAGTGTTTCCTAAAGAGAGGTGCATGTTTGTGATTAAACATACCGGTGATGATACAGAGTAAAGCCAATTTAAAATATGCAGCATGAAAAAATGAATTATAAATAGAGTTTGTTTAAGAAAGTTCTCTTCATTTCATTGTTCCTACAGACTCAGTGGTGTATACAGTAAATACATATCTTTGGTTGGCTCACATTTTGATTTCATCGGAGGACATGTCGACATCTTAAGTTTCACACACAGCATACATGGTAGTTGTAGAATCCCGGTAATGCATGCCCATAGTCGCTAGCCTGAACAGTTGAGGGACCAGCGATTGCTTTCTCATCTGCGACACTTGGAAACATAAGATAGTCTTCTTTTGGAGGCTCAGGAAACTTGAACCTTAGCAGCTAGTCAAGCCACTCATTGAGTGCTATGTCAAAATGTGCCACTGGCAAGAATGACCAATCATAGTCCGCATCCTGTAGAAGTGACAGGTGCTTTGCTCGGCATTATCTCTGGTGCTCATGTAGCAGCTGAATGATTGCTTCCAAAGCAAGATAAACCACTGGGTGCTGCTCCAGCTGTAAGTACAAGATGATTTCAGCAAGACAGTTTATACACTAGAACACAGCTTTTACTTGTGCATTTTGAGAAATGATAGCATCCAACGCTCGCTGAATTCTGATATCCGAGCATGTCCAATATTACGTGCTAGAGGTTCTCTGCATCTGTATCCAGTTGGGAACGTGTATTCCATGTTGTTGATTTCCACGTCGGAACAGGGGAAAGATGATGATACCCGAGCCAACTGGCTGTATGATCGTTTGGAATCCTCCAAAAAGGCTTGAGAACAAAAAGTGGAAAAACAATGGAATCAGCCAAAATTCTGCTTTAAATCCAGTCACCAGACCATATCCAATGTTCTTAAAAAAATACACAATGCCAGTCTTCAAAAAGTTGAATTTTTTTTGCACAATATCAGTGAAATGTGTCTGGCATTGCATGTGTAACAGTTTCTAAATATCGGAAGTACTAATGGCTGTCTGCAGATTATAGGTTTCAGCCACTGAAGTCAAAGGGATTTATTTTTGTGATAAAATGGACAATAGTTTCTTTAGATCAAAGAACACCTAGATTTCAAAACTATACTAGGCGAAGGGATGTTTCTAATTATATTTCGAGGTGGTGGGTGCTGTATTGTTTCAGAAACTATTATCTGGTATGGCTGGTCGGATTCCAACCCACAGCAACTAACATTTATTAGGAATACATTAAAACTGTTATCCTGGAGTTCATGATGTTTGGGGATGAGTGCATTGGGGGAAACAGATAAAATGCAACTCGACCCTGGCATCAAAGTGCTACACATTCCATGCAATTATTTAGTATCACACTGAATGGAGTGACCTGGGGAATTTCTGCAAGTAGCTGTACTAATATACACAGGGTCATCTTTGCTTTCAATTTCAATTTAAACACTCTGTCGTAGTTTGGACTCTTGCTCTAGGCAAGACTGCTGGTTTAAGGATGACAGTACTTTTGTTTGTAGGCAACAATGCCTATCCTAAAACAACTCGCAGCTGTCGTCCCAAGCCTTCCGGCTCACTAGCAGCACCTCACCAAACACAATAGTAAAAGGTGATTTGTGGCAGCCTTTAGGTATGGACTCGAGAGTAAGACATCTCAGGGAGTGTCTTGGTTAAACAGAGATTACCCCTTTCTCACAAATACATTGGCCCTCATTCTGACCTTGGCGGGCGGCGGAGGCCGCCCGCCAAAGTCCCGCCGTCAGGTTACCGTTCCGCGGTCGAAAGACCGCGGCGGTAATTCTGACTTTCCCGCTGGGCTGGCGGGCGGTCGCCTTCAGACCGCCAGCCAGCCCAGCGGGAAAGAGGCTTCCACGATGAAGCCGGCTCGGAATCGAGCCGGCGGAGTGGAAGCTGTGCGACGGGTGCAGTTGCACCCGTCGCGTATTTCACTGTCTGCGCAGCAGACAGTGAAATACATGTAGGGGCCCTCTTACGGGGGCCCCTGCAATGCCCATGCCAGTGGCATGGGCACTGCAGGGGCCCCCAGGGGCCCCGCGACCCCCCCTACCGCCATCCGGATCTCGGCGGTCCGACCGCCGGGATCTGGATGGCGGTAGGGGGGGTCGGAATCCCCGCGGCGGTGCAGCAAGCTGCGCCGCCGCGGAGGATTCAATGGGGCCGCGGTACACTGGCGGGACCCCGCCAGTGGTGCCGTTCCGACCGCGGCTTTACCGCCGCGGTCGGAATCCCCATTGGAGCACCGCCGGCCTGTCGGCGGTGCTCCCGCGGTCCTCCGCCCTGGCGGTCAAAGACCGCCAGGGTCAGAATGACCACCATTATGTCTCAACCAAACACAGGCAATAACGAAGATGCAGAAAAGTTTCAATAGTTTTTATTTAACACAACTGCAATTTGCGATATGTTGCATGGGCTGCAATGATTAGGGTAATGAACAGTGCAAGAAACAGAATTGTGAAGACGAGTCATTATTACAAAGACCCTCACCATCTTGCAATAGCATGTAAAAGACATAAGAGGTGTAGTATGCCCTAATACCCTAACATGATAGGCCTAACCTCCTACATAAAGGAGAGCTGGGTTTGTTAAACCTAATCTGCCAATGCCATGTCCATGAGAGGAGTCCCCAACCCTTGTTACCTTGGAATGAGGTCTCTATCTCAGACTCTGCAGGGACACGTAGACTGGGTCACCGTCAAGACGACGTGCAGTATCGATATCAGCGATGGTGGCGATGCCCTCTGGTCGGAATCCCTCTGATTATCTGTCTAAAGTGCAATGTATTTATACAGATCTACCAGGACCCCTGACGTAGGTGTGTTCCCAAACAATAGATAACAGACATGCTTGGGACGGCAATTATTATAAACAAATCCCTCGAAAGTATAGAGAGGGAAAATTCCTAAACGTGAACAGCTACTGTTTGTTTGTCTTTGTCGCTTGATCTTGATGCCTTAGCACGGTGGCTCTGATAATGCAAAGCATAACAAGTGGCCTAATTATAAATAAGGCGGCCATCTTAGATTAATTAAATAATTAAATGGGCTAAGACAGAGCAAGCTAAATAGGTTAAAAGTCACTAGGGGACAGGTGCACGAGTCTGCAGGTCAAAAGCTAAGCTAACTCCTGTTATCCCATTAAAACAAACTAGGATTCACTACAACTCTTTATTCAGTTTAAAAAAAAAAAACATAAAAGCACAAACCAATACAAAATACGTTTAATTCTTAAAAACCTGGTCATATGCATTAAAAAGACATTGTGCACAAAATTATTCCTCGACCATACAGTTGCAAGAGTTACGTTAAAATTAATAAAATACATTTCATATGCATTGCATGACTTAGCCCTACTGTACATACTGTGATTAGGTGCAACGTGCCATAAATACCACTGATAATATGATGTAGAAACAATCACAATGAAAAAATAGATAGCATGTTCAGACCTCGTAGTCATAGCTAAGTACCCACAAAACTATGACCGTATCCTCCATCACTTTCCAATGTGCAGTTTGACTATGGCAGCAATAAATCTGTAAATTGTATGGCAGACCATATCAGTTTGGAGCAACTGAAGATTCTCCATTACCGCCTTACACTCTCTGATGCTGAGATTGCTCAATAAGGGCTTATAATGCTTATTCTCAGGTCCCTATGTAACTTACAAACAAAGCAGGTGCAGTTGGGACTGGGAAGTTGATGAATCGCAAGGACATGGTATTATTAAGGGACTTATTAAGATTTTGGCAGTCGGAATACTCTGACTGCCAATGCCGCAGGAAGGAGGCAGCCGTCATACTGTCTGCCTCCCCCCGGTCTTATTACGATATTCCCGCCAGGCTAACCTTAAGTGAGCTGAGGCCAATACCGTAGCACACCATCACTCTCGGAATGCACACTGTCTGCAAACCAGACTGCGCATTCTGGTGGTGCTGGGCAGGGGGCCCCCTGCACTGCCTGTGCCCTGGGTATGGGCAGTGCAGGAGCTCCCCTGTAACCCTCGGCACTGTGTTTCTGCCAGCCTTTCCATGGTGGGCTCCCCTCCATGGAAAGGCTGTCAGGAACAGGAGTCGTGATCAGCATGGTGGTGCTGAGATCAGCGCTGCTGTCGCTGACCACAAGTTCGACCTCCAACCACCAGGCTCGTAATGTGGCAGTCGGTCCACCTTGAGTGCAGTGGTCTGACAATCACTGTGAGGCTGATGGTCTTCAGACCACCAGCCTCATAATCAGGCCCTAAGTCTCTGCTAATGTAAACATCTGAGGGATAAGACACCAAGTAATGTGCCATGCCAAGTCTGAACTTTATCAAGTAAAACCTCTGGTGACATGGCACCTTGGCTAGATAGGCTTCCATTTGAGTAGTTGTACGCAACTGAAGGTATGCCTTGACTCACTTCTTCCTCAGGTCACTTTCCACTCTTTTCTCTGCTAACAAATTTAAAGCATCCCTTTTTACTGAGGCTTTGATTAATCGGTTGATGTTCTGCAGGTTTTCATAAGGTCAATCCTACCAATAGCCTGCAGATCTTCTTATACTTGCATCAGCTATTTCATATTCTGACCTCTTGACATTTTTAGGCAAACAACAATCACTTTTTGGCTAAGCACAACTTCAGGACTAGACCAGACTGAAAGCCATAACAAAATTGGTGCTAACCTTAAAATGTCTCCTACATATTGGAACCTTAATTCCTTGTGTCTTATTACAGTTGGGACACTATTGGTGAGAGATAGCAATCTATGCAGAAAACTGGTTTCAATAACCTGGAGTTGTGAGTAATACCTATACCCCTATACCCATCCACCATAAGATGTCATTGAAAAAGATCTATCAGAGACCCTAACTTGGCAGAAAATTTGAACATTGAAGCTATAGACTGTTCAAATTGCACTGTTTTCACATTTAACAAATGCTGCCAGCAGCTGGTGCTGTCTAAATGGACCCCCAAGTAAGTAAAGGTGGGTACACATTGAAGTGTGGTGCCACCTATGTAAAAGGGAGTAATCTTGGTCTGAAGGCGACCTCAGACCATGGCAGATTGTTTAGTCTTATAAGTTGACTAGCCCAGATTAGACATAAAAGCCACATATCTATTTAGCAACCTTTGGAGTCCCCATCCTGTTCTAGCCAATCTGTACATAGTCATCAATATACATTAATACTGGTGTTAGTCTAGTCCCCACCATGGGATAGTCATCTTCAGCCTCAAGCTTTCAAGATCATTTATGTAGAAATTTATAAGAAAGGGGGCCAGCACACACCACTGTCTGACCCCTCGTCTTATCTTTAAAGGTGGCAAACATTCCCTGTTGGGCCCAAACCTAATGCTGTCTTCCCTGTCTTTGTTGAGCTGTGATAGCAAGTGAACAGTCCTTGGGTCAGCACCCTTATCTTTAAGCATACTCCACAGCTTGCCCCTTATTACATTGTTGAAAGCTGTGCTATGGTCCATGAATACCAGTAAAATACACCCTCCCTTGGCACACACATATTTATTAATTAGCAAATGTAGGTTCAGACACTGGTCTATTGTTTTGAATCCCTGTCTGAACCCAAAATGAGCTGCCGTTAGGATGCCTTTTTCAACTGCCTAGTTCTCTAAATGGTCCAACAGGATTCTGCCTAACAGCTTAGGTGTAGAATCTATTAGTGTAACATCGGGGATTCTGCCTAACGCCCTTTTTTAAAATGGCAACAATTATTGCCTTAGACCAGGATTTCGGAGGCCACCACTATGCATTATGCAGCGTGTTCAAAGGATCAGAGCCCAAAAAGCCAAATTGTCTTAAGTAGGTCGATAGGGACCCCTGTCCGGTCCTGGTCCTTTATTGTTCGAGCATCTTTCCACAGAATATATAACATCTTTAAGTGAAATCGTTAGCTGTTCACATTTTCCAGGGCTTGGAACCCCCTCCAACTTATGGAAGTCATATACATTGCTAAAATGGTTGACCCACATGTGTTCTGGGATAGTCACGTCTATACTACTGACAGGACCATTTGTATTTACTACCTGTCGAAATTGGGTCACATCATTCCTAGCAGGATCTGCAGTTAATTGATCCCAGGCCTCCTTTCTGATCATCTCTTTCCTAGCCATAATGACCTCCTTGTAGTGTTTCCTATGTATTCTGACTTCTGCCATATCTTTAGGTTACCTTTTGACTGCCTGTAGCAAGTTGCCTGAACACGACTTGTCAACCCATTTTTTTCTCATGGGAGCTCACTGTGCGTGTGTTGCCTTGCCATTAGTAACTTATTTACCCTTTCTCAAATTTCAGAAAAGGCCCTCTATGCTCCCACTGAGTCAGGTTGAAAGTTTAGATGAAGATTAAAATGCTCCCTCTTTTCCTCCAAAAGTTGCAACAGAAATGCCTCTGAGTCAGTATCCCGCCATTTACGACATACTCCCCCATTCCTGGAGTATTCATTTGGGGCAACCACGTCATTACAGGCTAACTGCACCAGACCTAGATGGAGATTCAATATCAATGGGTTATGATCACTCACAGGGCTCTCAGTGTTGCAGAACTTATGAACCTTTCTCTCCCACATTTTAGATATTACAATGTAGTCAATCATAGACCTAGATCCCCTTCCTGTGTATGTTACCTGCTTTGAGAATTCATTAGAGCCCAGGTCTAAGCTAAGAATAAGGTTGTGGGTCACCATCAGCTTGTTCAGTATTTCACCACAGGGGTTATGATCAAAATGTGAATAATCACCTATTATGCATACATGATTATAGTCTAAGATTAAAATCACCCCCCAGTATTATAACAAAACTTTATCAATGGCATAGGCAAGAGACTGCAATTATAACATTTTCTTGTGTCAAAATTGTTATGACAAAAATGTATAAGTCCCTACGAATGACATGCAGATTATCTGGAAAAAAGCAGTGTCCATGTAGATCTTCATAATCTTGGTTGATGTAGTGATGCATTCATTTAGACACCTGTAGGAAAAAGAAACTTCCATGAATGGAACAATTGCGAATTGTGCATAGCTTCATACCAGCCTGTGGATTTATATTTCTGGGAGTTGTGAAAATGAAACATTGAAATCAGTAAAAAAAAAAGATAATGAGGGTCATTCTGACCCTGGCGGCCGGTGGCCGCCAGGGCCACCGACCACGGGAGCACCGCCGACAGGCTGGCGGTGCTCCAATGAGCATTCTGACCGCGGCGGTTCAGCCGCGGTCAGAAGCGGAAAGTCAGCGGTCTCCCGCTGACTTTCCGCTGCTCATTGGAATCCTCCATGGCTGCGGAGCGCGCTCCGCAGCCATGAGGATTCTGACCCCCCTACCGCCATCCAGTTCATGGCGGGAAAGCCGCCATGAACAGGATGGCGGTAGGGGGGGTCGCGGGGCCCCTGGGGGCCCCTGCCGTGCCCATGCCAATGGCATGGGCACGGCAGGGGCCCCCGTAAGAGGGCCCCAAAATGTATTTCACTGTCTGCCTTGCAGACAGTGAAATACGCGACGGGTGCAGTAGCACCCGTCGCACCTTCCCACTCCGCCGGCTCGATTACGAGCCGGCATCCTCGTGGGAAGGTCGTTTTCCCCTGGGCTGGCGGGCGGTTTAACTGGAACCGCCCGCCAGCCCAGGGGAAAACTCGTAATACCCGCCGCGGTCTTTTGACCGCGGCGCGGTAATTTGGAGGGCGGGATCCTGGCGGGCAGCCTCCGCCGCCCGCCAGGGTCATAATGAGGCCCAATGTGTACTAATCTAGTAATAGGTGGAGTATCGCTAACCGTAAATGGTGCATCTTCCATTTGTTCTATACTTAACAGTGTAGATATTAATTATTTCTTTACCATTGTTTTCTGGGTAAGCGTCAAATTATACAGTTCAAACGTGGATGTTTCATTGAGAAGTTGCCAAGGCACAAAGCATGATCTGAGTGTTTGTAATGCCCAATTCTATTGTATAATTGCTCTTAATTGAGCCTGTCCATGTTGTAACAGACCTTGATCTCCTTTTATGAGGTATAAGACTGAGGACAGAATGTGATTTAATGAGTAAACCTTTTTAGAAAGTGTGTGCATTCCATTGTGAATAACTTCAAAAAACTGTTTACAGGTTTTCTTGATCTATTTGCCTAATTTTTAGAAGTTGGGTTTCTGGTTGGCTTAGGTATGCACCCAGTCCAAGCAGGAACCGCAATCCTAGTCTGGGTAAGTCACCACTCACCCTAAATTAACCTGTGTTCACCCCCTGGCAGCCTGAAACAGAGCAGACAGGCTTAAATTAAGAGCCATTGTGTTTAGCATTTGTGCAACACTTCAAATAATAAAAGAGTGCAAAACACCACACCTAGTAAGAAAAATAGAGCTTAATTTAATAAACAAAATAAGACCAACATGACAAACATCTAAGTAGCAGAACTCACGATATTATTTTTTAAAGAATAAACCTAATTGTAGTGCTTAAAAGCATTAACCACCAACTGGAGCTATCTGGCCGCGGTGGACCAGTTAAAATCTGAAAGCTGACAGAGATGGAGCGCAGGCCGGATACTGGGACTAGCTTTGGTCCACTTAAGAATGGAGGCGATGTGCCACCCAGTTGGTGATGCAATGTTCCAGATCCTCGCAGCAGTGGCAGTGCGCCTGTGTCAAAGACGATTCAGTGTCCTTAATCCTCGCAGCAGTTGTCCAAGCAGCTAAATGGCATCAATGCATGGATTTTGGCAGTTGCAGTACTTTATACCCACTTCCAGGAGCCCAGGTCTAGATTGGCACCACTTGGCAGGGCAAGACTTTCAGATAGCACAGTCCAGGTGTTGTAGGTGATGAGTTGAAAGTCTTTTGTGTCCCAGAGACTTCAGAAGAACAGGAGGGTAGCCAGAAATCCCCTGTAGTCACTCTGGTTCTGGGTTCAAGGTCAGTCAGGAGCATGGGCAAGCAAGATGGCTGACAAGATGTGCTAGAGAAGTGCTCCGAAGCACCCTGCCGAAATCCTTCATGATCTTTCACTAAACTTTTGAAGACCCTTGACAATAAAGGCGGTAGATGCCTTGAGGGAGACCACTGTGAGCCCCTGAAAAGAAGCCGATTGAGCCTGGGAGGGGCAGACTCAGCCACGGAGAGGCAGGCTCAGTGAAACAAGGCATGGCTCTGAGCCTGAGGTGGATGTGTGTCGCCGGAGACTGCAATTAAACTAGCAGTCCGGGGTGAGGTGTGTGCAGTGTGGCTTAGAGCTGCGGGCTCTGAGAGAATCACAGCCATTACGCATGGATCACTTCAAAGAGATCAGAATCGCCACTGGTGCGCAAGTAGAGGAGAGAGGAATACATCTGGTGGCAGTCCCAAAGCCCTCAGGTGCACAAATTCTGGCGGTGACGGAGAGCTCTAAACAGGTCCTAGTGCATGGAATGGACGTCATTACCATTCATGTGACCCTGCTGCATACAGATCTTCATGAACTCTCAGAGCATTCCAAAGAGACTGAAAGGAAAGTGCTGGAACTCACGCAGGGTGTCAGCTAAAATACAACACCCTGTTGGAGCCCACTCTTTGCCTTGACAAGAGACATGAGGATGCAGAGGGCAGAGCTAGGCACTGCAACCTGCGTTTTGTAGGGTTCCCGGAGCGGGCAAAGGGGTAAACCACAGAACTCTTCCTAAAAAAATAGCTCACCAGACTAATGGGAGAAAGGACCCTATCCAAATTCTTTGTGATCTAATGAGCTGACACAATGTACACCGCTGGGAGTCCCACCCAAGAGCTATCATTGCTAAAACCCTCAAGTACAGAGATCAAGACACCATTCTACAGTGGACCAGAAAGAAGGGGGACCTGATATGGATTTTCCCGAACTACACCATCAGGGTTCAGGCCCCAAAAAAGTAATTCCTGGCTATCAAGCACTCTGTTCACTAAACCTACGTTACATATCCAGCTCCTATACCCAGCTAAGCTGAAAGCCTAGGAGTGGGCCGTTTGCACTTCTTTGCCACCACAGAAGAGGCCTGGCACTGGTTGGATCGCAGGGAAGACGTTCAATCCAACCGCACTTTGGGAAAAGGAGCCAGGAGGGTGAGACCCAGCAGTTTGGCCGAAAGGCAGAGATATGGAATGAACTGGGATGGAGGGACGTGGTTCATCGAAGTCCATCTGGATGGTAACCTGGAGCTGACTGGAGACACTGCAAGACAAACCTGGGGCATCAGGCGAGGTCCTCCCTTCTCACCGTCATTGCAGGACACCATCATATAACTGACCACTGGAGGAGGAGGTCATTGGGTGGGAAATAGAGCAACACTTGGTTACCGGTGAACTGAGGCTGAACTTCCGGCAGTCCATAGGCCTCACGGGACATTGGTCAAAGATTTGATAAGATGGGTGGGTGCCTCTTGCGGAGAAGGGAATGCAATTTTCTTTTTCCTGCTAAGTTTCATTTTACCTAGATTGAAGTAACAGTTGGAGCGAGATTGGAGGGGACCCACTTAGGTGTTTCAAAGGTTACATTCAGTTCAAGAGACAGGGGGTAGACACACCACATCTATAACATGGGTAGGTGGACACACAGTCCTTGCCCCACAATATATATACATGGCATAGGTTAGGCCTCAAGAGGACATGTGGTACTCCATTCTGCCCTGGAATGTCAACAGGCTGGGTAGCAAAGTGAAGAGAGGTTTGGTCGTACAGCATATATGGCACCTTAAACCTGACATAGTTCTTCTTCAGGAGACACATCTGTTGGGGTCCAAGTGCCACGTCCCCAGTAGGGGAGCATAGGCCACTTTGGCACACACAGGCTTCACTTCCGGATCTAGAGGGGGTGGCCATATTGATTAAAAAGAACCCCCTGTTCCAGATGACATAAACATGGGCAGACCAGAACAGAGCTATGTTGGGGTACAGGGACACTGGAGGAGGACATCAGTCACTCTGGTAAGTGTATATGCAGCCCCCTGGCTGCAGGCACCCACACTAGAGAAGGTTGTGGCTATACTCCTGGATCCCAATTTTGTCTGACACATAGTGGGAGGAGACTTCAATGATGTCATGGCCCCTGACCAGGACCACGCTGGCACGGCTGTGAGCCCTCCTAGGTAAACCCTTTGGCAATATTTGCAGCAATGCTGGGCCTTTCTGACTTGTGGAGACTGCATTACCCAGGGGACAGAGGCTACTTATATTTCTCTAGGACCCACAAGGTCTTTTCCAGTATTGATTACATATTTGCCCTTGCAGGTGAGGTAGCCATGGTAGAGGGGGTAGACTACTCAGCGCGAGGGCTGTCAGATCATTCGCCTCTCTGGATCACGATGGGCGAGGGCTGTACTTCACAGGGAATGGCCTGGAAACCTAATGCATGGGACTTGGAGGACACAGAGGTTGCCTGCGAACTCCAAGTAAATTCAGAACTTTACTTCAAGGAAAACAAGGGCTCCATGGACCCTGCCATAGTGCTCTGGGAGGCCTTGAAGGCAGATCTTAGAGATAGGGAAGAGAATATACTAGCACACAGAAAATGGACAGAGACAGAGGAGATAAAGGAAAATGAACACCACCTGATACACCTTGAGCAATCTCCTAGAGTCCAGGCGGACACATAAGTCCTCCAAAAAATCAAGGAGCTCAGTAAAGAGTACCGAGCATTGGCACAGGGGGAGGCAGTGCCACACAACACCACCTGTATGATGTTGGGGACAAAGCTGGCAAGTTGCAAGCATGGTTGAGCAAGAGAGTGAGGCAGAAGCTTATTGGGTACAGTTGGTCATAGATGAGTCTGGGGATGACCCACTCGACTGATGCAATAGTGCAATGAGTGTAAAAGCAGAGGCCTTTGCAAGATACTATGAATCTTTCTAAAAGGCGTGCCTGCAGACACCAAAAACATAACTGACTACCTAGATACATTTAATATGCTGATGAAGCCTGATGAGGTCCGCATGGCACTTGAGGAGGAGATCACACTCACTCAGGTCCATGTGGCCATAACAAAACTGAAACCATTGAAAACCCCAGGGCCTAACCGCCTAATTCTTTAAGCGTTATGCTGGGCTGCATGGACCATTTCGGTTGCACCTTTTCCAGGAAGCCCGGGACAAGGCAAAACTACCTCTTGACCTACACAGCACCGTACCATTGCTGTAATCCACAAGAAGGGTAAACAGATGACTGGCTGCCATTCATATCACCCAGTTTCCCTGCTTAATATAGAGACGAAGGCGCTTGCCACAATACTTGCTACATGACTCCTCATGGTGGTGGTCCCACTTATCCATAGAGATCAGTCTGGTTTTATGCCCAGCAGATTGACCAGACTTAGGGGGTCATTCTGACCCTGGCGGTAAATACCGCCAGGGCGGAGGTTGGCGGTAGCACCGCCAACAGGCTGGCGGTGCTCCGCCGGGCATTCTGACCGCGGCGGTACAGCCGCGGCCAGAAGCGGAAAGCCGGCGGTGTACCGCCGACTTTCCGCTGCCCATGGGAATCCGCCATGGCGGCGCAGCTTGCTGCGCCGCCATGGGGATTCTGACACCCCATACCGCCATCCTGTTCCTGGCGGTTCGCCCGCCAGGAACAGGATGGCGGTATGGGGTGCCGTGGGGCCCCTGGGGGCCCCTGCAGTGCCCATGCCAATGGCATGGGCACTGCAGGGGCCCCCGTAAGAGGGCCCCACAAAGAATTTCAGTGTCTGCTTTGCAGACACTGAAATTTGCGACGGGTGCAACTGCATCCGTCGCACCTTCTCACTCCGCCGGCTCCATTCTGAGCCGGCGTCCTCGTGGGAAGGGTGTTTCCCGCTGGGCTGGCGGGCGGACTTTCGGCGGTCGCCCGCCAGCCCAGTGGGAAACCCAGAATGACCGCCGCGGTCTTTTGACCGCGGTACGGTCTTCTGGCGGTTCCCGCTTGGCGGGCGGCTACCGCCGCCCGCCAAGCTTAGAATCAGGGCCTTAATCTGCATTTGCCACATAAGTGGATTTTAGAAGTGCAACACAGAGAGCACCTGCATGTGTTCCTTGCGTTGGATATGAAAAGGTCTTTGATGCAATTCACTGGCCCGCCCTTCACCAAACATTGAAGAAGTTTGGTTTAGGCCCCAATTTTAGAAGGTGGTTAGCCTTATTGTACCAGGTCCTCACAGCTGCAGTGAGGGTAAATGGTACCCTCTCATCGAACTTGCCAATAGGGAGGGGGACCCAACAGGGTTGTCCATTGTCCCCCTTGTTATTTGCTCTCACAATTGAGGCCTTGGCCTTCAGGATCTGTGCACCTCCTGATATTCGGGAATTCAAAATCTCAGGTTTTGCTATACATGGACGGCATACTGTTATATGTCATAGAGCCAGTGGCAACAATCCCAGGCGTCCTTTGGTCTTTGAGACCTATGGCATGCATGCTGACTACCTTATAAAACAAATAAACTGGAATAAATCCATGGTTTACCACCCCTATGGCCTATTTGACTCAACCGTCCTCCTCCTCTTGAGGCTGCAAATGGCTTGGGGTGGTTTCTAGTATTTGGGCATTAATGCGACTCCCCACAGGAAGATGTGCTTGTCCAGGAATTTGGCACTCTCAACCTTCCAAGAAGAGGGGAAACGCTGGCAAACACTGCCCATGACATTGATGGGGATGGCTGCAGTCTTTAAAATGATCACTCTCCCCAAACATTTATATGATCTGCAGAACAAAGAACTATCCAGTTCCGGAGGCCACGTTTGCTAAATTAGTGGAGAACCTGTAGACCTTACTATGGAATCGGAGACACCCCAGGATAGTGCTCACAGCACTGTAGCGCAGTCCACATAATGGTGGGATTGCTCTTGTGACGTCAGGGCCTACTACTGGGCAGCACATATGGTGGCCATAAATGATTGGTTGTTTGCACTACAGGGACACTACTCATATAGGTTAGATTGGGCACAGGTTAACCAACAGACTTGTTTACATTATATGTACTGAGGGAAGGGCATTGGACGGCTGCTGCCCGCAATGCAGGATGCAATGGAGGCCTGGAAGAGGCTACAGGTTGGATAGGCTGGGTGAGTAAAGTAACCCAGGTAACGCCCATATGGGCAGGAGTGTAGATGTGGGAACTGTGAAAGCTCAACGGCTTAAGGACATGGGACATGCATCTCCCGGATCGGGGTCTTTTAGAAGACAGAAGCCTGGTCCCGTTTTCCTCCCTTGAGAGAGAAGACCAAATGAACCAGAACCAATATTTAAAATATGCTCAGCTGAGACATGCTTTGCAAGCAGAGGGGCTAGGAGAAGTCAACATGCCTGAATATACTGGAGGGCAAGCTGCTGATAAAGAGCTCTAATCAAAGACAATTACCTTCACCTATAAAACCCTCAATAATAACATGCCAGACGGACTGGGTAAGCTATGGGACAGGTGTCTGAGAGGCATAAAAGAGATGGAAGATGTGGACTCTGAGGCAGCATTGATGCACCCCAGGGAGGTAGCCATTAAGCCCAGATTGCACCTGATTCAGCTCAAGTTATTGCATCAAGTCTTAATATGATCATGAATGGCTACACAAAATGAGGAGAATAATATCTCCAGACTATGTGGGAGGTAACAGTGTAAGGGGCTTGTGTTTACACACATTATGGAGTTGCCCAGCCAGGTGTATTGTTCAGAGGTATTCCTCGTGAGCCTCAGTACATACTATTAGACATCCCCACTGACATTGATGTCCCACTGACCAAACTCCTATTTTGCAATCTGGGACTGGTGATAGCTAAACCACATCACTGGGGTGTGCAGAGGGCCCCAACTCCGAGGGATTGGAAGGTGGGGATCGATCTCCACATGGCAGCTGAGAGTCACCTACAAAAGGCTGGAAAAGTCACCTATAATGCCCACATAAATTGCTCAAGGTTTGGGGGAGCTGGATACATTATTATGACGTAGACCCTGTTGAAGAGGCAGTGGACCCTCCACTGTGACACCAATTCCAACAGATACTGTTCTGCCATTTGGGCTATCCATAAATGTTCTCCATCCGGGTCACTGTTACCGGATGCCATTCTAATTGTATATGCAGATGTCTGTGCTGTGCTGCTTCCCTTCGAAGTTGTACAGCTGTTCAGGGTGCAGGTTTGTGCCCTAGTTTGATGTTAATCATGAATAAAAAAAAGGATATTTTGAAATTGTTGGGGGTTCAGTTCTTCTTACCCAGGCAAGGAGGGCAACAGGCACCCGGTCAGGACAGCAAGAAAGCAGTTCTTCCAGAGCAGCAGTCCAGCAGAGTAGCATTCCTTGTATCAGCACAGCAGCCCTTTTTTCTGGCAGAATATCTACAGCTCGCGAAGTGTACTTAGTTGGTAGAGTCAGAAGTTCAGTTCTTATACCCAGTGGTGCCTTTGAAGGACTTTGAAATGCACAAAGGTCCGCCCTTCCTGCCCTGTCTCCAGACTCACTACTGGAGGGTATTCATCCCTTTGTGTGGGGACTTGACAGCTTATTCAGGTGTAAGTGTGAGGCTGTGGCCAGCTCCTCCCTCCCATCCTGCCTAAGATGGCCCATCAGGATATTGATAGCCCATCAACCACACCTAGGATCCCTTTGTGTGTGGCTGTCTAGAGGGAATGCATAAGCCCAGCTGTCACCTCGCCCCAGACGTGTATTGTAGACAGGCTGAGGATTTATCATTAGAATTCCGTAGGTACTAACCATGACTGGTCTACCCCTTCCCAATCAGGCATTACAGCTTATTAAATGTAAGAAAGAGTCCCCAGTGTAATCCTGGGAGGTGTAGGCCTCAAAGTAGTGAAAAACTAATTTGAGAGTTTTTTACTACCAGGACATGTATAACTCAAAACTTTGGGGGTCATTCCGAGTTTGGCGGGCGGCGGTTGCCGCCCGCCAAGCGGGAACCGCCAATTGGCCGCTCCGCGGTCAGTAGACCGCGGGGGCCATTCTGACTTTCCCGCTGGGCCGGCGGGCGCCCACCAAGGGAGCACCCGCCGGCCCAGCGGGAAAGGGCCTGCAACACTGAAGCCGGCTCCGAATGGAGCCGGCGGTGTTGCAGGTGTGCGACGGGTGCAGTTGCACCCGTCGCGCTTTTCACTGTCTGCTAAGCAGACAGTGAAAAGCATACTGGGGCCCTGTTAGGGGGCCCCTGCACTGCCCATGCCAGTGGCATGGGCAGTCCAGGGGGCCCCAGGACACCCGTTCCTGCCATCCTGTTTCTGGTGGTGAAAACCGCCAGAAACAGGCTGGCGGGAAGGGGGTCGGAATCCCACGCCGCCACGGAGGATTCGCCCAGCCGGGGCTAATCCGGCGGGAAACCGCCGGACCCGGTTTTCCGACCGCGGCTTTACAGCCGCTGTCGGAATGGGCAATGAAGCACCGCCAGCCTGTTGGCGGTGCTTCAGTCGTTCGGGTCAGAATGACCCCCTATATGTTCTGCCTTTTAGTTACATTGCACTGTGCCCTACGGGCTACCTTGGCCCTACCTTATGGGTGTCCTACATTTAATAAACGGGAAGTTTAAGGCTTAGCAAGGGGTTTTAAATACCAGGTCGACATGGCAGTGTAGCACTGTGTTCAGGCTGCAATGGCAGGCCTGGGACATGTCTTAAAGTGCTACTTAAGTGGGTGGCACAAGCAGTGCTGCAGGCCCACTAGTAGCAGTTAATTTACAGGCCTTGGCCACATGTAATACACTTTACTTGCGACTTACAAGTACATTTAATATGCCAATTAAGTATATACCAATCAAGCATGGTTTGGGGAGAGAACACATGCACTTTAGCACTGGTTAGCAGTGGTAAAGTGCTCAGAGTCCTACGGCCAACAAAAATAGTCAGTAGAAAATGTGAGGCAATCAGGCAAAGCATTTGGGGGAAAACCAGCCTAAGGCTGTCAGACCTAATATTAATTCCTTCAGCAGCCTATGTCTCTAAATATTTGGTTAATTAATTATAAATAGCATCTATTCATGTTGCCAGGAATCTTTGATTTGTTTTAGAATGTATTCTCAGGAGAAAGTTGGAAAATCCATGTTTTCATTAATTAAGAAAACATGTTCTTTTACAGCTAAAAAGCTATAGTGTTCCAGCCATCGTTGGCAAAGCTTATCTATACCATGTGTAGTAACTACTATTGATGTCTATGTGTTATAATGTGGGTCATGACAATTAGCTTTAAGTCCAGGACTGCTGGAAAGAACAGTGCATGCAGGTGTTAGAATCATATGGCCACAAGGCTAAACTTCCAGTAGAGAACTGAGTTGAATTATAGGTTCCATTTTGTATTATATCATTTATGTTTGAGTGTGACATATTCATCTGGAATTGCCAATTACTGACTAGAGTTAAACTGACTTTTGGTATAGAAGGTTTCTTTAAGCCCTTCAATGTTCCAAATCCCAGACAGGTACTGTTGGATAGTTTTGTTCAGAAAAAATATGGTTATTATGCATACCTGTAATAAGACTTCTTTGCCTTGGATCTGCCAAGATTTGGTTCTCAAAATAACTTTCTCATCAACATTTGCTTTCCAGTATTCATATCCCTAGACAGCCAGAATTCGACTAAACTCGGTAGAGTAAATTAGTTTGTCAGTAGTGATTAGATTCTTTAAAAGCTGTTCTGGCTTGTGCAAAAAATACAAAGGATGTGATCTATCGGCACTCTGAAAATGAAGAATTTTTTTCAAGAAATTAGGATGACTACCAGGAAGCGAAACCTCACAATGTTCCGCTGTGTGTAATTGTAAATTTCTGTAGGATTACTAGTCCTATGTGTGTAATAACATGCATAGGGATGTTTTTACACACATGTAATCAGTAGAATTCAGATAAGGGTCTTCATTATTCAAGGTAGCAAATGCCTGATCATCAGACATCATTCTTTTAACAGACTCAGGGCCTGATTTAGATCTTGGCGGTAATGGCCCTGCCGTCAGTTTTTGGTCGGATTTCCCACCTGCCTATTAGGCGGTCCACCCTCTTTATTTAGATGTTGGCAGGTACATAGACAAAAGACAGCCAACGAACCGCCATCACCGCCATAAATCTCCACCTGTGTGAATGGCACCATAGGCAATAGCTGCTTTTGCTGGCAGCAGGACACCAGGCACTTTTACCATTGAGCCAATCACAACGTGCCTCTTGCTGATGCAACTGTGGTGGCTAAACCCCTAACCCAGAGATGGCAGTTTGGGAGGGATAAAAGGACAAAATTCACCTTTTTTCGAGTTTTCCTGCCAGCAGGAAACTGGTCATACAAGCCCCGCCATTAATGCTGCTTCTGGACCAAGAAGAAAATCAACCCCTTTGTCACTGGAACAGTAGGTAAGTCACTGTATAACCTATCATCCTCAGAATTGTTGGAGTATGTTAGCACTGGAATTGTGCCTGTTTAAAACATACTTCAGAGAAATAGCACAATGATGTCCAATGCATATGTGTGTAAAGTTGTTGCTCCAATGAGAATTTACCTTAAAAAACAAAAGACAAGAGGCATCTGGGCAAAGCAGGAACAGTTTGTTTAATTAAAAATTACGGCTGGGACAGCGGTTACAGAACCGGGGTCGAAGGACTATCTCTCAATGTACATTGGGTTGCAGTAAGTTTTTATACATTTCCCTGAGTATCATAAAGTAATAAACCACTTTCCTTTCTTAGTTAAAAATGCAAACTATTGCCATGGAGTCATAAATACAATTCCAGAAAACGAATGCAGATGGACCTCAACCTTGCCTGGCACAATGTGGTCCAGCGAGTACGTGTCCAGATGTCCGCCAGAGAGGCACATGGTCGCTGCATGTACTGTGTGCTGTGATCTAATTGGATGTGTGTTCCTTACTACATGTGGCATCTAACTTCATGGTGTTTTGGGAATGTGTGCACTCCTTTGACCAAGTTTGTTTTATTGGGGCCAATCTCCAGGAACCATTGTGGTGTTGTTGCGCCTCTCTGTGGGACCTAATTTAAGTTTCCTGTTTCTGTATTTGCCTGTCGACTGCGTGTCACCCCACCTGTGACTTGTCAGTCAGCATTCTCAAGCCTAAGTCTCAGAGCCTGACCATTTACCTATGTGCCAGTGTTGACGAAGAGTTCAGGAGAGTCCAACAACGGTGATGCAATTTCGTTTGTGTATATGAATGTGTCAGTGTGCGTATCAACATCGATTAATCCAATAGTAACAATGTTGTAGTTACAAAAATGTTTAAAAACACATCTCAAGATATTAGTAACACCCACTTATCTGGTACTAACTGCCTTCATGGGAATCAACACCTACACAATAAGACACAGCAATCCCAAATAGAAATGTGTCCATTCAGGTGCTACAAGTGGTTCTACACCGAATGTACAAATAATCTTACCTCTAAACTGCAAACATGTCAGATGTATGAAGGTCACATATCTCCTTGGTTTGTACAATTTATGAAAAACATTAGATGCCATTTAATTGTAAATTGTTATGTTCCCTGTATAATGCATATGTGCATATTATTGGCACATCATGTCAAAATAAACACACATGCATTTTCCAGCCACAATACCAGAAACAGATATAATTTTGGTTTAAGTGTCCAGTAACATGATGAATGCTTGCACCGAAATTAAAATGTCCATCCAAATGTCCAACACTAATGTATAAAAAAAATTTAAATAACTAAAATATACAACTTGTGCTTGTCACTGTCACAAATAGGATAAGTGCATGGCGCACACGTTGGCAGAAATAACATCTAAGGCACACAATTAGTAACAATCAAAAAATAAGGCCAGGACAAAGGTATTCCCAAAATAAAAATATTTTATACAAATTAGCTAACTCTCTCATAAGTAATATTAAATATTTGTGCAAAGAAAAAATAAAGGCACTAGGCCATGACTCCACAGTATGGGTTGCATGCCCATAACTTGCCTCCTGTATGCACTACCTGAATAAACCTCATCTGGAAGTGGCATCTATGGAGCAGAGAGTAGGCACCTCGTTGATCTTACTTAACGGGAGTGAGGTCCTTGGGTTTGGGAGGGGTGGGTTTAGATCCGGTAGGGGTGGGTTTGGATTTGGGAGCAGTGGGTTTGGATTTAGGTGGGGTGGGTTTGGATTTGGAAGGGGTATATTTGAATTTGGAAGGGGTGGGTTTGGATGTGGAGGGGGTGGGTTTGGATTTGGAAGGGGTAGATTTGGATTTGGAAGAGGTAGTTTGGGATGTGGAAGGGTGGAGTTGGATTTAGAAGGGGTGGGTTGGGGTGTGGAAGGGGTGGGTAGAGATGTGAAAGGGGCGGGTTGGTATATGAAGGGGTATGTAGATGTTTGGGTGGGGTTGGTGGGGTGGTCTGGGATGAAGAAGGGGCCAGGGCAAACATTAGGTCCTCCTTTGGGAATCATGTAGGGTAATGGATTGGTTGGTGGGGTGGTCTGGGATGAGGAAGGGGCCAGGGCAAACATTAGGCCCTCCTTTGGGAAGCATGGAGGGAGATGGAGTTGGGCCTGATATTTTAACTTTTTAAAGTTTTAGCTCAAAATAGTCTTTTTAAATGTTCTTTATTTGGAGTTTGGGGGGAAGCTGGGCAGAAATTCAAGGAGGGGAAGAAGGGAAAAATGGAACTCGGAGAACCGGAAGTGATGTTCTGACCTCTTGTCGAATGCCAGTGGTCTGGAGTTTAATGCGAGGGGGTGTTAAAAACGAGGGTACAGCATTCAGAGATTGCTGCCATTCATTTTGACTGCATTGTAAGACACATACCTTGAGAATATCTCGCCAATGTAATGTTGAGCATGATATGAATTTGTTGTTGCTGCTAATCTAATTTTGCACTGATTGGTCAAAATGTGTGCTTTTCGAAACTTCTTGATATTTTAATTTTTTTAAGTGTTTAATTAAAATAGTCTTTTTAACTGTTCTTTTATTGAAGTCTTTCAGGAAGCTTGGCAAAAATTCAAGGAGGGGAAGGAGGCAAAGGTGGAAATTAGAGAACTGGAAGTGATGCTCTGACAGCTTGTCGAAGGTCAGCGATATAGGGTTTAATGCGAGGTGGTGTTAAAAACTAGGGCGTGGCATGGCGGCACCTAAGGCAAGCCCATCCGCACCCAAATGAGCCCAGGAGATAGGACTTCTGCTAGTTTTGCTACACAAAACAAGGTAAGAATTACCTACGCACAGGAAGCATTGTTAAAGATGGGAACTATACTTATTAATAACCAGACCTCCAGTTTTAAGGGTTCATCGGGTAGATCAGAAGGACCACTTTCCTGTGTAAAATTAAATAGAAAAGCTGGCAGAGAAGGAACCACCAAGTTATACTTTCACCAACCCTCAGATGTGACATTAAAATGTATCCATCTCAAATCCGGCTTATTACCCAAACATTGTTTGGAAATCTGGGATATCATTTCTCACTCTAATCCCAATATAGTTTCTGTAACAAAGACCTGGCTAAATGACATGACCCGACCTTATATTGTGGTGGCTCTGCCTATGGGCTATAAGATCCTAAGGTGCGACAGGGTAGGTCGAATGGGCGGTGTGATCGCTTTATGTTTTTTAAGAGTCCTGCACATGCTCAATCGAGCATGAATCTCCTCTAGCTGATTGTGAAATATTGGCATTTAAGGTTTCTATTAAAGAGCAGAAGATATTTGGGGATCTGTCATTTATAGACCATCAGGCTATAATTCCCAGTTTGGCGCCAATTTACTCACACAGCTTTTCCCTCTCTGCCTACTCCATGACTGATATTTAGTTATTGGAAATTTTAATCTGCATTTTGAACAGACAGAATACTCTCTTTGTGACAAAAAAAGAATGATATGCACATCCTTCAACTTAAACAATGGTTCACTGGACCCACACATTGCTGGACATAGGTAGGATCTCCTTTTCTCCAATATCGAATCCACTAAAATCTTAGGAATCAATCCTCTAACTTGACAGACCATTACTTGATATCTTTCTCTATGAACCTTGCGGAAGGGACAACGAAGTGCAAAAAATCATAATAAACTTGAAATGACCAGGGAGCCTCATAAATTTAGATTCATTTACAAACCATTTTGTAACTCCTATCGACATTGAGAAGATGTTAATCAATCAGGTAGAAAGATTAAATTTAGCCATCAGAAATTCCCTGGATATGTGTGCTGCTCAGAAGACAACTAATCTAACCAGAAGATTGCCTTCTGAAAAGTGGTATTCGCCAGAAATATGAATAATCAAGAGAAAGTGTTAAATCATTGAGCATAGGTGGAGACAGTCTAAAGACACAATGGTTAGAAAAATATATAAGAATGAATTACATACGTATCACGATGAGAGAGTATTTTGTGAAAAGAATTAAGAACAATAGTGGTTCATCTAAGGTGCGCTTCAGAATAGTGAAAGAGCTTGCTAATCCAAGATGTCCCTCTCAATCAATCTCCCCTTCTGCAGTTTACTGTACAGAAATTAGTAAATTCTTCAATAATAACATAATAAAAGTATACAATACATTTCAAGCACAATCTGCAATAGACAAGAACAACTAGGACCTCATCATGATGCTACTTTTGAAACATTTAACTTGATTTCAGAAGAGCAGGTGGAGAAACTGATGAGAGAGGTAAAATTGGGGTCCCTTTAGGACCTGTGTCCGCATTTTATCTATTCACGGTTAGCTTCCATACTGAGTTTGCACCTGATCCAGGTATTTATTTTCTCATTATCTGAGGCTGCATATTCAGACCCTATGGCAAAAAAGTAAACATTGATGTCTCCATTCTTTCTAATTATCAGCCAGTTTCTCAGCTTTCCTCTATGAAGAAAAGTTTAGCGAAATTGATCAGTGGACAGCTGGTTACTTATTTGGAGGGGAGCAAGCTATTAGACTCCTGCCAAACATGTTTCCAAGATAAAATTAGTACGGAGGCTACTCTTCTGGCTGTGCTGGACAACATTAGATTATTAGTAGACCAGGGCAAAGCTGTGGCCCTGGTTACTACTAGATCTTTCTGCAGCTTTTGATACCATGTCACATAGATTACTGCTAAACACATTGCACAAACTTGGACTCCACTTTAAAACTTTACAGTGGTTTGGTTCCTTCATAAAACACTGAATGCAAACAGTTTAGCTTGGTCCTTTTAAATCACAACCCCAGATAGCCAACTGCAAAGTCCCACAAGGCTCATCTTTGAGCCCAACGCTTTTTAATGTATATGTTTCCTCTCTTGCAAAGATTGTCAAAAGATGGGGATTTGACATCTACTCCTATGCAGATGATACACAGATGGTGATGTCAATAGAAGAAAGATATGCTGAAACTAGAGATAAACTGATAAACTGTCTCTTGTAGACAGCCAATTGGATGACAGATCATTGCCTTAAATTAAATGACAAAAAGTTGGAGACCTTACTTTTTGGTGGAGTAAATTTGATTTGGGAATCCTCATGGTGGTCGACCTTACTTGGCTGTGCTCTTGAGCCCAAGAAGGTTTAAAAAAATCTTGGAGTCCTTATAGACAATTCTTGATCTATGTAGGATCAAGGGAATGCCATCTGTGGTAAGTGTTTTGGCTTGCTCAAACTTTTAAGGAACTTGTTCAACTGGCTGACAGTCAATTGGAAGAAAACCATAGTCCAAGCTCTCAATACAAGTAGACTGGACTTTGGTAACTCATTGCAAGTGGGTTTGGCAAACTGTCTGTTCTCACGACTTTAAGTGATACAGAATGCATCTGCCAAAATGATCTGTAACAAAGACAAATACAGCTCTGCCTCTTTTTGTCTGGCAACTTTGTATTGGTTGCCTGTGTGTCAAAGAGCGACGTTTAAACTTCATTGTCATGCACACAAAGCTCTTCATAATACAGGTCCAGTAATTCTACAAGCAAGAGTAGAATTTTATACTCTGACACGTGACCTGAGATCACACAATCTAGCACTAGCCAAAACATAACAAATAAGGAAAGTTAGATCAGGAGACCGCATATTTTCATTCCTGGCGGCTATTCAGTGGAATATGTTACCACTGGATATCGGTCTTACTGAAGATCATCTTGGGTTCAGGAACAAATTAAAGTCTTGGCCGTTTAGGAGTCAAGGACATTTTCTATGTGCTGGTAAGTGTCCAACACAATGATGGACTGCATTTGAGTGCAGTGATGTCCCTTAGGGGATGATTGATGGGCTTTACAAAAAACATAAATAAATAAGATAAATAAATATGTAGAAAGAGTGGCAGTGTCTGTTGTGCATGTGTCTGTTGATGGGTGTTTCAAGGGTTTTTTACTGAGTGTGTATTGTGTGGGTGAGCATGGGTGTTTGTGTATGGTATGTGTGTGTGTGGATGTGTCCGCTGTGGAGATGCTGTGTGTGGTTGTGCTGGTGAATGTGTATATAGTTGTGGGTATGGTGGCTGCGGATGAGGTGGTGATGGATGTTTGTGTTGTGGTGGGTGTGGTGTCTGCGAGTGTGCTGGTGATGAATGTGGATGTCTGTTGTGGTGGGTGTGGTGTCTAAGTGTGCAGCTGGTGAGTGTGGATGTGTGTGTTGGGGTTGGTATGGTGTCTGTGGGTATGCTTATGGTTGTGGTGGTGGGGTGTGTGGTACGTGCATGTGTGTGTGTCTGTGTTTCCTACTGTGTTTCTGTGAGGATGTGCTGCTTGTGTGTGTTTGCATAGGTGCACATAAAGGTGTGCGTGAGCTCTGGGTAAGGCTGGGAAGAGGGATTTGGGATGAGGGAGGGGTGGGAGTTTGGGCACGAGGTTGGGGAGGGTGGGAGGCTGTGGACAGTGGAATGACCGCTGTAGGCCAGACATGGCACCATGAATGCCATCCAAATAAGGTAGCATCTGGGTCATCTGACCACTAAGCCCCTGGATTGCATTCAGGAGTGCAGTCTGGCCTAGAGCGATAGTCTGCAATGGTTTAGTAGCCTCCTCATTGAGCACAGCCTGGGAGACAGGGGAAGGGGAGGTGCCTGCAGCAAAGGTGATGCCACCCCTTTTAGAGGAGTGGCTACGGCCAACTTGAAAGGGGCAAGAAGGAGGGTGGAGATGGAAATGTGGGTGGTGGACAACAATGCAGGTGGAACTGTAGCAGTAGGGTCTCCCACCACTAGGGACTGGTTGTCTGTGGAGGCTTCCGAAGATGATGTTGATTCGCATGTGGCCTCCGCGCCAGTCCCCTCACCCTCTGTGGCACTGGGTCCCTCGGTGTCTGTGGTGTCTGCACCAGGACCACAGTGGCCAGTTTTTTCCCGAGACATGGCTGCTGTCACTTTCGCCTTCTCCAGATGATGCTTTAAAGGGACATAAAACAGTTTGAGGGTATCTGGGTAAATAGATTTGAACATTAACTTTGCTCACAAAACATTTGCCAAGCCTACATATCAAACTAGCTTAAAGGTACTCAAACTTAGCTTCTTAATCATCAGTATCTCATGCCTGTAGGGAAGAATTCCACAAATCACTTGCTCACAGTCTAGAAATTCCCCATGCTAGCTCCCATATCAGGTATGCCTTTGTCTCTTATCCACTTTTATTTCTCTGCATAACAAATGGCTTTGACAGCATTAGTAAATACATAGGCCTGGATGCATTCCTAAATCACTTCAGTACAGAGCAAATACGTTTCCAAGTATCCAAAAAAGACATGTATTGGGCCTGATTTTGACTCCCCAAGATGGGATACTCCAAAATCTATGTGATACAACCTTCCATCTGCAATTGTCCTTTTGAGTATCACTTTGCACACCACCATTGCTTTCTCATCTTGACATAACCAAGGACACTTAAATGTAATTTGGAGTACGTGTAACTCTGTCACCAATGTGGACACATTCCAGTCTGTTCCAATCAATAGATTCACAAAGTGCCTTCTTGCCGATGCAACTGTGGTGGCTAAACCTCCAACCCAGAGATTGCAGGTTGGGAGGGATAAAAGGACAAAATTCACCTTTTTTTGAGTTTTAATATTTCCTGCTGGCATGAAACCGGTCATACAAGCCCTGCCATTGATGCTGACTCTGGACCAAGAATAAAATCAACCCCTTTGTCACTGGAACAGTAGGTAAGTCACTGTATAAACCTATCATCCTCAGAATTGTTGGAGTACGTTAGCACTGGAATTGTGCCTGTTTAAAACATACTTCAGAGAAATAGCACAATGATTTGCAATGCATATGTGTGTAAAGTTGTTGCTCCAATGAGAATTTACCTTAAAAAACAAAAGACAAGAGGCATCTGGGCAAAGCAGGAACAGTTTGTTTAATTAAACATTACCGCTCGGACAGCAGTTACAGAACCGTGGTCGAAGGACTGTCTCTCAATGTACATTGGGTTGCAGTAAGTTTTTATACATTTCTCTGAGTATCATAAAGCAATAAACAACTTTCGTTTCTTAGTTAAAAATGCAAACTATTGTCATGGTGTCATAAATACAATTCCAGATAACGAATTCAGATGGACCTCAACCTTGCCTGGACACAATGTTGTCCAGCGAGTACGTGTCCAGATGTCCGCCAGAGGGGCACATGGTCGCTGCATGTACTGTGTGCTGTGATCTAATTGGATGTGTGTTCCTTACTACATGTGGCATCTAACTTCATGGTGTTTTGGGAATGTGTGCACTCCTTTGACCATGTTTGTTTTATTGGGGCCAATCTCCAGGAACCATTGTGGTGTTGTTGCGCCTCTCTGTGGGACCTAATTTAAGTTTCCTGTTTCTGTATTTGCCTGTCGACTGCGTGTTACCCCACCTGTGACCTGTCAGTCAGCATTCTCAAGCCTAAGTCTCAGAGCCCGCCTGACTATTTACATATGTGCCAGTGTTGACGAAGAGTTCAGGAGAGTCCAACAGCGGTGATGCAATTTCGTTTGTGTATATGAATGTGTCAGTGTGCATATCAACATCGATTAATCCAATAGTGACAAAGTTGTAGTTACAAAAATGTTTAAAAACACATCTCAAGATATTAGTAACACCCACTTATCTGGTACTAACTGCCTTCATGGCAATCACCACCTACACAATAAGACACAGCAATCCCAAATAGAAATGTGTCCATTCAGGTGTTGGCAATAATTTTCCCTAAACGACCACATCATATACATAACCAGTATACACAATAGGACCTACTCAGATGCATAGTAATGTAGCAGTTGTGCTACAAAATGCTACAAGTGGTTCTACACAGAATGTGCAAATAATCTTACCTCTAAACTGCAAACATGTCAGATGTATGAAGGTCACATATCTCCTTGGTTTGTACAATTTATGAAAAACATTAGATGCCATTTAACTGTAAATTGTTATGTTCCCTTTGTAATGCATATGTGCATATTATTGGCACATCATGTCAAAAAAAACACACATGCATTCTCCAGCCACAATATCAGAAACACATATAATTTTGGTTTAAGTGTCCAGTAACATGATGAATGCTTGCACCGAAATTAACATGCCCATCCAAATGTCCAACTCTAATGTATCCATTTTTAAAAATAACTAAAATATATAACTTGTGCTTGTCACTGTCACAAATAGGATAAGTGCATGGCGCATGCGTTAGCAGAAATAACCTCATCAGCACACAATTAGTAACAATCAAAAAATAAGGCCAGGACAAAGGTATTCCCAAAATTAAAAAAAATGTATACAAATGAGCTAACTCTCTCATAAGTAATATTAAATATTTGCGCAAAGAAAAAAGAAAGGCACTAGGACATGACTCCATAGTATGGGTTGCATGCCCATAACTTGCCTCCTGTATGCACTACCTGAATAAACCTCCCCTGGAAGGGGCATCTATGGAGCAGAGAGTAGGCACCTCAATGATCTTACTTAAGGGGAGTGAGGTCCTTGGGTTTGGGACGGGTGGGTTTGGAACCGGTAGGGGTGGGTTTGGATTTGGGAGCAGTGGATTTGGATTTAGGATGGGTGGGTTTGGATTTGGAAGGGGTATATTTGAATTTGGAAAGGGTGGGTTGGGATGTGGAGGAGTGGGTTTGGATTTGGAAGGGGTAGTTTGGGATGTGGAAGGGTGGGTTTGGATTTAGAAGGGGTGGGTTGGGGTGCGGAAGGGGTGGGTTGAGATGTGAAAAGGGCAGGTTGGTATATGAAGGGTTATGTAGATGTTTAGGTGGGGTTGGTGGGGTGGTCTGGGATGAGGAAGGGGCCAGGGCAAACATTAGGTCCTCCTTTGGGAATCATGTAGGGTGATGCATTGGTTGGGGTTTGGTGGGGTGGTCTGGGATGAGGAAGGGGCCAGGGCAAACATTAGGTCCTCCTTTGGGAAGCATGGAGGGAGATGGAGTTGGACCTGATATTTTAACTTTTTAAAGTTTTAGCTCAAAATAGTCTTTTTAAATGTTCTTTCATTGGAGTCTGGGAGGAAGCTGGGCAAAAATTCAAGAAGGGGAAGAAGGGAAAGATGGAACTCGGAGAACCGGAAGTGATGTTCTGACCTCTTGTCGAATGCCAGTGGTCTGGAGTTTAATGCGAGGGGGTGTTAAAAACGAGGGCACAGCATTCAGAGATTGCTGCCATTCATTTTGGCTGCATTGTAAGGCACATAACTTGAGAATATCTCGCCAATGTAATGTTGAACATGATATGAATTTGTTGTTGCTGCTAATCTAATTTTGCACTGATTGGTCAAAATGTGTGCTTTTCGAAACTTCTTGATATTTTAATTTTTTTAAGTGTTTAAAATAGTCTTTTTAACTGTTTTTTTATTGAAGTCTTTCAGGAAGCTTGGCAAAAATTCGAGGGGAAGGAGGCAAAGTTGGAAATTAGAGAACTGGAAGTGATGCTCTGACCGCTTGTCGAAGGTCAGCGATCTAGGGTTTAATGCGAGGTGGTATTAAAAACGAGGGCGTGGCATGGCGGCACCAAAGGCGTACCTAAGGCAAGCCCATCCGCACCCAAATGGGCCCAGGATATAGGACTTCTGCCAGTTTTGCTACACAAAACAAGGTAAGAATTACCTACTCACAGGAAGCATTGTTAAAGATGGGAGCTATACTTATTAATAACCAGACCTCCTGTTTTAAGGGTTCATCGGGTAGATCAGAAGGACCACTTTCCTGTGTAAAATTAAATAGAAAAGCTGGCAGAGAAGGAACTACCAAGTTATACTTTCACCAACCCTCAGATGTGACATTAAAATGTATTCATGGGGGGCGTGCCCAAGACGGCGGAGCGCTAGGACGGATCCTTGAGCGCTCCGCCGCCCTGGCCCACGCCAGCGACGCACGGCCTGCCTGGGGGTGGCCTGGAGGCTCCCCCGAGCTGTGGGACACCCGCGGGGCACCTGCAGCCCGGCCTCGGCCCGGAGCGGGACTCGGCGGCTCCCGCGGAGGAGCGGGCCCGGCCTCAGAGCAGGGGCGTGGCCGTGGCTCAGCCGAGGAGACGGCCTGGCCCGCGGTGCGTGCTCTCCTCCGGCGGCCCTTGGAGTTTTGGGTGTCGGGGGAGTAGGAGGGCCCGGGGGCTCGCCTTGGGCCCTTGAACTGGCGATTTTTGCTGTGGGCGCTGGCCCTTGGATTCCTGGGTGCGCTGGAGGGGCCCCGGCCTGTGCCCTTGGCTCGGGGTTCTGGCGCCGGTGATCCTTTCTGCGGAGCGGCTGACGGAGGATTGGTGGAGCGCGGGCCCTGACGGAAGCTGGGGGCCCGGGGGCGGGCCCTGCACTGCTGCTTGCAACCGAGGGACTGCTGAACAACTTGGTGAGAGGTGGCTCCTGTCAGCTGGAGGTGGTGGCGGAGCAACGCTGGACGGAGACTTTGGTGGCCCCGGGGGACCGAGTTGGTGAGTCGTGACCATGCCTGTGCGAAATGGCGATGGCAAAATCAAAACGTGAGCGTTCAGTGAGGGACATGCTTGCAGGAACGCGCCTGGCTTCGGGGACCACGCCGGAGGAGGTGTCTGGGACGGGGACCCCGGAGAGCCGGGCTGAGAAGGACTCAGAGGAGTGCTCCCCAGTAACAAAGGGCTTTTTGACTTCCCTGTTTGACTCGCTCAGAGGCGATATTCAAGAGCTACGCAGGGACATCTCGCAGGAGGTGAGGGAGCTGCGAGGAGAGGTTTCCTCCTTGGGTGAACACGTGTCGCAGCTAGAAGATAATGAGATCCCTCGTGGCGAGGGGGTGGCGGGTCTGCAGCAAGAGGTAGTCCGCCTCCGTGAGCAGCAGGATCTCCTCCAGATGGTGGTTGAGGACTTGGAAAACCGCTCCAGGCGACAAAATATTCGCATTAGAGGAGCCCCGGTCGGCGCGGAAAAGGAGGACATTGGAGCCTACGTGGTGGACTTGTTCCGCTCCTTACTGGGCCCAGAGGAGACGCAGGAGGTCGTCCTGGATCGGGTCCATCGGGTTGGGCGTGCCGGGAGCCCTGGACGCCCCTCAGATATTCTGGCTTGCCTCCATAACTTTGTTCTTAAAGAAAAGATCTTGCAGCGGGCCCGCAATCTGCAGCATGTAGCCTTACGAGGGCATGATCTACAGCTATTCCACGATCTATCTGCGGAACCTGCAGCGGCGGAGAGAGTTTAAACCGATCACGGATCACTCGCGGGCGCATAACGTGTCGTATTCCTGGGGCCACCCATTCCGCTTGGTCTTCCGCTGGGAGGAGCAGCTTCGGCAGGTGAAATCCGTCCAGGAGGCTGGTCGTGTCTTGGGCCTGGAAGACAAAGGGCCGAGAGGCCTGTGAGGAGGCGGCTCCTCCGTCGGAGGGTCCCCCTCGTTGGCGGAGAAAAGAGAAGAGAAGGAAGGTGCAGCGGCCGACGGCCTCGGAGCTGAGATCGGAGAGAGAATCCGCCTTGAACAATGTGGGCGCCGGAACCTCGGCATAGGAGGAGGCTTGGGGGTGTCTGGGTCTACTTTGGGCCGTGCTGCTAACAGTACGCTGTCTGTTGAGGAGGGTCGGGGCTGCGGGGGCGAGGGAACTGGTTACTTGCAATGGGTGGATATACTGCCCTGTGGAGACTTTACCTCGTGGAGTTCGATGATCGAGGACTATTGTGTTGTATGCACCTGTTGTGCTTGTTAGTTATTTGTTGCTGGGTTTACCTGCGATACTGGCTTTCTGTAGTGACATTTCTGGACCTGAGTGTTATAAGCGATCTGGAGTGTTGTGTGGGGGCGGCCCCCTGGTGTGATTCTGCTCATTTGCTTGATCCCCTCCGCATGGGTTATGATTATTAAATGTATAAGCTTAAATGTTAAGGGGCTCAATAACCCCACCAAGAGGCTTGCCATACTGTCTGCCTTGGAGAGATCGGGGAGTCATATATGTCTCCTCCGGGAGACGCATCTTGTCTATAAGGACACCTATCGTATGCGGTCTAAGTGGTTCCCCAGGCAGTTCTGGTCTTCTCTACCATCAAAGCGTGCAGGGGTGGCAATACTTCTCTCGCAATACTTTCCTGGGGAAGAGGTATCACAAATGCATGAGGTCCCGGGGAGGCTTTTGGCCATGAGGCTTAGAGTGGGAGGTTTCTCTTTTACAATCGCTTCATTATATGCGCCTAATTCCCAACAAGAAACCTTCCTAAGATAGGCTTTGACTCCGCTGCTCCAATCTCCTGATGGAGCCGTGCTGCTGGGGGGCGACTTTAACCTGGTGTTGGATGCGGATTTGGACCGATCAGGCCAACGGTATGGGCAGACGGAGTCTTTGTCGGATGCCGGTTGACAGTGGTTGAGTGAGTGCGGCCTGGTGGATGTGTGGAGGAGGGCGCACCCCTCGTCGAGAGACTATTCCTTTTATTAATCAGCAACCAAAACATATGCTAGGTTGGACCTCTTTCTGGCAACTCAGGAGCTTCTCCCCCGGGTTAGAAACTCAGCAATTGAGCCACGGTCCCTCTCGGATCATGCCCCAGTCTCAGTTGAGATCCACATGGATATGGCGCGGGTGGGCACACCGGACTGGCGATTTAGAGTCTCGATGCGCCAGAATATTTCAACAGTAGAGGCGATCCGAAGGGCAATTATCGAATACCTTAGGTTTAATGATGACGGGGCCATAAGTATGGCAACGTTGTGTGAGGCACTGAAGGCTGTCCTGAGGGGTGAGGTGATGTCGCTTTCTTCTAGGGACAATAGGGCGAGGAGACAGCTTAGGGAGAGGCTAGAGCAGAGAGTGGAATTGGATGACAGATCATTGCCTTAAATAAATGACAACAAGTCGGAGATCTTAATTTTTGGTGGAGTAAATTTGATTTGAGAACCCTCATGGTGGTCGACCCTACTTGGCTGTGCTCTTGAGCCCAAGAAGGTTGCAAAAAATCTTGGAGTCCTTATAGGCAATTCTTTATCTATGCAAGATCAAGTGAATGACATCTGTGGTAAGTGTTTTGGCTTGCCCAAACGTTTAAGGAACTTGTTCAACTGGATGACAGCCAATTGGAAGAAAACCATAGTCCAAGCTCTCAATACAAGTAGACCGGACTTTGGTAACTCATTGCAAGTCGGTATGGCAAACTATCTGTTCTCACGACTTTAAGTGATACAGAATGCAGCTGCCAAAATGATCTGTAACAAAGAGAAATACAGCTCTGTCTCTTCTTGTCTGGCAACTTTGTATTGGTTGCCTGTGTGTCAAAGAGTGACATTTAAACTTCATTGTCATGCACACAAAGCTCTTCATAATACAGGTCCAGTAATTCTACAAGCAAGAGTAGAATTTTATACTCTGACACATGTGACTTGAGATCATACAATCTGGCACTAGCCAAAACATAACAAATAAGGAAAGTTCGATCAGGAGGCCACATATTTTCATACCTGGCGGCTATTTAGTGGAATATGTTACCACTGGATATCCGTCTTACTGAAGATCATCTTGGGTTCAGGAACAAATTAAAGTCTTGGCCGTTTAGGAGTCAAGGACATTTTCTATGTGCTGGTAAGTGTCCAACACAATGATGGACTGCATTTGAGTGCAGTGATGTCCCTTAAGAGATGATTGATGGGCTTTACCAAAAACATGAATAAATAAGACAAATATGTAGAAAGAGTGGCAGTGTCTGTTGTGCATGTGTCTGTTGATGGTGGGTGTTTCAAGGGTTTTTTACTGGGTGTGTATTGTGTGGGTGAGCATGGGCGTTTGTTTATGGTATGTGTGGGTGTGGATGTGTCTGCTGTGGAGATGCTGTGTGTGGTTGTGCTGGTGAATGTGTATATAGTTGTGGGTGTGGTGGCTGCGGATGTGCTGGTGTTGAGTGTGGATGTCTGTTGTGGTGGATGTGGTGTCTAGGTGTGCAGCTGGTGAGTGTGGATGTGTGTGTTGGGATTGGTGTGGTGTCTGTGGGTATGCTTATGGTTGTGGTGGTGGGGTGTGTGGTGTCTGCAGGTGTGTGTGTCTGTGTTTCATTCTGTGTTTGTGATTCTGTGAGGATGTGCTGCTTGTGTGTGTTTGCATAGGTGCACGTAAAGGTGTGCGTGTGCTCTGGGTAAGGCTGGGAAGAGGGATTTGGGATGAGGGAGCTGTGGGAGTTTGGGCACGAGGTTGGGGTGGGTGGGAGGCAGTGGACAGTGGAATGACGGCTGTAGGCCAGACATGGCACCATGAATGCCATCCAAATAAGGTAGCATCTGGGTCATCTGACCACTAAGCCCCTGGATTGCATTCATTAGTGCAGTCTGGCCTACAGCGATAGTCTGCAATGGTTCAGTAGCCTCCTCATTGAGCACAGCCTGGGAGACAGGGGAAGGGGGGTGCCTGCAGCAAAGGTGATGCCGCCCCTTTTAGAGAAGTGGCTACGGGCAACTTAAAAGGGGCAAGAGGGAGGGTGGAGATGGAAATGTGGGTGGTCGACAACAATGCAGGTGGAACTGTAGCAGCAGGGTCTGCGACCACTAGGGACTGGTTGTCTGTGGATGCTTCCGAAGATGATGTTGATTCGCTCGTGGCCTCCGCGCCAGTCCCCACCCACTCTGTGGCACTGGGTCCCTCGGTGTCTGTGGTGTCTGCACCAGGACCACAGTGCCCAGTTTTTTCCCGAGACATGGCTGCTGTCACTTTCGCCTTGCCCAGGTGATGCTTTAAAGGGACATACAACAGTTTGAGGGTATCTGGGTAACTGGATTTGAACAATAACTTTGCTCACAAAACATTTGCCAAGTCTACATATTAAACTAGCTTGAAGGTACTCAAACTTAGCTTCTTAATCATCAGTATCTCATGCCTATAGGGAAGAATTCCACAAATCATTTGCTCACAGTCTAGAAATTCCCCATGCTAGCTCCCATATCAGGTATGCCTTTTGTCCCTTATCCACTTTTATTTCTCTGCATAACAAATGCCTTTGACAGCATTAGTAAATACATAGGCCTCGATGCATTCCTAAATCACTTAAGTACAGAGCAAAAACGTTTCCACATATCCAAAAAAGACATGTATTGGGCCTGATATTGGCTCCCCAAGATGGGATACTCCAAAATCTATGTGATACAACCTTCCATCTGCAATTGTCCTTTTAAGTATCACTTTGCACACCATCAGTGCTTTCTCATCTTGACATAACCAAGGACACTTAAATGTAATTTGGAGTACGTGTAACACTGTCACCAATGTGGACACATTCCTGTCTGTTCCACTCAATATATTCTGGTATGAAAATTCATGTTGGTTGACACAGACCCGCTTACATACACATTTGGGAAGGACTGCAGCTTCATGACAACCTCCTACTGTCTACATGAAATGAAATGAATTGTGCTATTGAAACATTTTTCAAACTAATTTTGGATATGGAATGATGTAATGTACACGTTCCAGTCCTATTGGTGCAAATGCTCATGATCATATTTTCATTATGCCAATTTACCAATGTAAGTTCTGAAACATGAACTGTGTCATAAGTGTTTACTAGGCCTTGTCATCAGAAATAGGGCCTACATTACCTACGCACATTTGTGATAGATCATCAGACCTTACTCAATCATCCAATGGCGCATGTTTGATGAGATGTCCCTCATAACTTGGAGAAAATGCAGGTACCCCTTTTTTGGCATGCAGCCGTGTGTCTGCTCTAAAAGGCACTTGGCTTGTGATGAGGAATCTAGTGACAACCTTTAGCAAAAAACAATACAAACCCAGCATCAGACACCATCTGAAAAACTTACCCTTCCAGAAATCCTTGTCTGAGTTGGATGTGTGACAACCGTCATGTTGATGACAAAAATTTTGCTGTAAATAAAAAAGGTTAACCAACAAGATTAGCTACATACAATAACTCACCCCCTTGATGCTGCAGTTGGGGTTTCAACTACCCATCAAGTTTCAGGTACGCCACCGCAAGGGTGAGGGCCATTAAGGGATCAGGCTGCAGTGCACGCGCTTGCCTTGTTGGAATGCCTGGCCGAGCTGGACTTCTGCTGACTTCCTTGTCCAGCGTCGGAGGTTCTCCCACCTCTTCCTGGAATGCAGCGTGCTCCGCTTAAAGATCTCCAGGGCTCGCACCTGCTTCCTGATGACCTTCCATAATTCCCACTTATGATGGACGTTGACCTGTACCGATGAGAACAAAACACAACAAAAGATGTTTTGAGTGATTTTGTTTGTCTGTAGTGCAATGATACAATTTTGTTGCATCTCTCACATGTTTTCTCAGAACAGTCAGTACAGATTATTTAAAAACATTTCGAAGTTCCTGACTAAGACACACTGATTTACAGTGATCTATGGAGTAGCATCAACACTTTCACATCCACTAAGCCAGGGAAAGGAAACTTTTCATGTAGTGAAACCTACTCCAGATTAGTCCAACTCACTGTGAGCTACTAAAGGCTAAACAAAATGGCCAATATTTATACGTAACCACATTCAGCTACATTTTCTTCATACCTAATCTTCTAAGAGTCAGTATGCTGTGCACCACATACAGTGACCAAGGGCAGTATGGGAGGGCTGCCATGTGTCAGTGTGAGTATGGGTTTGGGTGATGTATGAATAAGTGTGTGCTGTAATGAGACATATCTGTATGGCTGATTGAGAGCCTGTGTCATTTAGACTGGCGGCACAGGAAATACCTAGGATGATGATAACTTTTGTAAAGTGCTTGTCTTGGCACTGAGTGTGAGCAAGGCAAAGAAGAGACCGAGCCAGCGAGGGACTGAGGGAATTGACTAATGGCAGAACAGCCAAGTTTTAAGCATCTTTCTAAATTCTAGTAAAGTTGAGGCTGATTTTAGTATAACTGGAAGGCTGTTGCACTGGAGAGCCGTACACCTAAAAAAAAGCTTCTGTCTCCGCCCCCCCTTTGAGGAGCGCTTAAAGGACAGAACAAACACATTGTTAGTAGAGCAGGAACGCAGAGTTCTTATAGGCTGATACCATTTGACCCTATCTTGAAAGTAGACCGGGCATACTCAGTGAAGAGCCTTGAAAACAATGCATACTGCCTTGAAGGTGATCTGTTATTTAACCGGAAGCCAATGCCATTTATTAAGGGCAGGAGCTGCAGATTGGGCTTTGGGGATGCCACATAACAGCTGGGCTGCAGAGTTTTGCAAAGTTTGCAATTTGTTTAGAGAAGTTCTCTGCAAGTTCTGATGAAGGCCATTACAGTAATCTAGTCTAGCCAAAACTACAGCCGAAACAACTGTCTTCCATTAGTTGGAAGGAATAAAGTGACCAATCTTCTTTATGATTTTCTAGTGTGTAGAAGGAAGAAGAGATTATCGCATTCACTTGACATTTATAAGTTAGTTTTTCATCTATAAGGACAACCAATTTCTTTACTTCTTAGCTGGTGTGGGCAAAACTCCAAGATCTTGTGGCCACCAGGAGGGGGACCAGAATGAAACAATGGTCCCTAACAGAAAGACCTCCATCTTAGAGGAATTCAGCTTCAATCAGTTGTTACTCATCCAGATACTGACTACCGGCATGCAGTTCTGGAAAGCCTCACCTGATTGCTCTTGGAAAGATAGACCACAATTAGGGCATCATTGGCATAGAATACCATTAAAAACCCAAATGATTTGATTAGACTGGCAAGGGGCGTGACGTACAGATTAAACAGGGTCGGGCTCAGTCAGAGCCCTGACCCCGCAAGGTAAAAAAAACAGTTCAGAGGTGAATTCTCTGAAGGAAATCTTTGCACACGATCTGAAAGAAAAGAGCAGGGATAGCGCCATACCGTTAATCCCCAACTTGTGTAGACGTTCAACCAGCAGAGCATGGTTCACCATATCAAAGGCCATGGACAGGTCGAGGAGGATAAGAGCAGCTCTGTGCCTCCATCCAGCATTAACCTGACTTCTTCTGTGACTACCATCAGAGCAGCGTTGGTACTATGCCATCTTCTGAAGCCGACCTGAGTATCATCCAAAAGATTATTGTTCTCGATGAAGGCTGCCAGTTGTAGGTTCATGGCCTTCTTCATGACTTTGGCTGAAACAGCAGACAGGAGACTGGCTGATAATTATTGGTTTCTAGGGGATTAAGATTTGCCTTTTTTAGTAAGAGAAGAATGGATTCAGATTTCCAGACTTTGGGAAAGACGCCTGTACCAAATATAAGGTTTGAAATCGTAGTCAAAATAGTGGTAACTAAGTCATGTGCCAATTGTACCACCGCTGGTAGACAGGGTTCTAACGGAGAGCCCGACTTGGTGGTAAGAATGGCTTGTTTTAGTTGATCAATAGTAAGAGGTACAAATTCTTCTAAGAGTGGTTTAGTAGGAGCAACTGGTGCAATATCGCTGCCAAAGGTACAGGTGGAATTATTTGTGGAGAATTTCTGGAACATTTACTCAACTTTCTTCAGAAAAAAACGTAGCCAATGAATTACAGAAGGACTGACTATAATCTGCCAACTTACTACTGGGAATGGAGCTGAGCTTGGTAACAGTGTTAAATAATTCTGTGGTGAAGTTTTTGGCTTGTTAAATTTGCTTGTTGTGGTACATGGGTTTTTCTTTAAAGGACTGATTCTTGTATTTACTTATACATCATTTGTAATTTTGTCTTTCTAGGGAGTTATAGTCATTTCTCCAGAGCCGTTCCTGCTTGTGGCAGCTTTGTTTAAGGGCACTAGGATTCTCGCTGAACCAGGGTGCTGATGGTTTGTTCCTATTACTGCTCCTGATCTTAGGAGGTACCTGCGTGAATACTGCAGATTTTAACCAAGCAGAGTAATTCAAGGACATCTGGTCTGGGTCATTGGTGATAGCTGGTGGTGAGGTATCTAGTAAAGGGTTGAGTTCTGAGGCCTGAATTTTGTGCCGGGCATGGGGGACATACGGTTAATGCGCAGGATTAGTGGGTGGAGCTTTAGAGAAGAGCATGACATTGAACAGTATGGCCCTGTGATTAGTCCGAGTTACTTCTAAGGTGGAAGTATTAGTAATGCCTCAATTGTTTCTAATGATACTGTTGAGAGTATTCCCTTTGAGATGAGTAGAGTCGGCTACAGTTTGGGAGAGGTCAAGGCCTGATAATGTATCAACCAGGGGAGGCTCCTCCATTAGGGCCGGAGGAGCGTCGCTCCCTGCCAGCAGCAGAAGCTGCAAAACCTTTGTTAAAGGGGTGGGGACACGGGGTGATGAGCAGTGAGGGGAGTGCACTGTGCACTCCCCTCAGTGCGCTTGTATGTTTGGCCGGCTGTCTCCAGCTGGCCAAACACACATGCGCAGTTGGCTCTCTCGAGCCCGTCACTGTGTTGCCGAGCTAGAGAGAGCCTGCACAGGCTCGCAGTCTGCCTAGGAGTGCCCTGGCTGGGTGCTCCCAGCCAATCCTGACGCTGCTTTGAGCAGCTTCAGGATTGGCCGCTAGACAGGCTGGGAGCCTGTGTCTGCAGCCTGCGACGGAGGAGAGGCATGGCGAGGAGCGAGGTACATTTTTATTTTATTTATATCATTTTTTAAATTTAATTTCAGGCTCCCTCACACCCCCAACAACCCCCACCCCTGCGCGCGCCACACCCGCCCAGCTCCTTATGAGCGAACCGACCCGGGACTGGTATTAAAAATGATTCTGTGTCTTGCAGATTTTCTAGATGAAAGTTAAGATCGGCATGCACAGTGAAATCATTTTTTAAAGAGACTGATTACAGAAGAGAAGCAATAGCTGGAATAAACTGACCTCTAGGTCCAGGAGGGCAGTAGACCAGTGACCCATTGAAGGATTGATTTTTGGTTAATTCTATATTGAACTATAGTGCTTCACATTCATTAGCGGAGACAGTCCTCCACCCTTTTTTGTGAGCGCTATCTAGTCTGTGGATGGAACATCCACCAGTTACGGTCCAGACGAGGGGTCTGCCCAGGTTTCTGTAACAAAATCTAGGTCACATTACTGTAAATCTAAGAAGTCAGCTATTCAAAGTGGTGCTTAACTAAAGATCTTGAATTAATCAGGACTGCGGAGATTTCATGCCTTTTGATGGTCACAGCATAACTTCCAACACTTTGTACAGTGTTATCAGGTATAGCATTAACTAAAGGGTTCCTAATGCTTAGCTGAAGCTGACATTGTTGACAGGGTGTCTGGGTGTCTGGGTAGAATTAGAGACATAGAGCGGATTCAGCTTAGAGCAGTCCCCAGTATTGTATAAAGTATTAAATGCCAATAAATCCTCTCTGGAGTATGTCTTATGTGACTTGACATGGGAGATCAAACTGCGAGGGGACAGGCTTTAGGCATGATCTGGGTCCGGATGGGCGCAGATTGGCTTGCCTTTGGCGCACCAGCACCAATCTTCTGCACTCATCTGCTGCACGAACGCTCTGTGTATTTGATTCGGTAGCCTGTCATGGAGAGGGGCATGTCTGGGGCCATGCCCTGGTTTAGGGGCTTTGCAGTGAAAAAACAGCAAAAAACAAGTAGGTGAATTGAACAACAAACCTGGGTCCAGCAACCTCTTACTCTGACCCCAGGCTCTCTTACTCGGAGAGTACTACTGGTAACATAATCAATAAGACAACTTATAATGGGAGAAAGATAAAAGCATAAAATGATTAAAAGAGGGTCAGAGCCTTCACAAGATGGCACCCACAGAAAGAGGAGCCAGGCAACTCCAAACCGGCACCTCAGTGCCTACAAGGAAATGAAACAGTGATGGGCTCCACCAACCTTGTCACTCAGAACGCATACAAACTGTGTAGTTGATTAAGTAGCCCGTCATGGAGAAGGGCGTGCCCAGGTTCAGGCGCTTTGCAGAGCGAAGACAGCAAAAAAATGGGTTGGTGAACTTGAAAACAAACCAGGGTCCAGGAACCCCTTACTCTGATCCCAGGCTCCCTTACAGAGAGAGTACTGCTGGTAACATAATCAATAAGGCAGCTTAAAATGGGAGAAAGCTAAAAGTATGAAATGATTAAAAGAGGGTCAAAGCCCTCCCAAGATAGTGCCCACAGAAAGAGGAGCCAGGCAACTCCAAACTGGCACCTCAGTGCCTACAAGGAAATGAAACAGTGATGGGCTCCACTAACCTTGTCACACCATATGTGGCACCACGACATGTTCAATATGACATGTTTAAAACATGAAGATACTCCTCTTCCAAAATATGGGCTGTACGTTCACTTGACTGAACATCATCAGACAACTCCATAATGTTTTAGATACTACTGGGACTTTACATTTCTCTCTATTCAACCTGGGCTGTATGTTTCCACTTAAACTAGTGGTACAATGCCTACTAGCCACTGGAAGTAAGGTGCCTGCAGTTTGGCTAATTAAACCTGAAATTGTGAGTAACGTGCACTGAAAACTAATTCTTTAAGGTGACTTAATTTAAATGCACAGACATTTCTACCATCCTCGAACAACACCCTGTATACAGCTAAATCATTCAGTTCGCTACACGCCAACACCATAAACACTTCGCTCATGAACAAAAAGTCACCAATTAGAGTGAACAAGTAACTTTGGCAATCACTTCCCATTCAAACATGTACCTGTTCCTCTGTAGTCCCATCTAGCTGGCTGTAAGGGACAGGACCTCCCTGGTGAGGAGCTCCAATTCCTTAGGGGAGAAGGCAGGGGCCCTGGCACCTGCTTTGCATGGCATTCTGGCTCCCATAGGTCAGTAACAGTAGCAAAAAAAAAGAAAGGAGGTCTTGTAGGCTGCAGTGTTGAGAGGCAAGTGAGCAATTTTTCAATACACCGCGTACAAGTACAAGGCATACACACTGCACGACGGAGACGGACACAACCATTGGCTTTCGTGCGTAGCCCTCTCACATGTTAGCCTACGGCGGTATCTGTATTTTATTGCAGTGTTCCACCCACTATACGGTCAATTTCTGCCGATAGACAATGGATAGCCAATATCCTGATGACAAGGTCAGGCAACCACCATGTAGCTATGTTTTTTTAAATTGTTTGTGCATCACCAGCACTCAAAATGATGGCTACTTTGTATATATATATGTCAGATACGTACTACACTGTTTTTGGCAAGATATGACACATAAAACAGTGAACCATTACTTACATCAATAGTGCCGCAGTGTATGTAATACTTCAATTGACAGTAATTTAAACAAAAATAAGGTGCATATAATAAATTTCAAATGTATTATTCACACATTATTTGTATAAAAATGTCAGACATAAAAAATATCAATTTGCAGTAGCAAAGATGTTTGAAAATTATGGTGACATTTATGACCCATTAACATTACTAATCTAACCTAGACATGAGATGTGTGTTGACTGTGAAAGTCTTGTGACACTTTTTATTGATAGTTTGTTTTCATTACATGCAGACGTGTGGCCCCAGGGATGGGTAGAAGAAGGCATCCTCAAGGCTTCAGACTGTTTTCAGACCTTGCCACCATGGAGGAAAGGGAATGGGCAAACTATACTGGATTTGTGTCAGCAGCTGGAGTCTGAGCTCATACCTTACAATCGGAACTCAACAGCAATAACACCAATACTGAAACTCATGACAGTACTTCATTTCGTGGCCACTGGCCCTTTTCAAAACTCTGTGGTAGTATCTGGAGGCATGTCCAACTTTCAGTGGTGTGCCAGACATGCAACTCAAAACAGTGGAGGGGAGATTTGAGAACAGTGCCATTTCAAGGCCTAGCAGCCCCAAAAACAAACTATGGTACAACTTATTGTATTTAATAGCATTGGTCATCATATGAGCACTGCAAAGTAATTTGTGCACCAATACTAATTATAATCAGAATGCCACTGAACATGGTTGGAAACCTTTTAATGCACAAAATATGATTTCTGCAAGCAAGTAGTTCAATTCAGTGTAGTGACAAGAAGGTGACAACACACTGGATCAACACAGCACATGAAATTTCAATACATACCAGAAAAAACGGTGAGTGTCAACTACCTGAAGCTTTGAATTTTGGCCATATATGGAAGGAAAGGGAGGTTAAGCTACATCACATTGCACTATTGTTTTGCGGAGACAAAAGCAGGGCACCATGATAGTTGTAGTAATTTGTAAACACTATTGGCAATATTTGTGAAAACAGTGGGTAACACATACCTATATGAATTAATTCAATGAAAATTAAACGCTCATTTACAATATGTACACATATGTGTATAAAGTGATTAGGTGACAATACCATTTATAAGCACTATACCTTCATGTGCAGATGGATAGAGTTTGGAACCTGTATTTAGAAGTAAAGAAACATACAATGAGAAACAGCAAAGAACAACGCAAATGCAAGGGGTTATCCATGAAAACAACACACAATCTGACAAATCAAATTGATCATTGTTAAATAGATTGTAACAACCATGATGCTATTTTATGTAAATATTTTTATTGGTTTGTAAGTAGTAGGTTGGGTAAGTACAAGTCACACATTACATACGTTATGTAATTGGGTATTATAGACCCAAACTTACATTTTGTGAATTAAAGCCATTGTGGCCCAAATGTGACGGAGTAATATCCTCCGCCAAAGTCGTAATCGGGCCCTATGTGTGGTATTATTGTATGTAGGGGTAGCTCCAACTACTTGTGCGTTTCTGGTAGTCCTAATCTGGAACTTAGTGGATGTGGGGGAATATGAACTCCGCTAGGGTATTTCTAAGTTGGATTGGGCTTCTACTCTTTCTAGTCATCCTTAACAGTTTGCAGGTCAGGCTGGTGGTGTACCTCGTGCCCTGGCAGTCAATAATGCCTGCTGCTCAGCTGGTATCGTGGCGCACAAATCTGATATCCTCAAGCTGGTGGTCGGGGCTGTAGCAGACGTCAGGCAAATTGCTATTCCATGTTTCGCTAGCACTAATACTAAGTCAATGACTTTGTTGATAGGTTTACGCACTGCAGTGTGTGAGGTGTCCCCCAGGATGTGGTGTAGCCCCTCCTTTTGAAGTTGGGTACCTGCCACTGTGGAGAGGACCCCACATATATCCTCCCAGTAGGGGCAGAGGTGAGGGCATGTCCATACCATGTGTATGAAGTCCGCCTCATGAGCCCAGCAACGTGGACATGTGCCTGCTGCCCATAGGTATATCCATGCCAAGCGCTCTGGGGTGAGGTAGGTGTGGTGTAGTTAGTTGAACTGAGCGTATTTCAGCCAAGCCTTGGTGGAGATGATTTTCAGTACTGTCAAGATTTGTGTTGAGGGCTGCATCCCAATAAGATCGGAGTATGTGTAGGGGTTGCTCTCTATCCATACATAAGAAGCTATAAATGTTGGTGACAGCTTTTTCGCTCCCCCATGCATCAGCAGCACCTGGAGCAATTGCAATGTCTCTGGTTCATCAAGTGTTTTGTGCCAGAACTGGTTTGAATAACGTGCGAGCGTGGCGTAAGTTAAGAAAGAACCCAGTGGTATGCCGTAGTTGTCTACCAGGCTCGCGAATGTACTTAATATCTGTTCTATAAAGAGGTTTCCCCATTTGGTGAGGCCTGCCTCTGCCCAAGAGTCTGACTTTAGCTGTGAGGGTAGCTTTGAGCATCCCGGCATTGCCCAGAGGGATAACCCCAGAGCGTATGGTGTGCAGGAGCGGTTCGAGAGTGTGTATGAGGACCAGTACTTCTTGGCAACCCACATTAGGACATTATTATCCTCCTTGGGCTACTCTCCATTTGTCCTTAAGAGCATCTCAATATGTGTGTGGGTGTAGTCCCCCCCCGCCCAACTCCCCAATTCAATTTGGTTCTGGTCCGCCAGCCATCGCATAGGCCCCTGAAGTTGAGAGGCCACATAGTAGTATTTATAGTTTGGGGCTCCAATCCATCCTCAGCCTAGCAGGGCATATCATTTGGAGAGGGTCACTCTGTGTCTTCCCTTGCCCCATATCAGAGCTGACAACAGAGAGTGCATATCATCGATCAGCATAAGGGGCAGTAGGGCCAGGATGGCAGAAAATAAATATAGTAGCCTTAGTAGCCTGGGGATGGCGATCCTGCCTGCCAGAAAGAGGAGAGGAAAGTCTAAAACTGGAGGGACGACCGCACTCCAGCAAGCGCCTTGCCTATGTTGCCATCTATCACGTCCTTCTCAGAATGGTAGATTCTAATGACTTAATATTTAATGGAGTCGTACACCCATGGGAGTGGGGTAAGCGGGAGACTCCTGTGCTGTTCCTCTAACAAGACCGTGAGAGGGAATAGGCAGGATTTCTTCCAGTTCACCCTCACTCCAGATGCCCTACAAAACTGTTGCAGGAGTTCCATCAGGTGGTTCAGTGCCGTCACATCGTTCCAAAGGTACACCAAGGTGTTGTCAGCATACAATTATATTACATGCCGACTGTCCCCAACTCAGATACCCCACTCTGGTGCTTGCACCCTCAGGGCAAAGGCCAGTGTTCCATCGCTAGCGCAAATATCAGTGGCGACAGTGGGCAGCCTTGACGACTGCCATGTTTGATGCCAAATGGGTTGGAAATAACGTTTCCGGTTTTCACCCGTGCTAGTGGGGTGCTATAGAGCAGGGTAATCTATTTGAGGAAGCTTGGACCTATACCCATTGTTTTGAGGGCTTCCTGCAGGTATTCCCAGCCTAGAGTGTTGATCACCTTTTCTACGTCCAGTGCTGCTACCCAGGGATTTGCCCCATGGATTTCACCCAACCAGTGACTCTGATTAGGTGTCTTAGATTCATGAAGGTGTTTCTGCCAGGGATGAACCCATTCTGGTCTGGGTAAATTACACTTTGTACTATAGGGATCAGCCTATTTGCCAGTACCTTTCCTAAGATCTTATAGTCCAATTTTAGTAGGGAGAGGGGGCGGTAGGACCCATCAATTGTGGATCTCTTTCAGGTTTGGGAAAAACCACCAGTACCATTTCAAGCATAGAAGCAGGCAGTAGTCCTGCCGAGTAGGCAGAGTTGTATACATTTAACAGCTGGGAGATTAGCTGTGATGGGTAGGTGGAATAAAGTTTAGTCGTCCAGCCTTCTGTCCCAGGAGTTATTCTGCGTACCATTTGCTTAATAGCTTCCGATATGCTCATGGATGCCTGCAGGCGTGGCAAGGGGACAATGCTGAGGAACGCCCAATGCGGTCCATGTCTGTCTGTTGTGAGGCTGAGTATATCATGGAATACTAGGAGAGAAAGGCCAAGTTAATGGACTTCTGTGTGTTGAGTAGGTAACCCCTCTTGTCTCAGATAGTGGTGATTGGAACTTGGGGGATTCTGATCTTAGGGGCCAGGCTAAGAGTTTACCTGCCTTATCTCCCTTCACATGTTTTTCCAACTGATATTCTTTGTAGCCTAGTTTGCCTAAATGGTCTAATGTTGCCCTGTAGTCGATTTGTATCTGCGTCAGTGGGGAAGCAACTGCCCAGGCTTCCGACAGGCTCTGCTCGTATCATCATATATCTGTTTCTAACATCATCAGCTCCCAGCGCAGTACTTGCTTGGTACCATAACTGTTTTAATTGCATGTCCCCGGAGAATTATTTTGAATGCGTCCTATTCTATGCCGTGCCCTTGTTAATCTCAAAGTATGTGGTGATATGGTCTAGCATGGTATCACAAAATGCCTGGTCTTGTAGGGCTGGCACCGGGAGTCTCCATGTGGGTGTACTCGGGCGCCCGTGACCCCATTTTAGTCAGAGTTGGAGGGGGCAATGGTCAGATTAAACTTCGCACTTGTATAGCGCACTACTCACCCGTTAGGGTCTCAAGGCGCTGTACGCATACTGCTGTGGAACCTCTCCTGGCTTTTCCCTGTGAGGCGCCCACTCCTGGGCAACCCCCAGGGTGAAGCCAGGCATCCAAGTGCTGTGAGGGCCATTGTGGAGATTAAGCAAGCTATTGCCGAGAGTTACAGAGTGGGACCCATTAATTAGATTAGGCACTGAGGCGAGAACTATCTGGTCCAAGGGAATTGAGCCCAAGACCTGCTGAGGCGGGAATTGAACCCTGGTCCCAGGCCAGATCTCTGCATCAGGGTCTGCCGCTCTAACCATTGTGCAACACTTCTCCACTAATAAGGTGCGCCCAAGGTATTCAGAGCTGTCTACCTTTGAGAGCACCTCTGGGCTGCAGTAACTAACATCTCTTCTACTGTGTAGATTGTGTAAACTGGAATAGAAAGAGTATTCTCTAGTAGTGGGGTGTAGGCAATGCCAAGCATCTATGACCTGTGTGTGAGTCGACCATTGCCTCAGGTGCTGCGTTAGGAATGTGGACTGGGCCCCCCGTACTGGTGGGTGTGAGCAGTCCCAGTTCAAGTCCAGGACACAGTTAAAGTCCCGTCCCCAAAAACTGGGCATCAGTATATTGTGTAGGAGTGTTGGTGTGAGTGATTGCACAAATATGGCTTGATTGGAGGTGGGGGCATATATGGAGACTATTGATACTGGAGAGACATTGAAGTTTCCTTCCAGCACTGCAAACCTGCCTTCTGGGTCAATCTTTGGTGTAACACTTCTAGTGGCACTCCCGGCGCCTCCCATATTAGGACCCCTCTAGCATGTCTGGAGTAGGTAGTCTCCACCAGTATGCCCCACCAACGTCTGCGCATATTTACAAGGTCTGGTGCCGTGAGGTGGGTTTCCTGGAGGAGTGCCACATATATCTTCTGTTTGCGCAAGTATTGATGCACCAAATATCGTTCGACATACCCTGTGAGTCCCCTAACATTCTATGAGAAGAACGAGTATTGCGTCATGTGCATGTTCATTGGTTGGCCTCTGATTCGTGGCAGTAACAGATGCATGTCCACTCCACCCCGCAGCACACTGGCTGTCCCATGCTTGCCCCTCTGCCATCCCCAAACCTGTACATGTACACAAACTCAAAAGTGTTGTTTGTGATAAGAACAAAACCCCTGTTAAACCCTGGGAGCAACACTGAACAACCCTTCCAAGGCTGATGCATAAACGGGCGCCTGGCCAACGGCACTAGAATGCGCTTGAACAACAAAGTAACAAACTAATCGACAATAGTTACATGATTCATGTTAGGGAGGAGTGGCTACAGAGCAAGAAATGTACAGAGTGCTCAGCCCGTGTAGTGTTATAGTGATCTCCACCCCCACTAGCATGTATAATATGTTAGAGGACAGTGTTCAACAGAATGCCACCCCGGTATATGCAGGTGGCTATATAACTTCTTCAGCCGTTTGGGGAGTCACTTGGGGGCCTCCGCCCAGTAGTGCACTCACAAGTGCCTGGGCAGCATCTGACATGTCTTCCTCCAGACGTCCTGAGTATGAGACCGATGAAGAGAGAGTTGCCACATGCTGTTCCACCTCAGCAACGACCAGCGCTCTCTCCTTGGCCACCTGTTCATTTGTGGGACCAACCTGTGGGCTTCCCGCAGCAGGGCCCCCAATGCCTCTGTACCCTCCCTACTACAGGTAATCCTAGTGTCCCAAAGGAGGAGTAGTTATGCCTCTGAGCTCCATCGAAGCCCATGCCTCCTCTGGGGTGACGCAAAAAGGTGGTGCTGCCGCCGTGCACGATTTGGAAAGTGTCAGGGACCTTCAATGCATATTTGCTGTTGTGGTCTCTAATGCTCTTTTTCACTGTCAGAAAGGAAGACCTTTTGCGCTGTACCTCCAGGGTGTTGTTAGGGTAAATGTTGACCTGGGAGTCCTCCACCATCCACAGGCCTTTTGAACAGGCGAGAGAGGTGGGCTACCACTGGACGAGGAGGGGGGGGAATCCAGTGGGAGTCCCACCGCAACAGTTATTTTGGGTTTCCCTTACCCTGGTGTGTGGCATCGGTGAAGATTTCGATCGTCGCTTCTCGCGACCTCCATTTAGCTGTGGTAGGCCGTGCCTAGTCTTGTCCGCTGCCCCTCCTTGCTGTTGTGCTGATGGCAGAGTGTCAGCAGGAGCAATCCTTCTCCTGGGCACCTCCTCCGATCCTGCAGGGAACCAATCAAGTTGATGCCAGGGCACAGGTTGGGCTCCCCATCCCCCTGGGTCTTCAGTCACTGTGGGCCTCCCTCTGCTGTCTATTCCTCCACAACCTCACTTCTGCAGTCGCCTATCGTCAGCCGCAGCCACCATGAGACTGTCAGTAAGGTTCGTGCTCTTCACGTCGGCGTCCTCTGATTTTTTTCCCAGAAGGGGCCGAGCTGAGTGTTTCGATGGAAGTGGTCTGGGCCCCCTGTCTCTCTGAATTCTCAGTCGTGGCAGGCTGCCTTCCTCGGCTCACTCCCCCTTGCCGGTCGCTACAATCGGGGTTGGGCGACCGCATTTTTACCACCGGTCTAATCTGTCTCTACCTTCAGTGTAGGGATCGTGCACTGCAGTAATGATGGTCACGGGTGTTCATGTGACCATTTGTGTCACCGTGGGAACTACGATGATAGTGCAGGATACTTAAATGTGGGCTTGGAGCTCCTCGCTATGCGACTTCAAGGGCGCCATCTTGGCAACACCTCATCACAACCATGATGCTATTAATTTGGATAACACAAGATATTTTTAAAAATGAAGTTTAGAAATATATATTTTGATAGGTGTCTAGATAAATTCTGAACAGCTAAATTAAGGGCAAAGGCTCCATTTGTGATTAGTGAGACATACATAGGTGTAACTTACCAGTCTCCACCCCAACAGGGATTCCTGTCAAGCCTTCAGGATATATGAGCTGCAAAACCTTATCCTCCCAAGAAAAGAGTTGTAATGGGGGTCTGGGAGAACCACCACCAGTCCTCTGGGCCTCCAGGTGATGTTTGGAGGCCAGGGAATGGACTCTTCCCTGCAGGTCGTTCCTCTGTTTCCTAATTCTCTCCTGTGTGTGCAGATTGTTAACTATAGCATTCACTCTATTGACTATTCTGTCCCACATTTGCCTTTTCTTAGAAATTGTAGTATTTTGTACTTGTGCTCCAAACAATTGTGGCTCTACTCTAATAATTTCATCCAGCATGATTGACAGTTCTCCCTCTGTGAAACATGGATTTCTCCTCCCTGCCATAGTGAATGAGTGAAAAATAAGCTACTTCCCCCAAAGTTTAAGGAAAATCAAAAAAAGTAATAGTAACAAAAAGCACAGAGGGAGATGAAAACAGAAAACATCTGGCTCCTATGTGTCAATTTCTGCTGAAAAATGGTGTTCTACAGTGGAATGGCAAAGGATCATGGTCTGAAATGGCATTTTGCAGGTATTCACAATTGTCCAATATACATCAGGTGTGGGCTGCTAGCATCCAACCAAAGGGCTGCTAGCATCCAACCAAAAGCCACAGCCAGGATACAATGCTTAACGGGTTCCGCAATTGACTCCCACCATCTTGGGCCCACCACTGATACAGCACCAGCACAACTGTGTTATCTAAATATGGTTGGCGCAATCCCGCAGTCATGATGGCGATGGAGTGCTAATTGGCAGCATTGGAGTCCGCTGCGTCAGCTGCGGGATACAGCTGCCGCGACGGAGTTCACTCCGTCGATGCTGTCGGTGGCTGCACAGCCATAGATCTAAATATGATGGGCGATACACTGTCAGCTTGACAGAGTAATTGGGACCTCTGCGGCAGTGGATTAGCAGTAAATAAGGCCATCAATGTCCGAGTCTTCTGAAACAGAACAAGATATTACAATATCATTTGTTAAAACTTGTGTCACATATGGTAATTGCAGTGTCTTTGTAAGACACATAAAATGGTATGGAACTTCCTCTCATGCTATGCTTCGTCCCCCAGATAAGCTGTAATGTTCCCAGTGTAGCGACCGCTTTGGGCTCTGTGGGAGGCAGAGTGTGGCTGACATTTAGAAACTGTAGAAATGCGATTGTTCTTGAAGGGACAAAATGTCCACTGAGTAGCAGTAGAATAACGAGTATTGTTGACAGCCACTGGATAAAAAGGAAAGTTCCCAAAGCAGTCCAGGCATAGGACCACGGAGGAATCAGGTTCTTGCCACAAAACCACTGATTAGCGTGAAGCAGTCTCTGAAGGTGAGCAGCAGTTGATTGTGGTGAAAAGTCTTCTGAAAAACATCCAGTCACTCAAAGTTAGTTGACTCAATAAGGCATCATCTTGAGTGCTGCTGCATCAGGTTGATTGATGGAACTTTATGTTCTGTGCAGAGATGGAGATGTGGTGTACTCAAATATCACTGGCTGAGAACTCATGTTAGTGATGTTCCTGCTTTGTTCATGGGGTGGTGTATTCAGAGTAGGGAGAGGTTGAGAAGCACTACTTTGAATCCTTCTTGGTGTCTGTGAGTGTGGGCTGTAAAGGACTGGCCATGCAATGCTGTTTCACATGGTTGATGGATACCTGTCTGTTTCTCATTGATCCAGGCAAAGGTGGCAGAATAACAGTTCTGTTGCCTTTTACCCCAAGAGCAGTGACAGATGGTCTGTAGGGTGGTTCAAAACCTTGCTTTTTGTGGATTCTTTTCAACCAACTAGGTCCCCAGCTCCAGGAACCCACCTGTCAGCAGCAGTGATAACCTTCACTTCACAGGTGGCAGCATCAGAGTAGTTCGCATTAGACAGCTTGTCTCTGACTTACTGGATAGTCTCCAAAACATATAAACATTTATCCAATCCTTTTTTTTCTCCATCTGCCACCTTCCAAGGATTATCTAAGCCAAACACATACATAGGAACTCTGAAGAGAAACTCGTATGGAGTGTGCCCTCCTAATACTCGTCTAGGCAGGTTATTCAATGCTCTCAGGATTCCATACAGATTATGGTACCAACTAAATCCTGAACTTGGTACTCTGGCAGTCAAGGCTTGTTTACTCCCACCATTAGCACGTTCAACAATGTCATTCGATTTGCCTCTAAACAGGTTTCTGAATTGCAGGCAAACTCCCAGAACAGACATTGAATCCCTGTAAGTCTTGGAAGCGAATGCAGGGCCATTATTTGAATGAAATGAATGACCTGCCTCTATTCCTAGAAGATTGTTTTCTACTGCTGATGCACTTGCATTATCTCAGTCCCTAAACTCATAGAAATCGATTGGCTAGCAATATGTACTTATATCGGTTAACTGAATGCTATGGACCGAAGTGAGTCAAATAAATTACCCAGAAGAGGATGTTAGAAACTGTAAGAAGAGTTGGTGAGGGTCTTTGAACAGTCAAGGGTTTGATCTGCTGACACATTTCACACCGCCTAACATAATCCATAGTCTGTTTATATAAACCAGGCCACCAGTAGCGTTGAAGCAATTGCTACAGTTGCATTTGAAGATCATAATCCATCATGGACTTTTTTGATTAAATTTAATTTAGAAGGATTATTAGGTATTATCCTGCCTATAGGAATGTTCTGTGAATTAAGGGTGTAGGAGTATTTGGGAGGAATGCTTGCAGATTTCCCACCTTGCTTGGTTATGTTTGTGGCTATTAAGTGTTGATCTAGGTTTGAGATCTGGTTAGGACTGCAACTTTAACAGTTTGAATTGCAGCCTTAGCAGCTAAGTTGGCCACACAGTTCTCTTTATCATAAACACCATCACTCTGATGGCCTAAAGTGCACCTCACATGAACCAGTGGAAGCTTGTCTTGTTAAACAGCTACCTTTCCCAAAGCTGTTTATTCTTTAGAGGTGTTCCTTTTGAGTCATTTAAACCATTCAGATGCCAATGTTGCAAATCAACATTGTAACCTTGCACACAGTCGAGCACAATAAGTGTGGGAACTGAAGTCTCAGACTTTTGTAATGCAAGTAAAAGGGCATGTAGTTCTGCATGCTGGGGAGTAATTTTTAATGTGGGAACACTGCGGATGGAATTCTCCATCTTTTACTACACCTTGCACTGCCACACAGGCTGCAGAGTACTTATATTTTGTTACTACCACCAGTTGAGCAGAACCATACGTATAGAATACACTCTGTCTGACTCAGTGGGCAATTTGCTATTCATATTGGAGAAAAGCCTGTGTACGAAGAGTAGGATCATACTGAAACTTTACATCCACTGCACTTAAAGAAGAGGCACACTGCACTCACTTCAGGTGTAGGCCGCGAGCATTGGGACTGCTTGCCTTAAAGGATTTCGCTAGTGCTGGTACAGAAGAAACAACAATGATATGTTCTCCCTGAGCCAAAGGGTGGTCCTTAGGATAGTTGATTGCACACCTACAAGGTTTATTCAATAGAAATAAAACGTGGTTTGGCTAAGGAATACAAGTAAGACTTGTAAGCAATAGGAACTGTCTGCCCTTCATTGTAGGTCACATAGGTATAACCATAGTGACTGGATATGACTGATAACTAGGTTGGCCTTATTGTCCCTAGTCTGTACATATTAAGTCTGCTTGTATGGCATGCAAGATATCAGTGTGCACATTTGTCCACTGTTTGGCTGAAAATGTGGGCGAAATCCAGTCATACAAGGGCTTCATTCACCCAGCATAGTGAGGCAAGTATGTCCAAAGTTAAGAAATTCCAGCAGGAATTGCAACTTTTTCAGTGTGTCGGGAGGCTGCAAGGTAGCACACTTCTGAGGAAAGTCCGGAGCTAGACCCTTGCCCTTGCTGGATAACTAGTATCCTAAAAAGGTCACTATCAGGTAGGCAATCTTCGATTTCTTAAAATTATATTTGTAACCATGTGATGATGTTATGGTCAAAACTTTGCCCACTCTTCATAGGTGTACATCTAAATCATCATCAGAAAGATAAATATCATCAGTTTATGATATGCTTGTTAAGAACTAGCCAGGACTGTTCTTTTAACCCATCAGCAAGTGTTCAAATGAGAACTGCACCTCTCAAAAAGTAAAGGCGGTTTGGTGCTCACTTTCGGGCTTTCGGTATTTTGACTGAAAACACCATTGGAGATGTCCAGTGCCATTTAGTATTTTCTTGCACCAGGTTGGTCATTGAACCTGTACTATGTACATTTTGAATGACTTAGCTCTGCATATGCAAGTTTAGATTCCTATAGACTAAAACTGTCCTATAGGAGCTGTCTGGTTTGGAGACATGAAAAAGAGGCATGTCCCTTGAGGACAGACAAGGCATTATTATGCCCTGGTATTTCAGATGACCTAATATTGCTTTTATGCCATGTTTTGCCCCAGGCTTTAAAGGGAATTGTTCTTGTGATTGAGGTTAGCTGCATAAGGGAATGAAGTGGACTTTTTCTCCCACTCTACTTGATTTATGTATAACCCCGGACCCAGTCTCACAGCCCATTTACTGGTGTAGATTTCCCTAATATCTTTAGGTACTATGGACTAAAAAACTACTCTAATTACTTTCTGCCCTGGAGGCGCTTGCCTAATGAAGACTGGAGGCCAGTTCTCTTCTGCTTGGATGATGTTATAATCATCAGACAATTGCGACCAGAATATTGCTTTAAAGGTACATGGTATATTTCCTTCAATTTGTATGTTCAAATTATAATCCCTATCAGGAGGATCTAAATGTCTATCTGGAGTCTCAGTTTATATAAAGTCACCTATTGGATTTGCTTCCAGAAACCTCTGAAGCATCTGATGCACTATTGTGACTTCTGCCTTACTTTCTAGAAGCTCTCTCACCCAAATCCTGTTTCGCAGGAGAACTTGAGGTTGTATCAGCATGTTTCTTAGAAAGTCCTGCTACTTTCATCTTCATTAAAATAATTTCAGAGTCCATTCCTTTCTCCTCCCTCTTTATGCTGACGTCAGTTTTGCATCCTACTTCACTTTTCCTGTTTTACTCGTCCTTTTTTCAGTGCTCAGATCGACTCCCCAGTGTCCTGAAAAGAACGTAAAGAGTGGCTATCAGAATACTGATACCATTTAGGTTGTTTAATTTTTTTCACGGTGTCTTAAGTTGTAACCAGCCCTACTAGAGTTCTGTAATGCAGGTGATCTAGTCTGTCTTTTCTCTTTGTCCCTCTGTTCCTTCTGTTCCTTCTTCCCTTCCGTTGTAGTTTTCTCTTTAACAGAGCCCTCTGTTTGAAATGTGACTTGACAGCTCATGTACTGAAGGTTTCACGATCCACAGACGTATAAACACCAATTATTTTCAGTAGTTCCCTTTCATGATCTTGAACTGGAACCTCTTCCAGTCTCTGATGTATAGCCAGAACCAAAGCTTCTCCCTTAATGTTGCTTAGGATGCTGTAGGAAAACCCAGAAATGTTCCTCATTAACTTCATTCCTAGGTCCAGAGCTGGTGCAGCTTTGTGCAAATTCTGTACATGCTACATACACAGGGGTGGTCCCTCCACAAATGCAGAGGAACGTCACCCCGTTAAAAAATGCCCCCAGAACTGAAAAATAAAATGGTAATAAACTTTCCTTATTACCATTTTATTTTTCAGCACCCCATCCTGAACCGAGTGTCAGGACAGGGCGGGGCAATTTGCTGCCGAGTGACGCTTTTTTAAAGTGCGCATGTCCCTTTGGCCGGCCGTCTTGCGACGGCCAGCCTGACATGCGCACTTAAAACTTCTCTAACCCAGCTGTCTTAAGAACAGTTGGGTTAGAGAAAGCACAGGCCTCCAGCGCTCATGTGAGCGCTGAGAGAGGCCACTCCCACCAATCCTGGTGCTGCTTTCATGCTGGTTACCAGCATAAAAGCAGTGTCAGAATTGGCTTGTGCCGTTTCCTGGGTCCCGTTGCACGTTGGAACCGGGAGAGGAGAGGAGGATGTCCCAAGGTAAGTGCCATTTTAAATTTTTTATCATTATTGTAACCCCCTACAACCCACCCATTGTAAATACGAGCTAGCCACTACTGTAAATACATCAGGGAGAACCGCCAATGAAGACATGTCATGCATGCTGTGTAAATTCCTGCAAAGATGCTTCCCAAGGTGTTACATTCCTCTACAGGTGGCACCATCTTAAGAAGAAGATATTTAGGGCCTGATTTAGATCTTGGTGGGACTCCCGTCGCCCCCCTGTGTCCGAATTTACAAGTACTCTGTCACGTTGATGGGTTCCCACCCCCCCTATTTAGATGTTGGCTGAACCTCTATCAGCGTTGACATAATGTTTTCCATTGCATAAGCAGCGCACTGCTGATGATGCAGTGGATTTTTCTGCTTGCTAACATTACTCTGTCACTGTCAGGGTGGCAGAAATGCATCAAGCATATCTAGATTTCACAGCTGTGCAGGCGTTGTTCTTGCGATGGAATTCAGTTGTGGGCCGCATTCAACATAGTACTATGCCCGTCGCTTTTGGGTGGATGCTAGCAGCACCACCTGATATGTCTTGGCTAATTGTTTTCACCTGCATAGCACACTATAAAACACACTCCATTTCAGACCATGTTCCGTTGCCTTTCCACTGCAGCAGAACACCTTTCTGGAGTCATTTTGTCAGAGAATACCAGTATTTTTTTATCCATCTGTTTCTTGTTCATTAACATTCATTTTTTTCTTTTACTGGTAGGTACCCAAAATCGTTTAATTTACCTTCCATATAATTGCAGGGAGGAAAATTCCACGTTTCACAGAGAAAAAATTGTCAGTCATGGTGGATTAAATCATTAGAGTAGAGTCACAATTGTTTGGAGCACAAGTACAAAATACAACTATAGCTCAGAAAAGGCAAATGTGATCCAGAATAGCTGACAGAGTGAATGCTGCTCATATAGGAGGAAAAAATGAGAGAGGTGGAACGACCTGCAGGGGAGAGTGCGTTCCCTGGAGACCCAGATGAATGGTGGTGGTTCTCCCAGCCCCCCTTACAACTTTATCACTGGGAGGAGGAGGAGGTCATGAAGGCTTGTCAGGAATCCTTTGTGGAGTGCAGACTGGTAAATTATACTTTTGAATGTGTCACTAAACCTAATTGCCATTTTTGCTCTTAATTTAGCTGTTGCGATAATGATTTGCACCTTTTATAACAATATAAATCCATATATAAATGTATTTATTATTTTTGTTTTGGAAATTTGAAGCATCATTGTTATATCTCTCGCGTTAGTAATGGTCAATATGTGTTGTCAGTATGTGTGTTTTTCTTTATATTTTATGTGTTGCATTTGCCTTGTCTGTTTGAATGGTATTTTGTTGTATTTAAGATTACAGGTTTCAATCCCCATTTTCTTTCAGATTAAGTTATGGTGCTAATAAGTGTTGTTTAACCTAATAACATATTATACGCAATATGACTCATTATGAGGCTGGCGGTCACCAGACCGCCAGCCCTGCGGTGGCGGTCCGGCCGTCACATAAAGACCCTGGCCATCAGACCGCCAGGGTTCCGCCAGCACTGCCAGGATACATGATCCCGACGGCGTGGCGGTTGCAGAGATCGTAATCTGCCAAGGCAGCGCTGTTTCACCACTATGAAAAGGCTGGCGAAGAACAGGTGCAGGTCCCTGCAACTGTGGATCCACTAACCCCCCTCAGCAAGGGATGTCAAGACCGCCACCACCACCAGCAAGAGACGCAGAGCCTAATTTCCTCCAGGTGTGACTACCATTTGCTCTGTGAACTATTTTCTGGACACATTTACCTTTCTGATGCCAGTTGTATTTTGTACATTGGATTTCAAACAATTTTGGCTCTTCGCTAATAGTTTTGTTCACCATTATTGCCTTTTTTTTGTTTGGTTTTCAATTTTCATTCTGTTTGACCTTAATTCGTTTTGTTGAATAAAATCAAAACCAAAAAAGTCCAAGACTTGTGTTGTATTACTGTTGTCAATTTGTTTATTTTTGTCCTTCCATCATGCATTTCCAAATGTAAAAATAAAATAAAAAGATTGATAACTCTTAAATAAATTCCATGTAGATAATGTTTTTCACATTTTCTAAAAATGACAAAAAAGTACAAAAACCACAAATTAACTAGTATTAAATTTGAATAAATATATTGTTTGTCATATTTTTCAAATACATTACAACCCATGCATAAGCCAAATACCTAATGCAATTTTTTCATTTCAAGTTCCAGACCTTGCCACCATGGAAGAATGGGATATAATTAAAATATTCAGTTTAAATAGACAAACTATTATTGATTTATTTCATCACCTGGAGCCCGATCTTCTGCTTCACCATAGGAATCACACATAAATAACAGCAATAGTCAAAATCATGACAGTTACAGCTGGAATGTCACAACCACCTTTAAGTGGTGTGCGGCAAAGAGGTTTTTCTACAATGGTGAGCCACATCAACAGCTTCATACACTTACCACAAAACGAAGATTTTGACAACGTGAAGGGAGATTAGTATGCTTTTGGTTGAATACTACATGTGGTTAGAGCAGTTTAAGCAGAACTGTTATGCGGCGGTGCTCGCCGCGGCCGCGGGCTCAGGTTGCCGCAGCGCGGCACGTTGGTTTCACCGCGGCCGGCGCCCGGGTCGCGGGGAGCGCCGCGGCCGACGCTCGGGTCGCGGGGGACGCCGCGGCTCGAGCGAGAGCCGTGGAGGCTCCAAGTGGCTGGTTTCAGGGTCGCAGCACTCGCCGCTTCCCTTATTTCAAGTTCTGCCATAAAGGCAGACGCGGCAGGGCTTGAAGCCCCCGAGGGGGTTTCAGGCCTGGCCGCATACAGCGCATTATGCGCTTTACATTTTATTTCTTGCATGTTGCATTACCTGCTCACCACTTACCGATATCCCCAGAACAAAACCGAACCCTTGCACATGGTGTACTTTATACTTGCCTGTTCCTTCCCAGCATGCTGACCACTTCCTCTCTGCCCAGCATGCATTGTTTTTCTTTATTAGACGCACGTACCTGATTCACTATTGTTTTCTTTTCCCCAATCCAAGATGGTGGTATTTCTACTTCCTGTTTCCTACTTCCTGTCTAGGGGTATATAAGGGGAATTCAGCTGCTTGTCCATTGCGTTGCAACACTCCTTGGTGGTAGTCACGCTCTGATTGATTTCCTCCTGCGATTCCTGTGTGTTCCTGACCTACCTTGTTTCCCAGTCTTCCTGATCTTCGGTCCTAACGCCCTGGTGTCCTCCTTTCGTTTCAGGGAGTTCCTGTGGAGGTTTTTTACCCTACTGGGATTTTTCCTCTGGGGCTCCTTCTGGAGGGCACGGACTGTAGTGGTTGGCTCATACCAAACAGCACCGTGGCTACCGGAAGGGGTCGCCCCTACCTCGGCCAGAGCAGAACCTGCCGGAACCGGGGCCGTTCCCCCACGCCTCTCAGCTTCGACGGTAAGCCCATTGAAAACCGTGACAGATTGCAACGCCAAAAACTCCAGTTGCAGTCCGCTATTATGGATAATCCAGTGGCAAACACAGAACCTACGAGCCAGACCCTGCTGATGACGATACAACAACAGGCCCAAGAACTCCAGCAGTTACGTACTGAAAATACTGTATCGACAAGCCTTTGCATCCAGGACTACAGATGTTCCCGCAGTAGCTGCCACTACACCTCGTTTTTCCGGGGATCCTACCAAATTAAAAGTATTCCTGGATGCCTTGACGGTGTACTTTGCCTTTCGCCCCTCGCAATTTGTACAAGACAAGACCAAGGTGGGGTATTTGATTAGTGCTGATCGGGGCCAGCCCTGGCTTGGGCTACACCTCTAGTAACCAGAAACGATCCTTGCCTATCTAATTATTCCACCTTTATCACTACTTTCAAACATATGTTTGAACGCCCTGGACTCGAGGCGTCAGCAGAAGAGGTTCTTTGCGAAGTCCAACAAGGGAGTCAAGATGTATTACAATACATCACCCGCTTCAGACAATTAGCAGCAGAAACAACTTGGGTGGAACGTACCTTGGTGACACTGTTCCGTAGAGGTCTCAGAGAGGACATTAAAGATGAACTAGTGCACTCTGCTAGAATAGAAAACCTTAAAGGATTAATGGACCAAGCTTTGACGATAGAATATTGGTTGAATGAAAGAAGAATGGAGAAAAAGAAGAGTCGTTTGCCATCTCACTCAGTACCATCTCGCTCCTTTTCTCATCGCACCGAGGAAGTCCGTCCTGAACTTAAAGGGAATACCGAGGAAGAGCCAATGCAGATTGACACGGCTCGAGGACCTTTATCAGCCAGTGAAAGAGAACATAGACGAAGGAAGGGGCTTTGTCTATATTGTGGTGCAGCTGGTCACCTAATTCGCGCTTGCCCCATTCGGCCAACCAAGCCCTTGGGAAACGCCAACTCCCGTCCTCAGTAAGAAGGGTGAGGGCGGGATACCGTGATATACCTTCTATTTGCTCTTCCAGGGAGGAAGGAACTGCTCTTTTTCTCTTACCAGTTATCCTTCATTTAACAGATGGTCGGGAAGAAAGAACCTTGGCCTTATTGGACTGTGGAGCCAGTGGCCTCTATCTAGATGAAGCCTGGGCTAAGGAGCGACAGATAGCACAAATACCCAAGGAAGTACCAGAACAGGTACACACTGTGGATGGGTCACTCTTGGCCTCTGGACCTGTACAATATACCACTCCTACCCTCTGTTTACAGTATGGAAAACACCAAGAAAATCTTTTGTTTGATTTAATTTCATCACCACACCATGTCATGATCCTGGGAATTCCATGGCTTACACAGCACAATCCTTACATCAACTGGGAAACAAAGACCATTTCGTTGTCCTCCCACTTTTGCCAACACCACTGCTATTCCGCCGGGGATTATTGGTCCCCAAAAGGTCTCTCTACAACACCTTCTAAGGTGGGAAGATGTATTAATGTCCTACAGGGAGTCCCCAGGCATTATCAGGATTATGCTGATGTATTCCAGAAGCCAGAAAAGCCTGAACTGCCACCCCACAGAGAATACGACTGTGCCATTCCTTTAGAACCAGATACAGTGGTTCCTTTTGGGCAGATGTACTCTCTCACAGAACCAGAGAAACAGATTTTGAAGGAGTATCTAGATGAGAACCTACAAAGCGGGTTGATTACTCCCTCCTCTTCACCCGCCGGGGCTCCTCTTTTCTTTGTACCAAAGAAAACCAAAGATTTGCGTCCTTGTATTGATTTCAGAGGATTAAACAGGATCACTATTAAAGATCGGTATCCGTTACCCCTCATAAAAGACATCTTAGAAGCAGTCAGAGGAGCCAAGAGATTCACCAAGCTGGATCTACGCGGAGCCTATCATCTTCTAAGAATAAGAGAAGGTGATGAGTGGAAGACCGCCTTTAGAACACCTTTTGGTCACTACGAGTATAGAGTCATGCCATTCGGACTCACTAATGCCCGTCCATTTTTCAAAGGTTCATGGATTCTATTTTTTCTGATCTTTTGCAACAAACAGTGGTGGTGTATCTCAACGATATCCTAATCTATTCGGTTCATCCAGAGGAACATTCCCAGCACGTTCGCCAAGTCTTAGAGAGACTCCGACAACATCATTTGTTTTGCAAACCTGAGAAATGTGAATTTGATCAGACAGAAGTAAAGTACTTGGGATACTGCATAAACCAAACCGGAGTCGCCATGGACTCAGACAAGGTGCAGGCTATATTGAATTGGCCATCTCCTTCTTCCATCAAGGAGACTCAATGTTTTTTGGGGCTAGCCAACTTTTACCGACAATTCATAGCAGACTTTGCCCAGAAAACCAGCTACATTACTCAAACCCTAAAAAAAGAACATCTAAAGAAGGGTTTTTGTTGGACACCAGGCGCCGAGTCAGCCTTTCAGGATTTAAAGAAAGCCTTTATTCAAGCCCCTATTCTACGACATCCAGACACCAGCAAGCAATTCATTGTTGTCACAGATGCTTCAGAAAGAGCCATCGGGGCTGCCTTATTGCAAAAACAAGACGATGATGATCTAGAACACCCCGTATTTTACTTATCCCACATTCTATCCGATTCTGAACGGAACTATTCCGTGCTAGAACACGAATTACTCGCCTTAAAAGTCGCGTGCACAGAATGGAGACACTTCTTGATGGGATCAAAGGAACCATTTGAAGCCCGGACCGATCACAGAAATCTACAGTGCTTAAGAAACTTTCAGTGTCAAAATAGTCGGCAGGCTCGATGGGCCTTCTTCTTCAGCCAATATGACTTCTATATCACCTACATCCCTGGTTCCCAGAACACCCTGGCGGATGCCTTGTCCCGACGTTATCCTGAGTGCGGTGATTCCACTGTTCAGAACTTATTTGACAACAATAAGATCATAGGGGTAGCACAGACTTTTTTAGACCAAGTTAAGTCCGAATATGCCCGTCTACACGAAACAGAACTAAATAAGTTACTTCCACAACTGCATACAGATCATGGCTATTATTATCATGACAAGGCCCTGTTTTTACCCCCTAAGGCAGTGCAAACCGAAGCTTTATACATGTGCCATGATTCCCCTGTCGCAGGTCATCGAGGAATAAAAGCCACTCAAGACCTTTTGCTCCTTCTGGTGGCCAACTCTCAAGGCTGATGCCGAGGCATATGTATTATATTGTCCTATATGTGCTCAAGCCAAGACACCCCGAACCAGACCAATGGGATTACTTCGCCCATTACCTGTTCCCCCAGGCCCATGGCATACTATTTCCACAGATTTTATGTGCGCATTACCTTCCTCAATGGGAAACCACGTCATAATGGTGACTGTGGACTCCTTCACGAAGATGGCCCACTTCACAGCCTTAAGAAAGTTACCAACGGCAAAAGAATTAGGTCAGATCTTTACTCAAGAAATAGTCAGACTTCATGGGTTACCCCAAGTCGTTATATCGGACAGAGGTCCTCAATATATCTCCCGATTCTGGAATCAATTCTGTAAGACCTTGGGAATCAAGGTGGCCTTATCATCCGGGTTCCACCCTCAAACCAATGGACAAACGGAACAACTCAATCAGGGTCTTGAACAGTACTTACGTAGCTTCTGCAATGCTACACAAAGTAATTGGACTCCCTACTTACCGCTTGCAGAATTCTCCTATAACAACTCTCTACACAGTGCCTCGAAGGTCTCTCCTTTCTATGGCTCCTACGGTTTCCATCCCAGGGCTTTCCCAACTCCCCTGAGAGATAACTCCAATCTTCCTGCCATCTCCTCCTACGTTCGACAGCTACGGGGTATACAACGAATTATCCATTCCAACCTTGTGTCCACCAAGTCCCGCATGAAAAGGATAGCAGATAGGAGACGCTGTGCGGCCCCTCCATATCAGGTCCATGATAAAGTCTGGCTCTCCTCTAGATTCCTACCTCTTCGACTCACTCAAAACAAATTCAAACCCCGCTTTTATGGTCCCTTTCTAATTCTCAAAAAGATCCACCCAGTGTCTGTGCGTCTTCGCCTACCTCGGACGTGGAAGATCCACCCTGTATTCCATGTCTCACAACTGAAACCTTACCGTCCTGATCCTTTTCATAGGCAGTTACCCTGTCCCCCTCCTCTGTTGGTTGACAATGTGCCTGAGTACGAGGTTCAGGAAATATGTGACTCCCAGTTTTTCCATGGGCGCCTCCAATATCTTATTCATTGGAAGGGATACCCTATGAGTGAGTGTTCCTGGGAGGATGCCTCTTCAGTTCATGCTCCTCTTTTGATCCGCCGCTTTTTTCGGCTCTTCCCTCACAAACCTGGGGCCTCGGGGGGGCATACTGTTATGCGGCGGCGCTCGCCGCGGCCGCGGGCTCAGGTTGCCGCAGCGCGACACGTTGGTTTCACTGCGGCCGGCGCCCGGGTCGCGGGGAGCGCCGCGGCCGACGCTTGGGTCGCGGGGGACGCCGCGGCTCGAGCGAGAGCCGTGGAGGCTCCAAGGAGCTGGTTTCAGGGTCGCGGCACTCGCCGCTTCCCTTATTTCAAGTTCTGCCATAAAGGCAGACGCAGCAGGGCTTGAAGCCCCTGAGGGGGTTTCAGGCCTGGCCGCATACAGCGCATTATGCGCTTTACATTTTATTTCTTGCATGTTGCATTACCTGCTCACCACTTACCGATATCCCCAGAACAAAACCGAACCCTTGCACATGGTGTATTTTATACTTGCCTGTTCCTTCCCAGCATGCTGACCACTTCCTCTCTGCCCAGCATGCATTGTTTTTCTTTATTAGACGCACGTACCTGATTCACTATTGTTTTCTTTTCCCCAATCCAAGATGGTGGTATTTCTACTTCCTGTTTCCTACTTCCTGTCTAGGGGTATATAAGGGGAATTCAGCTGCTTGTCCATTGCGTTGCAACACTCCTTGGTGGTAGTCACGCTCTGATTGATTTCCTCCTGCGATTCCTGTGTGTTCCTGACCTGCCTTGTTTCCCAGTCTTCCTGATCTTCGGTCCTAACGCCCTGGTGTCCTCCTTTCGTTTCAGGGAGTTCCTGTGGAGGTTTTTTACCCTAGTGGGATTTTTCCTCTGGGGCTCCTTTTGGAGGGCACGGACTGTAGTGGTTTGCTCATACCAAATAGCACCGTGGCTACCGGAAGGGGTCGCCCCTACCTCGGCCAGAGCAGAACCTGCCGGAACCGGGGCCGTTCCCCCACGCCTCTCAGCTTTGACGGTAAGCCCATTGAAAACCGTGACAAGAACATATTGGCTCAGTGGCATCATTAAGTAGAAAACAAGTCTAATGCAATCTTTAAAACTTCAATCCAATCACTGTGTAAGTTGTCTTTGCACAAGATATGTACACCCAACGCGTGTGTGTCTTTCACAGGATCAACCCATTTTTGCTTAGTACTCGCAACAGCAGCATATAACGGCAAATGTCACAACTTTGAAATGTTCAAATGAAGATGACATGGGGAAGGAACCTAAAACAGATAATACAAAACTATTTTTATTTATTACATTACAAAATAGACGCATTACAAATAAAAAAAAATAATGACACAATTTCTAAGAACAATCAAGGATAAACAATGTAAATTAACACAGTAGTCAATGTGTCAAAAGTTTGATCAAAAAACACCTTTGCCCTTGATTTTCCTTAACTTGGGGCAATCGGGGTGGACCTGGAGGAAGGCGTGGGAGTGGAGGTAGAGGGAGTGGTCGTGACAGGGGTAGGTGTGCGTGACGTGGGTGCAGATGACTGTACAGTATGCTGAGGTATGATGGATGTGTGTAGGGTGGGTGTCTTGGAGCGTTTGAGTGTCTTGGGAGGAGGGGGATGGACACAGTGGGACAAGACAGGCTGCCAGTGTAAATGTATGTTGTCTGTGTATCTGCAAGTTTAGTGAGTGTGCTGCACGTGTCAACCAAAGTCGTTGTGGTGAGTGTAGGTGCGGTGTCTGGGGTGCATGAAGGAATGTCTGATTTTGTGGTGACTTCAAGAATGGGTTCAGCAACAGTGAATGAGGGTGCAGTGTCTGTGAGTGTGCATGTCGAGGTGACAGACAGGTTAGCGAAAGAGGTGGACACACAGGGGGAAGTGGATGTTGAGGTGTGTGCCTTTGTATGTTGGCTGTGTGTATGCCTGTGGTGGGAAGTGTGGTGCTTGTGTTTTGCATTGTGCTTCTTGTGTATTGAGGTGTGTGCATGGCTGACAGAATGTGTGCTTGGGACGGGTGAAGGGAGTGGGGTGCTGGAAGGGGTAGAGGTGGTTGGAGGGGGGACGGAATGACCAGGGAACACTGGCTGGCGTCAAAGAGGAGGCCAGAGCCTGAAAAGATCTCTGTAGGCCAGACACAGCACCGTGAATGCCATCTAGGTAGTCATTGGTCTGCTGCACCTCTGATGCTAGCCCCTGGATGGCATTGACGATGGTTGTCTGCCCTACAGAGATGGTCCTCAGGAGGTCAATAGCCTCCTCCATGAGGGCAGCAGCGCTGACTGGGGCAGGGGATGAGGTGCCTGGGGCGAAGGAGATGCCCACCCTTCTGGGTGAGCGGGCTCGGGCAACTCGGTGGGGAGCAAATGGGAGGGCGGTGATGGTATGGGGGCTGGCGGAAGATGACACAGAATGGGTGGGTCCACTAGGGTCCGCCACTGCCAGGGAGCTCCCATCAGAGGAGGTATCAGAGTCACTACCTCCAGTGGTAGTTGCCTGCCCTGTGGGACTCCCCTCGCCCTCCAACCCACTGGTCCACTTGGCGTCACTTTACTCTGCTTTTGTGGAACCGTGGGCCGCTGCAGCCCCACTCGCCGGTGCCTCAGCTCCCTCACCAGATGATGCTGATGTACACAGACAACACAAGAGAACAGGGATGGGGAGACAAAATAGGAGAGACACTTGTAGATAGCTGAATGGAGGTACATAACTGGTTCAGACACACATCCACCCTGCAAATATTCCACCATCCAGCACCTACTGCTATACACATGGCTATGCCCCTGACTATTGGCCACAACCCTGCTCTACAGCCCTTCCCTACATCACTGAAGGACCTGGAGTACTGCAGACCTGACCCTTACAACCCAACTCCCCACGGGGACCATTATGTAAAAGGACATCAGTCAGAGTCCCTGCTACTAGACAGCATACACACCACAGCATACTCACACATCAGAACCCCAGGGTCCGCACCTCCCTGGCGATGGCATGTCAGAGTCCCCTCATCTGATGGGCGCTGACCTATATGGGACACACAGAAAAGGGAACACAGAGGTCAGACTATGGCCATTACATACAGCTGGCTATACGTCCCCTATGGGGACCAGGACCTCACACATGCAGTATGTCATGAATTCCACGATTGTACAGTGTCAAACATGCACATATGTTTACAGCCATCTACCACCATTATACATATCCATGCCCCCCCAAACCACCAACTCACCTGTACCTATGGTCGACTGTAGAGCTTGGCGTACAGGGGCAGGACCCCGTCCACAAGCTTGTCCAGTTCCTCGCTGGTGAAGGCCGGGGCCCTTTCCTCTGCTTCTCATGCCATTTCCAGGACCAGAGGTAGGACACAGCAGCACACTCAGTGGAGTACCTGCATGCACGTAATCTCGGAGTCAAGTGAAATTGGGTGATGAGATGGCATACGCTCCGCGGTGGAGTGCACCGTCACCGCAGCGGCAATCATTCTACGCTAAAAATCTGCATTGACAACCATGTTAACCAATGAATGATCGCACAGCGCTGAACACCGCCTTACGCTATTATGACAACCGCTAGTGGTATGAGGTCACTTCCACTACAACATTTCTGGATTACAGAGGGCAGACATTTTGGCCATTACTATGCAGTTATTAATTCCTCCTTTGCCCCATGCAGGCCCTATTGTCCCCACCCCCAAAGGCATTAACAAATATACATTTGCTCACCACAACAGTCCTCGTGTATCATTGAGGACATGTCACTCCAGTTTAATATCCTACTATGCATATGTGTTGTCGACTAGTATGCCAGCAGTGCTGAATATTTAACACTGTGGGCAGATGTATGTGGGTTCCTCGCATGTGTTCTCAACTCCTCCTAGGTACAGGCCCATGTGGTGAGGGAGGGCCTCATCGGTGTACAGACCACTTGTTGATTTGGGGACCATGGTGGAGCGTCACATCATTATAAATTATGTACTCAACCGTGCTACAATTCTTGAACTTTGTGCATTACTGGATCCAGCACGGAGCCCGGGTAATCGGAATCAACATGCCATCCCTACTGAAGTGCAGGTGCTCTTTGCACTCCATTTCATGGCCACTTGCTCATTTCAAGTGACAGTGGGCATGGGTGCAGGTTTTTCACAGCCAATGTTTAGCATTATACTGTCTAGATTCCTGAATGAATTTGTACCACACCTGCAGTCCTAAGTGAGATTTCCCCAAAGTGCTGACCTCCCTGCCATCAAGTCTGACTTCTATGCCTGTGCCCACATTCCCCATGTGATAGGTGCCATTGATGGAACCCACATAGCTCTCATCCCCCCATGAGTAAGTGAACAGGTGTACTGAAACAGGAAGAACTTTCACTCCATGAACATTCAATTGGTGTGTACTGCAGACCAGTACATCTCACATGCCATGTTTCCTGGATCAGTCCATGATTCCTTTGTGCTGAGGAACAGCAGTGTGCCACACACGATGGAATAACTACAAGGGGACAGAGGATTTTTTGGCACATAGTAGACAGCCAGGCTTTCTGCAACTGAGGTTTGTCAGTGACAGTCCTGTTTTGCCCCCTTTTTCAGGTAATTCTGTCTACCCCAACATGCGCTGGCTCCTGACACCAGTGAGGAATCCTAGGACAAATACAAAGAGGAATTACAATGAGGGACATGGACGTACTAGGAGGGTGATAGAGCACACAACAGGTCTCCTGAAGGCTAGATTCCGTTGCCTCCATATCTCTGGGGGATCCCTGGCCTATGAGCCTGAAAAGGTGTGTAGAATAGTGGTGGCCCAGCTGAATGCTGCACAACGTGGCTGTGAGGAAATCTATTCACCTCTTGGAGGTGGAGGGGGCTGTATATCCAGACCAGCTTCCTCACAGAGAGGATGAGAGTGATGGTGATGATGAGGAGGGGGAGGATGTACACTCCAGGAACCAACTGATCCAACTGTACTTCCAGTAACTAAGTGGTACTATTTGATGCTGCTGCTGTCTGTACAGCATACTGCCAGTATGCCTTATCCTCTATGGGGGTGTTGGGTCTATAGAAATTGCCACTGTGACCAGGCTTGCATGGGACATGTGACATTATGGACAACTTGTTTGACAATTCTGTTGGCACAACCCCATGTTATGCATGGGGTGCCATTCCTGCTATTAAGATATGAATAAATGATTTCAAAGACAATTGCATGCACACTTCGATTTCATTCAACATAATGACAGGGTCCTTTACATTGGGGAAAAGGTGTTTTATTTGGTGTCAGGGATGCCATGATGCTCTTTACAGTGATGGGAGTGGGCTACTGGTGGATGTCCATATTGGCTACATGGTCTCAGCGATTGTTGGCTGTGGTAATATGTCCATCTGATATTTACAGTTTTTGGGGTTGAAATTGCATGGTGTTGGCGGTGGTTCAGTGGCACACTTGGAGAACAGTTCTTGTCAGAGTCACTTCTTAGAAGGGGCCTTGGTCTTGGGAGGTGTTCCAGTGCCATATCTGGGCCTGAGGGACCGTGTGGGTGCCTGGTGTTGGCCTGTACGGGTTGAGGTGCAGGTCTCCTGTGTGTCCTGAGATGGTGGCACAAGTCCAGTTGCTGCTGCTGCTGTTGTTGGCCGGTCTGTATCTTGGCCTGTAGTAGGGGCTTCCTGGTCTGTTGGGGTCTCAGGCTGGGTTGGGACAAGGTGCAGCAGCGCACATGCTATGGTGACCATGGTGGCATTGTGCAGTTTCCACTGCTCCATGGTCTCTTGGTGTTGGGCTCTCTGCAGCCTTTGACTCTGCTCCAGGGTGGCAACACTCTGGGCCAATCTGTCCTGGGTATCGTGGTATGCTCCCAGGACCTCTGAAATCACGTCCTGGGCTGCAGCATTGATCCTGTGGCCTCCCCCCTGGGCCACTGATGCCGTCCCACTGGGCCTAGCCCCCTGTGCCTGTGTCCCCTACGCAGGTCTGGTGGTACCACTTGTACTGGGGCCATCGTCTTCCTGCCTGTTGGTAGGTGGTGACTGTGGCCTCTTTCCTTGTGTTCCACCAGTCTGTGGCCTGGATACACAGGTGTGGGGCCGGTTGCCCTGGCTTGATGTTGGTGGGTGTGTGGTAGGGGTGTCAGTGGTGTCCTGGGTGGGGCTGCTGGATGGTGACAGGCCAGGACTGTGTGAGGGGCCAGGGTATTCCTCACTGTCCAGGGTTCCCTCTGCAGTGTCCTGGGTGGTGCCTCTGTCTCCATGTGGGGCACTGCGACTCCTTGTCCTGTCTGTCAGAGTGGCATCAGTTGTGGTGCCTGTTGGGGGGAATGGACATGTCTGTTACAGTTACATAATCGGATGGGGGGCACAGGGCAGGGCTATTTTGTACTGGTTTTCCACTTTTGGGCCACGCAGGGTGCCTTTGTGAGGTGGCCATTGCATTTTGCTTAGGATGTGGAGGTGCACTGTGGGTGGTGTAGTGCCTTTGTGATTCCTTGCAGGGGTGGGTGGCTGTGCACAGGGGGAGGTATGTGGACCTGTTGGTGGATTTGTGGGCATGCAGGTTGACTGGATGTAATGATTGTGGCCTGGGTGGGGTAGTGGTCCTAGTGGATGTTGGAGGGGGGGGGTGGTGCATGCATTACAGGTGTGGTGGATAAGGGGTAATTTTAGATGACTTACCCAAGTCCATTCCTCCAGTGAGTCCAGTGAGGCCGTCAGGGTGCAAGATGGCCAGTACCTTTTCCTCCCAGTCAGTGTAGTCGGATGGTCCTTCCCCAATCTTCTGGACTGAAATGTTGTGCCGGGATGCCATGGACCTCACCTTCCCGTGCAGGTCGTTCCATCTCTTGCGGATGTTGTCCCTCGTGTGAGGATGATGTCCCACTGCGTTGACCTAGTTGACAATGGTCTGCCATAACTCCATCTTCCTGGTGATGGGTGTGTGCTGGACCTGTGCCCCGAATAATTGTGGCTCGACCTTCAGTATCTCGTCCACCAGGGTCCTTAGCTCCCTTTCTGTGGGTGTGTGATTCGTCTGTTGTGGCGTTCAGTGTCTACTTGTGGAGTTCTCTATCTCAGTTGTCCTAATGGCGTTGCAAAGGATTGTGAGGTGTGTCTGTGTGTGTTTTATAGTTTTGTGGATGTGTCTCAGGTGTGTGGGTTTCAAACTTGCCAATCTGTGTATTTCTTACTGTTGGGTCCCATTGCTGGCGTGGCGTACGACTTCCACTGACCGCTGCGGTGATTTTGTGCATCATTATTTGGAGGGCGGGGAGTTTGTATGCTCGGCGGTGGTGGGGTGGGATGTCCGGAATTTCCACCGACTAGGTCCTGGTGGTGACTGGTGGCTGGGAAAATTTTGACGGATTCAGATTTTTGTATCTTTAAATGGCGGGTTTCTGTTCACCGCCAATGGCGAGATTCTGTTCAGCGTCGCCACGGCGGGGAACGGGGTTTACCGCCTTGTTCATAATGACTGCTTATATGTGTTTAAACTCTCAATGAACGATATAATAACTGGGATGTGAAAACAGTTGATTCCACAATGACTGAATTGCAGTATTATACCGTATTTGAAAGTGAAGATGTTTATCAATCTAAAGAGAATTATGGTGACATGTTTTGCTATAATTATTATGGGCCCCATTTCATTCACAGAGCAAGTACCCCAAAGACTATTTTTAATTACACACAATGGGAACATTGTCCAACTCCACCACAAGGAAATTCTAAAACGTATTCTGAAAAATGTACATATTTTTCTGGGCACAATGTTAAAAATGCTGAGTCCTATTATTTGAAATTGCCATCATTGGAAAATGTACATATATTATTGACAGATACGAAATTCATTTATTTGGATTCCTTTGTTTCCCGGTTGGCTATAGAAGGCTATGAATATTGGCTGAAGTTGATTGACTTAAAAAGTGTGTGGGGAACTAGAAATTGGCAAATAAGGGGGAAGGAAGCTTTGTTTAGAGCATGCCTGATACCTGTTCAAATGATGTTTTTAAACGAAACTGTACAACAAACAAGTTGTTTAGGCTTAGCAAAGATTAAGGAATTGAATGCGCCCAGTGTTCCTCCCCAGCAAAATTTCACAAATGGCACAAAATATAGAAATGCAACTGAAGATCAGCTCGATGAGTGGGTCCAGAATGCCACGTTTAATGCTTCACTATCACGTCCTGGCGGTGGTTATTGTGGCCAATGGATACCAATGTGTGTCATAAACGTTTTATAAACACCACGGGGTTTAGAACTAATAGGCCGGACCCTCGCTATGTATCATCTGAACATGAGAGTATAGTAACAGCATACAGTGTAGGGAAACTACGCCAGCAATGGCTGAAGAGTTCCTCACTAGATGCTGTTAGAAAACATCTCAGTCTCCTGTCTAATAACACTGACTTACAGGACTTCCTGTTAGGCCCCAGAAAACAACACAGAAAGCACTTCTTATATGAAGTATATAATGAAATTTTGAAGCTTTCCTAACAAGAAGCTGCTGTCTGGTTAAGGCAAATAGACCAGGAAAACTTACAGAAGGCATTAGCTGTTGTAGATAATGGAATTAATATCCTGTCCCACCGGATATACACATTAAACAACATTGTTTCCTCTGCAATAGATATAATACAAAGTGATATGTCTTCTTTACATCATGGCCAGAGTCAACTAAGGTCCATTATGCCGTTGGGTTGGCCACTTCAAACACTGGAGGCAGGTCGCATTCCCTGGCAACACGTTAGCGCAAGGGACATATTTTCCACATTTATTTTAACGCGACAACAACTAATGTTAAACATTGAAAAGTTAGAAAAACTGCCTTTGACTGTGGCTGAAATACCATCTGCTAAATGGTTAATATACGGGGTCATTGATCTGCCTATTTCAACACTTCAATTTACGTCCTATTTAAAGCACATTCCGGTAGGCAGATATAAAAGGCTGGGCGATAGTTACATCAATGAGGTGTGGGAGCTGCCCTTCTCGTACAAATGACTCAGTGACATGAAAGAGGTCTTTCTTAGCGGTAGTGAGTGCAAAACTTCTGTCAGCCATTCGATGGTTTGTAAACAACTGTCAGTAACACTTCAGCAGTGAAGTTGGCTTGTTATCTGGAGTGAGTTCCAGTCCCCTTGATTAGACCTGTGTTCAAGGTGCTTTCAAATGGCAGCTATGCTCTCCTCAATAGTGAAGACAGTTGTGGGATACGAGCCGGAATAGTTTATGTTGTTTCGGTCTCTAAGATTGTTACATGATGTGGGAACGTACTCTTTCCTCCCACTAGACAAAGAGAGGTCCCCATATTGCTACTTCTAATGTGAATTTTGACAAGTTGAGCAGACTCAATGCTTTATTGTTCCAAAAACATGTGGCGCTCACATCTGCCAGTGAGACCTATGCACTTCAGGTGGCAAGGTCATCAGCAGAGATACAGACCCTTTTAAGTACCAACTTTCCGAGACACTTTGGTGAGCTTGTGGGCCAAATTTTTTATGCGTCCAGTACTACTGGAATCGCAAATTTCTTTAAGGCGGTTGGTTCTGGTTTTGTTCACACCTTCTCTATATTCGGTTTAATACCATCAGCCATCCACTCAATATTGTCTAGCATTTTCAGGGGATTTCCAATAACTTTGGCTATAATAGATTTCATTTTGCTATTGCTACTTTTTGTGCGCAATGGCTGTCACACCGCAACAAGGAGGAATGAAAGGGCTCCCACCAGCGCAGCTGTGTCGTGAACGCATGATGCAGTACTTCGGAACAACACTCCTGGAGCAATTGGAGTGTGACTGGTCTCTGTCATTCAGACCGGTTTTGCATTGTGTGCAGCCCGTGTTTCGGTGCCTCTGATGCTCATTCGAACATGCACTGAAAGTTTGCCTTTCTACGCAGCACTTGCTTTTATTGGATGCTGATCTGTTGATGTTCTCCCTGAGGGCTCATTACCAGACATGCGCGTTGAGGGTGCGTTTGCTACGGGAAGCTGCTTATGAGTTGCCCTTCATGGAGGATGTGGCTCTGAACGACTTTGACTCTTGAAATTCTGACTTTTTTACACCACAAGTTAACATTTCTAAATTGTCCTTTTATATATGCTTGTGTCTTTTTTAACTTGTCATTATTGGCATTTTATGTATATATATATCTCTTGGGTTGAGTTTTAGTAGCTTTTATAAATAAGTAGGCTTTGAACCACCTTCAACCGGCAAGGGGAGGGTGCTGTGTGGCCATTTTAGTTATAGCTCCATGCATGTTATTTTAGCACACTAGGCCTGCCGCTGTGCACTTTTACCTAGATATATTTTATTCAGCTTCATTTATTATTTTAACTATAGCCACATTTGCGGTCTTGTTTTATTTCTTTCTATCTAGCTGTTCTTTGCTTAGGCCAGTACTGTGTTCTTAAACAAGCACTCTGTGCTTCTCTCAAGGCTGCAGTGAGATAGGTTGCCGGTAAAACGTGGTAACGCTTTGTCTCTGGTATTCATAGAAACATACACATCCTTATGTAGGGACATTTTCTCAGAACAACAGTTGGTTTATTACACTTCCCTGTCCCATACACGTTAGAGGGAGATTCCAGCCAGATGACCACGACTGTATGCTGATTGCAGAACGCTTTGCTACAGCTGCTTATACAGACTTCAGGCCTTTGCTCAGGTATGGGGGATGATGTCTTCCCAGGGGAACCTGAAAGGCAGAACTAGAGCTTAACATGCTGTGCTCTAATATAGCCTAGGTAGGAATTAGTCTATTGACTCTAGTGACAATATGGCAGTGTTATTTCTATGCTTCACTTTCCTTGTCACAGTTTTAATCCTGCCATGCTATATCGTCCTGGTTATTGCAGTACATTCTTTATTATCTAAGATGCAGTTGCTTCATTAAAACCTTATTGAAACTTATACTTCCTCTGCTTGTCCTTATATATGTGAGACTAATGTAACTGAGAGAAACAGATGAGATCTGAGTGACCACGAATTCCCTGAGGAGTCAATTGTTTCATGCACTCGGCTGCCCAATCTTTGCTGCTCTTGGGCAGAGATGAGGCACTGCTAGTTAGCCGGAGCAAAAAACCCAGATTGGGGCGACAGGTGTCACCTGTAGTGGGTTAAGTTTCAGTCTCCCACAACGCAGGCGATTGCGCCGCTCAAATCCATTAGTTTCATTAGAATAATTAGAGCCTACGCGACAGGGGATTGTCATCCTCATGGATGCCGTTCAGAGGCGATTCCTTGAAGGACACGTGCGCTGCAGCCCCATGGTCCTTCCTTCACACCTTCATGTTACTTTACACTTGAAGGACGGAGGGAGCTTTTTCTTCTGAGTTTGGGACAGCAGTTCTCTCGGCAGTCTGTTGAAGGATGTACTTATGTACGTTTTCTCTGAAATAAATTCACCTAGGTGTTACATTATACTGTGGAATTATCTATCACTTTTTCACAAATTGCCTGGGAATACCGTCACTTTGTGAGGACTGGGACGAGGAACATGGATGAGGCAGGTAATGACTTGTTTCGTACTTACAATCTTCATTACTTCAAACCATAATTTTCCTTGTCACAGTCCTAGATTCCCTCCCTTTCCTCCATGGTAAAAGGGGAAAATATGCTATTGTATATCTACTGCTTAGTATTTTCAGGAAGAGCTATTGTTATAGCCCCCCATATGGTCAGATGTCAGCCACTTCCTGCAATACCATGTTAGTTGGGGCGTAACTGTATTTTTTACTCAAAATGTGCTCACTTTATCTGATTGAGACTTGTAGCCACAGATTCTTTACCTTAAAATGATTCCCAGGTGATTGCCTGTATATAGAGGTTTTTTGAGCAATACTCCTGCGCACCGGTAGCTGGTGTAGTTCGGCTCCACTTTGGTGTCCTCTGACTTGCGCAGTGCCTAGATAGCGATCCCAGAGCACAGATGTCAGTTCTTTTCTGTATTGTGACAGTCACCGCAGATTTGGAGAAAGCTACCCAAGTCAATTTTTGACTGACTTTTTTCTTGACTTTTGATAAAGGTTTTTGGGGGTATTACATCTCCTGGTGTGTTAGGCTTGTTCCCTAAGAGGCCACCGAGCTTCAAACCTTGTGGTGCCTTTTAAAGGCAGATGTCTGTTACAGACCCTCATTTGGTTTGCCTATGGTGCTTGGAACGGATCTGCGACTCCAAGACCTGGGAGGACTGGTGCACCATGAATCCCAAGGCGCTCTGGGAATATTCCCTGAAGCTCCTCATCGCCCGACGATCCTCCGATGTTCAAGATCCTGGTCGCGTGGAAGGTCCCATGACTGCTCGTTGGACGATCCTCCGATGTTCAAGATCCTGGTCGCGTGGAAGGTCCCATGACTGCTCGCGATGATCATAATCACGCTCCAAGTCGTCAGCTAAGTCCCACAAACATAAGAAGTCAAAGTGGTCTATGACTTCCCTGCTCTAGTCCACGTCATTAGGTGCCAGTCCAAGACTATCACGGTCATGCACCTCAGGCCACATGGGTTTGGGAGAGGCCCCTACTGGATTTACCCTGGCGGGTCCACCCTCGGGGTCAGTCGGGCCCCATCGATCTGGTGCTGGATCCAGTGTGGCTCTGCCCACAAGACCACAACCTTCCTCAAAGCCCTCTCCAGTGCTGTTGCTCCAGGTACTGTTGGCCCCCCGTGGCAGCACAGGCCCCACATCATGGAAATTAAACCACATTGGTTTCGGCTTGGACTTCATTCTATGGCCCGTGGATGAAGGGCAAGGCAAGGCTCTGATTCTATTAGACTTGTCTGCAGCCTTTGATACCATCTGCCCCTCTCTGAAGATTGAACGTTTACAAGAAATGGGCATCACGACAGGGCACTGGCATTGTTTACCTCCTTCCTTAAGGATCGCTCTCAGATGGTGATGCTAACTCAATACCACCGTGAAGTTTTCGCTTTGCCATGTGGAGTCACCGCAGGGCTCTTCTTTGAGTCCTATGTTATTTAACCTTTGTGTCTCCACTTACCACCGTTGTACACTCTTATGGGTTGCATGCAATATCATACACTGACAACACACAGATTATTGTGTTGATCCCTAAGAACTCGGTAGCTACTGCAGATAATTTTTCACATTGCATTTCTGCTGTGGCAGTTTGGAAGGAAAGGAATTTTCTTAAACTTAATGGTGAAAAAAACCAAAGTGCTGCTTTTTGGGATGCAAGACTCAATTTGGAATGACAGCTGGTGGCTGGACACGTTAGGTACGACTCCTGTTCCAGCGGAGAAGGCCAAAATTCTTGAGGTGATATTAGATAGCGAACCTTCGCTTAGTGGCCAGATCAGTCACACAGTTGCAACCTGTTTCTGGCTTATAAAGAAGCTAAAGAAAATCGTCTCCTTTATCCTTTCTCAGTGTGGAAACAGATGGCGCTGGCATTGGTCATATACAGAATGGATTACTGCAATGCCCCCATATTTGGACTCAAATCGTAATACTCAGGCAAAATTGCAGATAGCACAGAACCCTCTAGCCAATGACAGTTCTTGATATCCGGAAGCACCAATCAGCTGCTGTGGGGCTGCATGAGCAGATTTTGTTCAAGGCCACTGTATTGTACATAAGACTCTCCATCAAGCGAGCCCAGCTGGGATCAGTGGGATGCTCCACCAGTAAATTCCAGGTAAATAAAATCTCCGTTCAGCCCAACGTAACTTGGTTATGTTGCCTAGGGTCTGGAAGCAGGGTAGAGCCTTTTCAGTTGCTGCTGCTGGACTCTGGAACTCCCTCTCCCAGTCTCTGACTGCAATCAATGGACTCCTGTCTTTTAGAAAGGCACTTAAGATCTGGTTGTTTACTAGTTAGGTAGCATCCTATTAGTATCCAAATGTGTTATGTGCTGCTGGCCTGGAGCAGACTGTTGCGACTATAGCGCGTTGCTGCCCATGGGTAATTGTTGCACTTTAGAAAAATTTAAATCAATCAAATCAAGTCCCGGCTCCAACACTTAGCCCTCTGACGCTGACTCCCTCATCAACCAGTACCCTGCCCTCTGAAACTGAGCCAGTGGCTTTTTTTTTCATATGACAGGCCTGAAGAGGGTGATGATTCGGAGGGATCTGAGGACTCTTATGGTTACCATCACCCCCAGAGGACAACTGGCATGAGGAACTCGCAGATGCTAGTGGTTTGGACACCTCACCAGACACTGGCCTCGTCTCTTCCCTACCATGGCTATGGAGGAGGGTGTCTCATTTGCTAGGGTGGTGCGGAGTGCAGATGAGGTCTTTGACCTTCAGTTGCCATAGGGCAGTCAAGACAAACCTCTTGACAGGTGCCTCAGCCGGGAGTCACCGCCTCTAAACTTCAACTCCCATTTAATGAAGCTCTTATGGATGTCCTTCTTGAGACCTGTTCAAGCCCTGCACAGAGGCTCTGTGCACAGGACAATTGACTGCCGCCATTGCCCAGCTCCTGGGGACCCCAGTTTCCTCACTCAGCATCCCACCATGGAGAACTTGGTGATCCAGTTCTTCACTTCCAGGGTAAATCCTGAAATGTTCTCTACCACTCCTCTGGATAGGGAATCCACATAGGATGCTGTCTTCCTCCAGCCTAGCACTATGATCAGTGAATACTGCGTACCTTTTGGGCCGTTATACCCATACTGTGTGGGACTCGGTTGCACAAGTGCTGCCATGGGCTCAGATGAGGCTCAAAACATCCTCACCCAAGCAATTGTTGACGGTCCAGATGCAGCAAAGTTCACCGTCAGTGTGGACTGGATCGACTGATTCACTGGGTAGAGTGATCGCATCATCAGTGGCACTCAGACAACATGCCTCGCTGAAAACCACTGGCCTTTTTGGAAGAAGTCCAAGCTTCAGTCATGGACTTGCACTTTGATGGCTCTCACCTTTTTGGTGAGAAGGCAGACTCAGCACTGGAGCGCTTTAAGGATAGCAGACCTATGGCTAGGACCTTGGGCCTGTCCATGGCTCCCTGCCAGCCCCAGTCTGCCTTTCACCCATTCCATGGCTATGGTAGGGGCTACCAAACTCATCCTATCCAGCCCTGCAACCACTGCCATTTTTTGGGCTGCTGATTCAATTATCACAAACCACGTGGAACCACCAGTCAGAGGTTGGGCCAGTTCACCACTCCCCCCGCAGCTGCAACCTCCAAACCACTTTAGTTTGCCCTTATACCAACACAGGCACACAGCAGGGAGCAGGATTTACCATCATCTGTCCCACTGGCAGTCCATTACATTGGACAAATGGGTTTTTCAAATCGTCCGGGGGGCTGCTTCATTCTCTTCCTGGAAAACCCCCCAACCATGCCATCCACTTACGACCAACTGATGGAGGACCAGCTATTCTTGCCCAAGGCATGTTGGTTCCTTTGGTCAAGGGAGCCATCGAGAGGATGTCTGCATCAGAAGTAGGTTACGGTTTCTATTTCTGCTCTTTCTGGTGCTCAAAAAAGGATTGAGGTGTCTGCCCTATTTTAGACCTGCCCCGGCTCCCCTCTTTTTAAGAAGGAAACATTCAAAATACTCACATTGGTTTAGGTCCTGTCTCTACTGGACTCCTCAGACTGGGTGGTGGCTATGGAGTTGCTGGACGCCTATTTTCACATCCATGTCCTGCCTGCCCACAGGCGTTACCTGTAGTTCACGGTGAGCCAAGAGCACTTTCATTTTGCTGTGCTACCCTTTGGCCTTACCACTGCCCCTCCGGTGTTCACTAAGGTGATGGCAGTGGTTGCAGCACATCTGTGAAGGTCAAGGGTTCTAGTCTTCCACTACACCAACAACTGACTGTCAAAGGAGGGCTTGCTCTGGTTTGTTGTTTCCCACCTCCAGAAAACAGCAGACTGTCTGCATTCACTGGCATTTATTATCAATCTGCAGAAGTCCTACCTGACTTCCTCTCAGACGCTCCATTTCATCTGAGCTTTTCT